>NW_020169836.1:363803-658136 GCF_002117355.1 Postia placenta MAD-698-R-SB12 | reverse complement strand
TATGCTGCGTTCACGTTCAGCGTAGCCTAATGTCTTCCACGGATCTGCTGCCTACTTTCGCTTGAGAATGTCGAGCCGGATACATGGAATCATCGGTACACAAGTCGCACTTTCATAAACATGTTGGGTGCGACAATACCCTTTCGATGTTTATGATGTTTATGACAGGAGTATGGACATCCTTGTCAGGGATGCCTCCATATAGATATGGCCCTATTCGACTCTGCTGCGTAGACACCTCCCTTGTACCGCCATGCCCTCATCCCCTTGGTGGACGCTAACGGGACTTCCCTAGATATAAGCCCTGCTCTCCAGCTACGATGTTGTAGCAGTATCATTGCATCCGCCCTATTTATCCACGCGTGGTGTTCGCGAAGCTCCTGGTGTGAGAACGACGCCGGAAAGACCGCCGGCAGACAACGTCCTCGATGGACAGGGATCAATGGGTGATTAGGTTACAAACCGATGGGGCTACCTACGGCGCGCGATGCCTACATAAGTCCTATTCCCACACCGGCGCACGACCACGTGACCCGGGCCGGCAGCGACGCTTGCCCGACATACCCAAAAGTCAACACTCCCCCTCAAGCGAGCTGCCGTTAGCCTACGCCCAATCAAAATGCGAAGACATCCTCCACGACCGCCAAGCTCGCATGAGTCCTTTTGTCCGGACAATTCCGTCGAATGTGCCCAACCTTTCCACAGCGAAAACACGTCACCTTGCCCCCCGAAGCTCCCCCTGAAGCTGCAACGTTGGCGACAGTCGCCTCGCCATTGTCCCGCCGCTTCCCGAGCCTCGTCTCCTCATTCAGCAGCTTTGCACACACATTGTCAAATGTGCGCTCCCTTGTCGGCATCTCATCAACCACCGTGACCACCCGCTCGAAGTCCTCGCCAAGTCCCATGATGAGAACAAGGACCTTCTGCTGGTCTGATACCTCGACGTCGACATCCCGGAGCACCCGTGCATAGCCTTTGACCCGGGAGATCCAAGCCTGTGCTGTCTCGCCGCCTTCCATCTCCGTGCGGTAAAACTGCCGCCACTTTGCCAGCTCCGTGGCGAAACCTCGTGAACGGTGCGCATCCTGGAGGACCCGCCAGCACTCACGGGGGTCCGTTTCGTCCTCCAACAGCTCCAACTGGTCGTCACCAACCCGGAGCACGATCTCCGCCCGCGCCTTGGCCATGTCGGCCTTCTTCCGCTTCTTCAGCTCCTTTGCTAACGCCTCAGCCCCGTCTTCCCCCTCCTTGGGCTCCACCTCGACTTCCACTACCCCCCACAGTCCCTTCCTAACCAGCTCCGCCTCCATCTTCATTGCCCAGACCCGATACTTCCCCTCGACCAAGAGGGGGAACTTGGTGTCATGCTCCAAAGTCATGTTGGCGCCAGTACCAGACGAGAGAGTAGTATAGCGAGGTTCTAGGCAACAGCAAAGCACTTGATTTGTCGATCGGTTTGTGTGAGAACGACGCCGGAAAGACCGCCGGCAGACAACGTCCTCGATGGACAGGGATCAATGGGTGATTAGGTTACAAACCGATGGGGCTACCTACGGCGCGCGATGCCTACATAAGTCCTATTCCCACACCGGCGCACGACCACGTGACCCGGGCCGGCAGCGACGCTTGCCCGACATACCCAAAAGTCAACACCTGGTAGTTACTTCAACTAATCGTGTCGTACGCCAGCTGATACCAATTATTCACATAGGAGCTGAGCCTGTTCGTACGGAGCAGCGGAGATGCTGCGACAATATCATCGCCCACTTCACACGCAAAGCGCACCGCGGACGTCACTCTCACGCCCTTCTGATGCTGGCCTGACCACTTTGCGGGGATGCGCATGCACCACGGAGTTCACGGAGAACACTCCTGAAGCGCATTCCACAGCGCCGGGTATACCTGATCTATGTCAGCTGTGCAGGGTCATACGTTACGTTCCATCCATATGGCCCTATTAAGCACGAACCTTGTTGTATGAGGTACACGTGCCCAGATATATGGCCTTGGCGGTTGTGCAGGGCCGAAACCTTCGAGTGTTCGCGATGGGGTGAGTATGCGCTGCGCATCCTCAGCTTCCCGCCAGACGCCGCGCCACACCGCTGACATTGTACATCTGCGTATATTCGTTGTCGAACGAAGCATCAATTTGACCCAGAGACCAACTAAATGGGTCCCAGATACCGCGACTCCTGTATTTGTGGCGGTGGGCGGCTGTACACGCTTTCTTCTTCTCATCATCTGTATCCTTCTTTGATAGCTCGCCGTGAGACAGTCACAAGGCTGTGGTCTGCTTCCGATGATGCCTGCGCTTCACTAGAAAAGCTCCATTCATCCCACCTCTCTGATCTTCCCTTCTGCTATCTTAACCCTCTGCCATTCATTCTGCGCCGCAATGGAAGAAGCCGGCCACATTGAACATGGTCAAGAAGCCCAAGCAAACGTGCGTACCTCCTTTCGTTGAATATATACTCATATTCACACAAGCGTGTGCGCTCAGACCACAGGAAGCGGCGAGGCTCGCGAACAGGAACCACGGACGCCTTCCGCTTCAGATCGAATTAGAAGATTGGCTGCGGTGCTGCATCGATCGCATGTCGCTAAAGGTTCGACATGCGCTGCGAGTGGCACGTCGAACTCATCGTCAAGCCCGAAACGCAGCAGAGATGGTATGTGGGACTCAGCGTCGATCATAAAAAGCACTCCGAATAACATGTCGAGCTCAGCATCAGGTCAGGCTCGCGTGTCACCAGGTTGGCGGCCGCTCAAATTCACATTCCCCTTTGCTGGACCAGCGCTTCCTGTGGAGATTTGGGACATAGTGCTTGAGTACCTCGTCGGTGCTAAACCTCAGGAGCTTCTCGACCTCTCACTCGTTTGCCGGCACTGGTGTGCCAGGTGTGGGCCCTATCTGGTGCACAATATCGTATTCAGCAATCGAGGCGACGTGCTCCGTGAGCATCGTACAAGACGTCGTGAGTGGAAAGGACCGTACTGTGTGACCATTAGAGGCGCAGAGAACACGAGGTCGCTCGGCCATCTTGGATTTTTGGCAGCCTTGCTTGGTCCCAGGTGGCAGAACGTGTGCGATG
Source organism: Postia placenta MAD-698-R-SB12 (assembly GCF_002117355.1). Lineage (NCBI taxonomy): Eukaryota > Fungi > Basidiomycota > Agaricomycetes > Polyporales > Adustoporiaceae > Rhodonia > Rhodonia placenta. The sequence goes on along the minus strand of NW_020169836.1, from coordinate 655,044 downwards.
TGGTTATCGAGCATGGGGACTGGCGAACGGGCGACTTCCATCCGGACGTCTTCCACCACCTGTGTGCCTTGTTGCAGCCAATACGAGTTTTGAGATTGAACGATGTCGCGTTGCCATCAGGTGCTATTCTTCGCAGCCTCGTCTCTCAACTGCGTTTTCTGAAATCTACTTACCGGAAAGGTTACGGGATGCTCGCTCTCGAGCAAATAAGCTTTGAGAATGTATCGATACCTCCCGCTTCCCTCTCATGGGTGAGCAATGGCAGTTCTGGCAGAAACGCTGTTGTACTTCAGCTTGACAACTTGGATGCCAACTCCCTTGATCTCATCGCACATTGGCTGCATATCGCTCTGGACAAGGATCGCGCGCTATTGCCACACGTATTCCTTTCAATCGGGAGCTTGCACGAACCCCGCCTTGATACTGTCCCGCCCATAATCCCATTTCTCAAAACTGTTGGGGCCTTCGCTGAATATGTAACGCTGAATATTGATCGGAGCTTAGGTAGGAACGTCAATGCCACGTCATTATCTTTTTGTGCTGATTCCCTCCAGCACGACGTCTCTCCCTACCTCGATGTCCAAGCATAATCACACACAGCTGGGACAAATCTTCGTGGGTCCTAAAGATATATGTCCAAGAATCAATGTCATATGGATGGCTCCTAAGGGCAATCTCACGCTTCCGAACGCTAGAAGAGCCCCCGGTTGGCCGCCTCTGTATCAACTTCATCATCGACGTCCACCTCGATCACGGAACTGTTGTGTCCAAAGGCCCCGAATGCGAGGGCTGTGCTTTGCGTTCAGAGCCGCCTCCCTCCCTTTCCGGACCTGGAGTGTTGGATGACGCTATGGCGAGGCTGAAGACCGTCTGTGATGTGTTGGATCGTGTTTTCAGATATATGTGTCCCCTGCTCAGAAAGATGGAAATCCCGTTTAAAATCAAGATCTGCCGCTGTGCTCAATTGGACCCAGACATCTGGGAGCCTAGACTCCGTACATGGTTCCCGGAGTCAATGAAATACTTGTATGCCTATGGCGTGTGAGCATCACTTTTTCAACGCCGTTGCATGCATTGATAGGCAGCGATTAGGAATCACACTTCTGAATGCACCATATGGGAACCGAAATTGGGCCTCTGGTGCATGCATTGCGATAAACCCCTCTGGACCTACCGAGAAGAGCGGAGTGAGTGGTTCTACAGGAAGACCGCTGAGCTTTCCCGCAATCAGGGGTTTCACGCCCATCTTCTACTTGCCGACTGACTCAGCGGAGCACGCTTACGTCGTAGAGAGGCACGGGCGCACTGTCGGTCGCACAGATTGCTCAAACTGGGATCCCGGCCGAACAGCTATGACACCCCGTTACGACAGTGAGACTCCCCCCCACCCCACCCCCCATCTTGTTCGTATTCCTCGTCATCATCCCTGCCACTCGAACGGTTTCACCTGGCAGTCATGGTGACCTTCGTCCCGCCGTCCTCTTTATTAAATCGCATCTATACGTATTCGTCCCATCTGCTACCGCTACGGTCGGTTTCTGGCCCGTCTGTGTCTTCCTCTCCTCGATCCTGAACCACTATCGCCATCGCTCACCGTCACCTGTATTCCCTTTGCATCTACAGCCTGCCCAAGATACATCATATCGCTGTCGACTAATCGTGAGGTCCGCGCGCCCATGAACGATCTGCACGTTGAAACATCCGAGTCACCAGTTAGCCGACCGCATTACCAGAGGCGCAAGAAGGCTATCGTTTAGGAGTTACCGTTCCATAGGATTCTGCTAGCCCCACATATGTCTGACTCTGCTCGGTTGCTCCTCCAGTTCGCCCATTCTATGCCGTCATTGAGTTGAATATTCCGGACTACTCTGCGCTTGGCAGTCTTGTACTCATGTATTCGCAAAATAGTTGCTTTCTTGTACTGCACAATGCATAGCCATGCCCGTCGAGAAGCAATCGAGAATGCGGTGCTTTGCGCTTCTTGGCTTGGCTCCCTGTGGACCTCCTCCCACATATACTTATGCGTCGTGGTAATGCACGCCGTGGTCTCATTCAATCGCAATTTGCAGGCAAATACCATCATAATGTGGGACAGCTCATAGGATTGAACCGAAGACAGAGGAGCGAGAGTACCTTATCGTCTCCATTTGAACACAAGGTTGGGCAGAAGGCGAGCCATAGGAGTAATACAGGCCAGTAGACTGAGGTCATAGAGATGCGGGCGCAGAGTACCTGATTTGTTCATAAACGTATATATACGCGCGTTGGAGACATGATATTGTCCGCCTTTATAAGTGTGATTGATATGTCAGAGAACCTGCGAAGATTAGCCCTTCCAACCAGTGTCCTGACATCTGTAAGCAGCTTGAGGAGGCGGCTATGTGCGCGAGACGACGGCTACTTGAGACCGGAGAAGCATGAAGAGATGGACAGGCACCAAAGCGCAAGTAGATGGGCTACTTGGTCGTCGTAGACGACGTTGGATGCAACGGCACGCGATGAGACGCGATTGAATTACACGGACTGTGTACTAGGGAGAATAGGGATACAGCACGCTGGGCTGTAGATATGCGCCGGAGTGCACAGCTACAGTTCCGCCCATATAAACAAGGCTAGCGTGTACACAGAGACAATCAGGGCTATAGTCGAGCGTCGAGGAATACGCACGTTGCATTAGAACGTTGATATAGCTCACCGCAGGAAAACCTGTTCCGGATCCTGTTCTATTCAGGAGACACAGGAAGTGACGGTCCGTTGGGGGCGCACAGACATGCAATATGTGAGAACTATAGACTGGTGAACGCACGGCGAGCGTCAAGGGAGCAGGAGCAAGGATAGAAGACCGGCGCTTGCCGCTCACCCAGCGCTGCTCAATCGACGCACGCTTAGCTGCGGCTCTACGTTCTTCTGAGTATCACAAAAGCACGCTATCACGATCTTGTTTCTTTGCTTGCCCGAGAATCCTGCGTTTGAGCTCGAGAATATCACTTGCGATTTGTTTTCCCTCGTTCTCGGTAGCGTCGCCCACTACACTGGGGTCCGCATTGGGATACCTCTCTGGACGACCTGTTAGCACTTCAGTACATTTAGTTCAAGTCTCGACTTTGTCATGGAGAGAGGATCTCTCAGGGCGGCGGATAGCCCACATCCATAGTACGTCGTAGATCATATTTGGGCGTCATCCACCCCATCATTCATCGCACTCCTAGTCATTTCACATATTTCACGTTGCAGCGGACCCATGTGCCCTGTCGTTGTCCGTCAGGCTGGTACTTGTAGCTCGCATACTGAGAGTATCGCGCGTATGCTCATGCTCTTCCCTCCCCTCCCTTCTGTAACCTTCCCTCGCGCGAGCTGTGTAAAGGACTCGTCATACGGATCTTCCGTGTTTCTACCCCCAGGTTGCGACTATCTATCCGACACGCCTTGAAATCCAGCGGCTTTCAGCGTCCATCGTGCTGCTCGTGTCGCTTGTTCACATCTCACTCGACGATGAAGGCGAAACGCGCTGACCAGGCGACTGGTTGACACGACGTACGCGCATCTCGTCTGGAAGCAAATCCAATTGCGTTTGGTACCATAAGCATAGGAGAACCCGTAGGAACCGCTGCTGTCGTGCTATTGGTGCTTGGCGAGGGGTGCGTTACACTGTAGCGGTACGTTTGCACGCCAGAATGCTTGTACATACTTAACGGTGTCTCGCGCTCATGATTTAGTGTGCATTCCTCGAAAGGTCTGCTATCTTGGTCTACGACTTGAACGAGCGACCCTCTACGAGGCATGGTGCCAGAAAACAGTCTTGTCCTGTACAACAGGATCAGTCGCCGAAGTCAGACGTTATCTTACACGCCTCGGAAGTCCTACACGACCACAGAGGAGCCGTCTTAAGGGTGAGATGCGCCGCGCACTCCTAACCTTGCGCGGCTGAGCTCGGATCGAGTCTGGACGAGCACACATACTTGATCGCGCTATATCTGCTGCCGCGGCAGTGAACGGCCTACGAGCAGCGATCCAGAGGCGTGGGCCTTCAATAATCATTGTAGGCTGCCGAGGAAATTCTTGCATTCATTGTGTATCGCAGCGCTCGATCGAAGATGCGTTCGACGGGATACGCAAGGCCTTTCTGTTCACACAGCAGCGGAGAGTATTCGTACGGGGGAATTTGAGACAATGCGGCGATATCATCGCTCATCTCGGACGCGGAACTTGCGACGAACGTTCCTCTAACGTCCTTGCGATGCCGTTCTTGCCACTGTGGGAATGCGCATACATCCACACGTTCATGTGATCAGTGCGAATCTTGTCATATGGCTGGCACGTGCACGACCAGGTTTCGGCATTCGTACAGAGGCTGGGATCCCTCAATGCTCGCGATGTTGCGAGTATGCCCAACGCCACCCCGTTGATATTATACATCTCCGCATGTGGACTGTCGAACGCAATAGTATTTCGGCGTCCATTTGACTACGATGCCAAGTAAATTTCGCCAGATACTACCGCGCCTCCAGTATCTTCAGCGGTGGGCGGCTGCACAAGCTTCCTTGATCCCACAGTCTGTAGCTTCTTCTGGGGCTCGCCATGATGTAACCTCAAGGCTGCTATCTGCTTCGTGCCGTTCGTGCTTGAGCACGGGCCAGCGAAGCGCGATCTGTCCCGTCTCGTCCCCGTCCTCCTCGCAATCGCCCCTCTGCTTTCTTCATCCTCCGTCGCGATGGAACAGGTCGACCTAATCGAACATGGTGAAGCGACTCAGGCAGAGGTACATACCTGCTTCCCTTACAGACGTATACTCAATCACGCGTGTACACTCAGACTGCAGCACGTCGTGAAGCTCGCGACCGGTCGGGTGCGCTGCTGCGATGCACACTCCTCCGTTTTAGAAGGGAGGATAAGCAGAATGTGTAGGTCACGCAGACTCGTACCCACGAGTTGTCGTACTGACGCCAATAAGCCCACCATCGCTCTTGCGTTCTGAGCGCGTCCCGCGTGGCATGTCGAGCTCATCGTCAAGCCCGAAACGCAGTACAGATGGTATGTGGGACTCAGCGTCCATCACGGAGTGCATTCCGAGCAGCACGTTGGGCTTAATATCAGGTTTCACCAGGTCGGCGGTCGCTCAACATTCCCCTTCGCAGGACCGGCGCTTCCTGTGGAAATTTGGGACATTGTGCTCGACTGCTTTGTCGGCGCTCGGCACCATCAGCTTCTGAAGATCTCACTCGTTTGTCGGCACTGGCGGAACAGGTGCAGTCCCTATCTGGTGCGACATATCGTGTTCAACATCGAGGCGACGTGCTCCGCGAGCATCGGACAAGATGTCGTGAGTGGAAAGGATTGCGCTGTGTGACCATCAGAGGCGCAGAGAACACCAGGTCGCTTGGTCACTTCGTATTTGTGGCATCCCTGTTTGGTCCCAGGTGGCAGCACGTGCGCGATGTTGTTATCGAGCATGGGGACTGGCGAACGGGCGACTTCCATCCGGACGTCTTCTACCACCTGCATACCTTGCTCAAGAAGATTCCATCTTTGAGAGTATGTGATGTCAGATTTCCATCGGGTGCTATCCTTCGCTGCCTCGTCTCTCAAGTTGGTTCCCTGAAATATGATTCACGAGCGAGACCGTCGCTCTCGCACAAGTAAGCTTTGAGAATGCATCGATGCCTCTCACCTTCCTCTCATGGATGAGACATGACGGTGCTGGCGGCAAAGCCGTTTGTCACCAGCTTGATGACTTGGATGCCACCTCCCTTGATGTGATCGCACATTGGTTGCTTGCCGCTCCGAGCTGGTACCACACGTTGCTTCCACAAATGGTGCTCTTGTTGGGGAACTTTGATGAGCACCACCTTTATACTGTCCCGTGCATCATCCCATTTCTCAAAACAGTTGGAAGTTGGTTGGATGAGCTACAGCTAGATGTTACATGGAGCTCAGGTAGGAACATTAGTGTCATGTCATCTTGTCTTTATGCTGATGCCCTCCAGCACGACGTCTGTCCCTCCCTCGATGTCCAAGTCTATTCACATACAACTGAGACCTGGAAGATCTCACACTCAAGATACATGTCCAGGAATCAATGTCCTATGAATGGCTTCTGAAGGTAATCTCACACCTCCGGACACCAGAAGGTCCCGCGATTGAATACCTGAGGATTGACTTCATCATCGATGTCCACCTCAGTAACGGAGCTGTTGTGTCCGAAGGCCCCGAATGCAAGGGCTGTGCCTTGCATCCGATGCCGACCCGACCCCTCACCGGACCGGGGGTGCTGGACGACATCATGGCGAGCCTGAAGACTGTCTCTGTGATGTGCTGGATTGTGCCTCATGGAACATTCGAGATATGCGTCCCTCGCTCGACGACTTTAAACCTCATGTAAAGATTCAAATATGCTGCTATGCTCAATTGGATGCAGGGATCTGGATGCCTAGACTTCGTACATGGCTCCCGCAGTCAAGGCAATCTAAAGCGCTAATGTACAATTACCTGTGAGCATCGCTTCTTTGATGTTGCTGCATGCATTGAATGGCAGTGGATAGTCGCAATGAAAGTGGTGATTACATTGACGGGCCGGAGCTGGGCTTCTGGTGCATGCATTGCAATCAAGCCCTCTGGACCCGACAGGATGAAGATCGAGTTAGATGTTCTACACAACCATCCCACTTAGCTTGCCCGCGGTTCCCGGGAGTCGTATAGCGATCTATACAAGTCTAATATACCCAGCGGAGCATGCCTTCCGCATGAAATTGTGTCGGTCGCACGATTTGTTCACATCCGTTTCCCGGCTGAACAGCCACGACACCCCGTTAGCACAGTGATACCCCTCTCCTGTTCGCACTCCTTGTTATTGCCGCTGCCATTCCGAAAACTCTACCGGAGAGAGCCGGTGACCATTATCCTGCCGCCATCTCCGTCAACTCGCATATATGCGTATTCGTGCCATGTGCTATCGGAGATCGTCCGTTTCGGGCCCATCTTCGTCTTCTCTCTCCCGACCTCGTACCGCCATCACCATTGCCATCGCTCACCGTCACCTCTATGCCCTTTGCGTCGACCCTCCGCCCGCAATGCAGCATAGCCTTTTTGATCAGCGCGCAGTCCGCGCGCCCATGGGTGACCTGCCCGCCAGAAATCCGAGTCGTTGGGCTGCCGACCGCATTCCGGGAGGTGCAAGAGGACTACCGTGAAACGAACGGACATTTGATATAATTCCGTCAGCAGTACGTCTCTAATTTTTCTCGATCGCTATTCTGATTCCCCAATCTACGTCGTGCTCGTCTTGTATATCTCGGACCTTTTTTTGACGCCTTATAGTCTGGCATCCATGTATTCGCAGGATAGTTGACTCAGTGCACGTTATCGTCTCGCCCAATGGCAAATCAAACAGTATTGTAGAACAGCGTTAGGAAGCCTCGCTGGTAGTCTGAAAGATACTGGAATGGGACCGCCGCAAGCCGTCTCGCTAATTAGAATCCATGACCGGGTCCGCGGGAGCGACAGGAACGATCAGTTTAACGGAAAGAGAAAATATGCATGTGCGGGCTGGGTAAAGCGTCAATAAACGCATATATGCGTGGTGGACATGCTGTCGGTCAGGCGTCCTTGTCGTCCCCATACATAAACCGACTGTGGTGAGCAGTCAGTGGCGGTGGCTGTCAAGGGAAGCGCGCGTCGGCATGACGCGCGCCTCTGCCGGCTCTCCGCTGCCACTAAGTCTCGACGTTCTTTGCATAGTACTAATAGCGGCGTTTCAATCAGCTTGCGAGTTGCGCGCTTTGGAGTTTTCCCTCACGCCATGTGGCAACATAATGTCATTGGCACAGAGGGCAAAACGCGGTGTACGCATCATCGCGCTCCCACTCGCGACGTCCGCAGCGCCGGCGCACAAGGCCTCGCATCATCTCACGTACTACCATTTCTTTACTCCACCCCCACGCGAAAGCGAAGCGCGGAGTTGGAGCAACTTGATTATCACGAAAGTAGCACATCTCCGGGCAGGGCTCGGGAAGGCGCCGGAGGGCAACTGGAAGGTATGTGCTTGACATATCCACGCGTTCTGTCGGCGCACGTGGAGATGAAAATGTCCTCCCTCGTGTTATTTTTTCTGTATATTATACAAATTCAGACTTCCTCCAAGCGGAGAGCGTTCCTCTACGGCGAACGGTTCATCGACCGCTTAGACTTCGAAGAACTCGCCCTCAAGTCATTTGACACGTCCCTGGGCCCAAAGCTCCTTCCGCTTGGGCACACCGACAAACTTGATGCAAATGGCCATCCAACTGTCAGTGCTCCCTGTCTTTCCCCCCTGCGCCCTGCCAACTCGTTGACGTAGCGTCCGCCTTGGTTCGCTTCCGTGCATTCTGTGTCTTAGCACGCCACATTCCGTGTGACTCCTACTTTCACCGCGAATGCTCTTGTGTCTCGGGTGATAGATTCCTTTCATTTATCCACCTTCAGCGTGTACCTCGCCACTGGCGCACCTGCATGCCCTGCTTGAGAAACGCACTCCCGCGACATTGGAATGGCTGTCTCGTTTGGATCGCCATCTCCCCGCTCGCTGCTCCCCTCAAGCTCATCCGTGCGTTTCCCGTCGTTCTTTGCCTCTACATCACGTCTCTGATTGTTCCTTCAGCCATAAGTCCGAGGTTTCCGTTTTTCTTCTGTGCATGGCGCGCGTGGTCTCACTACAGAGGTATATCATCCCCGTTTTAATTTTCTCTATCCGCCCAGTGCACACCGCTTGACAACGCCCAGCCTTCAAAGCTTCGCAGTACCTCCAAGCCTCCATCGCCCAGGGCGCCATCCTCTCGCAGGAGAGCGCCGAGCTTGACACCACATACCAAGTGTACGCGCCTGCATCGTTGGACCCTGCTCCTTCGTGCCTCGGTGCTGACCCGTCTTCCATGCCGTCCGCCTCTCCTCTCTGCGACCAGCGCCCAACACTGTCGAACGCCACGACTATGGAGCGCGACGCGCGCCCACGCCTCCTGATTACACGCGCGGCCGTGCCCGCGCTCGAACGGCTCTTCGCACTTCCGCCTGGCTCGAGCTTCGCGTCGGATGTGTACCGTGCGCTCGAGCAGGCACGACTGCGCCTGCAGGCCAAGCTATAGGGTGGGCAGAGATACGGAAGGGGGCAGCCATAGCACGTAGGATAGGATCATCCGATATATGCGGCGGCGCGGACTTTATACTCACCACTCAATGACTTCTTTCTTTGTAGGTTACTCTGGTCTCCGGCGGGTGTATGCATGGATCCAAGGCTGTTTTCCCTGGCGCGGTTCAACTTTGATGCAGCGACGCCAGACATGCACTCATGGTTTACGTGAAATCTGGCGAGTTTCACACGTCGAAATCCTCACACCAGCATGCAAAGAGGGCTCTATGGTCTCTTTCTACTCGCGTATAATGCACGGGGAACACGTCTCAAGGGCAGCACAGACATGGGTACTGAGGTGTTGAACGCCACTCCCAGCCGTCTCAATCTCTCGATCTTGATATCAATATCGTGGAACGAATAATAGATAGGAGCTATCATGTATTACTCGTCAAAGAAGTCCATGACTGACTGACACGGATGAAAGCGCGTCGGACAATTGTGGCGGAGGCGCATGTTGATCAAAGGCTGACTGGAGGAGCGTTCGCCACCCGCCTTCTCCCCGGTTGCTTACCTTTGTCGGGTGGGAACTTCGCTGACAAAGTTTTCTAGATCATTAATGGCATTGGCCGCTGCATGCTGGCATGTGGCGGTGGAGAAAGTCAAGGCTATGTTCTGAGACATGGGTATAAAACGGAGAAGGCGTGACAAGCTGTAAGCGCAGTGTTTGAGCTGTGACGATGGAACATACGGCCGACTGGATGGGAGAGAATACAGTGACGAGGCCTGTGGCAATAATATGACTGGCGCAGCCTTCTCACAGCAGTCTAGCGATCGGGCTTCTATACTCGTGCTCTTGATGTGGATTGTGTCTAGCACATTAACAACCTCCGTAACCCTCCGACATTCTATAACTGGTCGCATAAACCGTCGACATTGACATTCACATCTACCACGATGCAATACATGAGCGTGCCTTTTAAAATGCCCTCGCAAACTGCTTGCTAACATAAAGGGATTCATTTAAAATGACGATTATCCAGCTAAACAAGTCCAGTACTCCTCCGGAAAGGAACGGGAGTCTTGAAGCCACATCTACCACGCGATGAACTGCGCGCGAGTGAAGGCACGTGCGAATGACGAGACTCCAGCCGTCTAACCGGCCTGACGAGAACAAAGGCACACCATGGCCAATCATGTCCGTCTTGTCCGACCGGTAGCCAGCGATCCACTCCGCACCTGCGAACAATGTCCCTGGCCATCAGCTTCTATGTTTGCATTATCCGGAACTTACCTGGAGGAGCGGAAATGAAAAGATACGTTGTACACTTCAGGACTGGATGTGAAGGTCTTCGGAACAAAGAACAAGAATTTTGCATGAGCGTCGGGGGCGCACCGTGGTCTGCTATATAAACCGTGTTCTGCCCGTCTCAGTCCCTCACCATAACTCTCTTATCACAGCCTCGTAAAGACAGGGACGTGTCGCTCCTATTAATGTGAGTTTCATCCTATACTCAACATCAGGGTCCAAGTACTGACGTCCAGTCGGCAGCAGCAACGGTTGCTCCTTTGTGCTCTTTCATATATCCAGCAATGTCTTATCATTCTTTGCGCACCTCGATGCATGACGATACTCGTGATGCATTCGACTACTCCGTATTATTCGGACCAACAGCAGACAACATCGTCTATCCTCTTCCTTACTCCAGTTCTAAGTCGCTTGAGGATATACGGGAGGTGAGCTGGCCACTCACGCTTGGCTGCACAAAGGCTGATGATCTGTCCCAGACATGCCTGTCCGAGATCATTCTCCCAGCAGCTTCAGGTTTCGAGATGGGCGCTGGAGTGGTACTCGGAGGAGCATCAGAATTCAATTTGGTCTCATCTAACCCCACATACGCAATTGGTCATCGAGGCCATATCATGGCTAACGGTCGTGGGTGGATTCAGCACCCAGAGCCAGATCCTTTCCCTCATATCGATCCGTTTATTCTGGATCTGATCGCGACGGGGTCTGGAATAGATGACAGCGACGAGACATCATGGCGCTACACGCCTCCCGGTGTGTCAAGCGCACTGATTCCTGACCTACAGGCTGTAGGACAAGAACTCAGTAACACTAAACAAACCAACGGCGCCAGCGAAGACGCCACAGAATCTGACGGGCATACGGAGACACCTCTCCTCGCCGAGTCTTCCCCGGATCTAGCGTACCGGCTCGCAAAGCCACGCTCCCCCGCAAAGGCAAGGAAGACAAAGAAGATACCACAGCGGCCACGCGCACCTGCGATCAAGGCAACGCGGCCCCAAGTGGCGTCGAAGGGGCCGCTCCGGTGCGAGATATGTCGTCGCAACAAAGACACAAGGTCGGAGTACGCCCACCAAGCGTCCCTGAATCGGCACATACGAACAGCGCACCTCGACTCCTCACGATGGCAATGTACCTTGTGCGACAAGTCAATGATCAGGAGCGACGCACTGGGGCGGCATCTAAAAAAGCAGCACCACATGTCCGACGCGAGGGCAAAAGCGGTCGTCGCGCAGATTGCTGCTAGCAAGTATCTCACCGGGTGATCACTCACTGTTCTCGGGTAATCGTCCTCCCTCCCTCTCGCATTGCCCTTCTTGTATACTGTCTCTATGTCAATGTGGTACGTTCCTGATCGCATTTATTGTTGCCTTGTATTTATGACTCGATGCCTATATAATCACCAGTTCAGAAGCTATGTGCCGTGATTTTGGTTGATTAGCCGACAAGAGCTGCATACTTACTAATTGCTTGTGCTGGCAGGCGACTAGTCGTCTATTTGTGGACCAAAATGATGATACTGATCGATACACGAGATTTTGTCGCATGTTTGATGAATGAAGCACATCCGCCTGGTAGGCTTTCAAGGAATAATGGTAGTCAGTGACACAAGATGAGAGAACTTTGAGATAGCATTGAGTCTCCACAAGAAGAGAGGGACGAGCCGCCGGCATTTGCCGTGGACCGATCAGGGCCTGGGTGAATCGCCTCTGGTCCCAAAAGCCACGGAAAATGACCCTATGCCGATTCTACATCTGAAACCTTCGACGTGACGTCACTTGGATGTTTCTCGGTAGTGAGCATGTCACTCCAGTGATCAGGCTGGCTCTTCGAACATGGGCTCTGCTGACGGGAAGGGACGCAGATTGTGGATCCGAACTGAATTGGTGGTCGCTGATCCACAAGGTCGGTCGTAATAGGCTGTGACGCGCTTTCATTTTATATACGCTGGTCAAGCTGCGGCACGTTGGCTTTGTGGCTTTGTGTGGCTGGGTGCGTCCAGCTCCCCTTCAAGGACTTCCTACTTGCAGATTGTATTGCCTCTTCCAGACCAGCAGCGTTGCAGTGATGACTCCTGGCGTCCGCTATACCTGTGGGGTGATATTGACTGCGAGATGTTCAGGCCTAGAGACTCGCGGAGGCCTCGGAACTGCCACATGATCGGTCGACTTCGCGCCTCACGCTACTGACGTGTGGTATTCTCCACTCCACTGATGAGACCATTCAGATGAAGATCCTGCATCGCATTTTTTAGAGGACTGAACAACTTCCGTTCCTTGTATTTTCTTAGGGTTGGTAGTCTGTGGTGGTGTCTGCAGCGTAGTCTTCCAAAGTGTAGTCTTAATTTCCGCCGACGTTGTATGACCTGCGAGGACGGAAATAGAAGACGGCTATGATGGTGGGAACCTCGTTTATGAACTGCTGGAATATTCTTTCACCGTATTTGTCGTGAAGCGCCATTAGTATATTTTGTGGCGGTTTTCCTCAGCGGCAGAGAATAAACTGCCCTTTGTGCAGACTGTGGAAGCATCTCCTGAAGTACATGGATGCACCGGATTCATACTGTCGAAGATGGCTTCCAAAGCCTCGCCACAGAATGAGTAACACTGCCAAATCTGACTGTCTGCAATGCTTTGCGAGTGCATCAAAGGGCTTCGCCACAAACACCGTGGGAATCTTGCGCCACGAACTCTCTCTCCCCGTGTCTCACTATCCCCTTCTCTCCCTCCTTAACACGTCGCCCCTACCTCGCAAAATGGCCTCATGTGGATCGACTGTCCGCATTCTCCAGGTAGTCGACGCACTGAGCACCTGTGGTCGCGAAGATCATGGTAAAAGGCTGCCACTTTGTCCGACAGGCCGACATTAAGTGGCTTGCTATACTCGCTCTGAAATGTCGTGCGCTCCGCGTATCTGCTATCGAAGTCCTATGTGGAGGTCTGAAACCCGACATACCAATATTCCGGTTGTTGCCTGGGCATTTCATGTTGATGGAAGGACTTCACGCCGAGTTTATGTACGTGCTCTACTTCTAAACGCCAATTGGCGATACTGACATAGATGCTGTCCACAAGCGCCTACAGGGTGACCTCATTCCGAGGACTTCGCAGCGATTGCGAGAAATGCGCCACTCGTGAAGACCATTGGCTTCAGGCGGGGTGGCGAAAATATCCTCGCTACGAATCCGATGTCCTTCCTGCAAGACCGATGCAGATCATGACGCGATACTCGCATCAGCCCCTCCTGTTCCCGGCTCTCCGTTCCTTGGATTGGCTGCACACTTTCATTGTTCATGATTCAGGCCCTTACATTGCGTGCAAGGGCTTTTGGACTTGCGCATGTCTTTACACCGGTTCTCAGCTCAAGAAGGTCGCCATAGACTTGACCATCCTCTGCCAGCATGTTTCAGGAAAAGACTGGAGCGTAGAATTCATCAAATTCACGATGATAATTGGCACAGAGTGCCCAGAGGTTACTTAGATGGACGTCGATGTCACTGGATGGGAAAGTACTGGACCTCTTCTCTCTATTGCAAAAAAGGTCTCCTCGCTGGCCTGCCAATTTGCACGGCTCGAGGTGCTTCTTTGCGGTAACATTCCTCTGCGCGGAAATGCGTTGGCTTATTTTGGCTGTTCGTCCGCTGTGGAGGAGCTATGCGTGCTTCTGGCTCCCGATGTTGTCAGCTCCTGGTCTTCCATATCTCTCGGTTCTCGCATTCAAGCGCGCTTCGCCACACTCCGAAAATCAGAGATCCGGACACAAGACCTGGCAGTGTTCAATGATCTGGCGGATTGCAATGTTATGTTTCTACTTGTGGAAACATTCAGCATTTACTGTGCCTCGTTTCCATCTGCATCTGAGGTCGATACATCCCTCCACGCTCTTCAGGATCGGTTCTCGCCCTCGCACATTCGGTGTCTATTTATGGAGACAAGTTCCTGGAATGATCAATGGCGCAGGTATTGTGGTGGTACTCTGTGGCACGAGCATCTATGCAAACTTCTTGCGTTTTGCAAACTACGGAAAATGAAATTACACGCATATATGGTGGCTGAACTCAACGACGACATCGCGGAGGAGATGTCAGCAGCGTGGCCACAGATATAGAAGTTGCGCATCTCACCGCAATGGAAACAATTGGAAAAAAGACGAGATACAAGCAACGTTGCGATCGTTGCAATCGTTCGCCACAGATTGATCATGCTTGATCCATTTGGACATACCGTTTCGCGCAGGTGCCAATATCCACCTCCTGCCGCCACGTACTCCACAGCATCATGCTCTCGAACGTGCTCATATCTGAGTCTCGTCATCATCTGGGTTGCATTGGTCTCCTTTGTACCGACTGTCTCACCTTTGTAGCGGCTGGTCCACACATTTTGCTCCTTTGGATTCTCTCTCGACCTGAAATGGGTACTCATCGACGAACATGTCACCGAGGTCGCAACGCTATTGGGGAAAATCCTTCCTAATCTTATGATTGAGACGAATATCTCCGGCGACTATGAGCAATCTAATCGGTGGCTCGCAGTCAAGAACGAACTCAAATCGACATTGAAAAGACCTACAGAAGACGAAGCGGATATTCCTTCCGAAGCCTAGAGCTGGCCACGCTGAGCCATTCGACAAGGAATTATTGGGTTTAGAGCGCTGATGGCAGACGACCGGCGCCAGAATTCCATTGACGCAAGTGTTGGCGATATTCGTGGTGAAGTAATCGGTCGTCTGACGACAGCTATATTCAGCAGGCAAATCAGATCCATGGATGCGAACCCGTGCTCCTGAGCAGCCTCGCACAGTGGCCATCCGGACATAGGGATACATTCACACGTCGGGAATCATCTTCTCACTGTGTCACAATTAGCCACATCGACTTTCCTCTCCTATTTGACCAGTCATTCAAGCTCGCCTGAACTTCTAGAGGAGAAGGACTGGCAACGTCGTGAACTGCGCTCCGGACACGCGCCCCTTTCCCACCTAAGCAAACTCGGCACTGTGCTCTACATGCGGCACTGGCAGAGAGAGCTATGCCCTCAAACGCTCGACTGGAACGCGCCTTCCTCCATCGAACCTGAAAGTGCGATTGTTGCTTACAGACCCCAAAACTCGAATCCCTGTGCCGCCTTCTCCACCTCAAGGGAGTCTCGCAGTCCAGCACTGTGCACGAACATGTCCTGAGCCCCAATGAAACCAGCTCCTTAGTCACCATTCCCGTAGACATCTTCATCGGAGTCACCGACTTGACGAAGCTGCTTGCTGAACGTGCTCATAAGCTTGCCAAGGATTCCCGCCTCCTCGGCCTGGAGTCAATACCAAGCTCGCCCCTCCAAGACATTTCTATCACCAAAATTTCAGCACGAGTGCTCGGGAACTTCGCACTGCTGAGACCCCCGCAAAGGTCATCGTTGGCAACGTCCATTGCGACGAAGAGCGCAAGCTTCTTAGCCCACTCAGGCATATTCAGCAAACCGTGGGGCATCTCGTTATACTCGATCTCCGGGGCATGCTGGACGTCTACCATATTCATTGCGTAACAAGGAGCACGATATATGAATCGATTACGGGGATCACTTACGGCAAGTGCTCATCTGAAGTTCCTGAGCACGCGATAACGCATCTCACACATAAATACTAGCCAGTGTATGGCGGTAGAGAAAGGTCGAAGCGGCGTTCTGAGACATGGGTAACGAAAGGAGAAAGTGTCGCAATCTGAGGATTCTCGTGCGGCGTCTGAGTTGTGATTGGACATACGGCCGACTGGCTGATATATAACGCTGTGTGACTTGTTTGGACGAAGTCACCTATTTGAGCCGCGCAACAGGTTCTTCTACGGCTGCGAGAGGATATGAACAAAAGCCAGGTGCCAAAAAAGTGCACTGAATAAGAGTGAAGATAGTAACGAGCGCTGTGGCACATTATTACTGGGGTGGCCTACCCATGGTGGGGCTTCTGCACCCGTGTTCTTGTTGTAGATTGTGGCTGGTACCTTAATAGGCTCCATGACGCTCCAACAATCCAAAATTGACCGATGGAATTGTTAACGGTGACTTTGATATAGGCCATGACACAATACTTGAATGTGCTCTCAGGGATACTCCTCGCTCGTGTATTCTTTGCTATCACTGGGAGTTTATTCTGGCATGATATCAATTTGGCTAAATAAATCGGGGGGCATCTTCAGGAAATAGGGCTCACAGGTTTCTTGCAGCCACATCTGTACCACAATGAGACACGCACTCATGGAGGCGCGCGCGAGTGACAAGTGTCCAACCATCCAATCGGCCTGACGAGAACAAAGGCACATCATGGCCTATTATGTCTGCCTTGTCCGACCGGTAGCCAGCGGTTCACTCCGCACCTGCGATCAACGTCTCTCGCCATCAGCTTCGATGTTTGCATTATCCCTGGGGATCCAGAACCCTCTTCGGAGATCGGAAATGAAAGGATGCACGCCGCAGTCTCCGGTCAGGACTGAACGTGAAGGTCTTCAGAACAAAGGACAAGGACTTTGCATGAGCGCCGGGGACGCCGTACCATGGTCTTCTATATAAATTGCGTCCTGCCCGTCTTCTTCCCTCACAACCAATTCTCCTACCGCAGCTTGACAAAGTCTGTGAACTGCCGCTCCTGCATAGTAAGTCCTGTCCCAACTAGCCAATACTGAGCGCCTGGAGTTCATCGCAAAGCCGATAGCACCACCAACCGTACCTTGTTACCAACCACAACTGGTCTCATTCAACATGCCATTCCAGAATTTCTATTACGATGCGCAGACTCACAGCGGCTACGAAAACTTCGCCACCCACGGCATGGAACCTGCGCAACACACCAGTATCGACCCTCGATCTCTTCCTCCAGGGAACCTCTCCAGTGTCCGGCAATCAGTACATCCAGACAGCGCTGCAGAGAGCAGCTATGACCTGTATTCCATGCAGGCTTTTGGGATGGCTGTGCCACCCACAACCATAAACGATGCGTATTTGCCACCGGGATACTATCATCCAATGCCTCACAGCATCATTCGACATATTCCACACCCGACGCAGAACATTGCGACACATCAAGCAGGAATATCCTACGACGCACAGATTCGCATTCACTACGGATCAGACGTCCATATTGAAGCCCCTCAGGCAGCTCCGCAGGTGGCTTCTAATACTGAGATACCCTTCACCATGGATCCGTTTGTGCACATTGATCCGTGCATTCTCGACTTGATTGCCGCGGGATTGGGAATAGACGATCTCAGTGGGCCATCATCGCGCTACACACCTTCTCGTGTGTCAAGCGCACCAACTCCTGGCCTACAGGTTGTAGGGCAGGAAATCGATAACACTTCACACATCAATGGCGCTAGCGGAAGCAATAACGCCACTGCCGAGACGTCCGCCGCACCTCCATATAAGCTCAGGCGGCGACGCTCATCTACAAAGGCCAACAGCAAGACGACATCACGGCGTTCACGCGCGCCAGCAGTGATAGCCACCACTCCGGACGAGACAACCGACGGGCCGATCAAGTGCAAGGTCTGTGGAAAGAAATTCTCACATAGACAGAACCTGAACAGGCATGTGCGCATCACGCACCTGGGCGCTCGCAAATGGGACTGCGTGATATGTAGCACCAAGAATTCGAGACACGACGCACTGAAGCGTCATCTGAACAACATCCACAATCTGTCGGATCTGGAGGCGAAGCATATCGTCACATTTGTCGGGGAGAAGATCAATGCTGCCGTGTGAACCACTCACCATGCCTTGCGTTCTCGCCTCGCCTCGTACCTGGCCCGTATGTATCTGTCCTGCGAGCGACCCCTTATTCTCCATGACTGCGTTGCACTTGCGGTGGAAGGTTCTACGAGATTTCCTTTATACATGCATTGTACTTCTTTCGATCTTAATGATATTCAAGCTGAAAGCTTACCAGTGTAGCACTATCGATCGGCGTTGCTGAGTATGTGAAAGACGAGGATTATGACGACGGGCAAAGCCCCTCGAAGTAGCATCGTGCGAATGTAATGATAATGAGCAGGGAGCAGCTGACCAAGTACGACATCGCACGAGTCCTGTACATAACAGTAAGAGAACGAGAAGGCAACGCAGATTAGCCGTCGTGCCCAGTCACCGGCCGTTGCCGATTCGTTTCACCATCACAAATCTCGCCGCGACGGCCCACGACCTGTTTCTTCCCTGGACGGAACACTCAATCAAGAGTGCAGTCGTTCTCTTTTATCGGCACGTCCACATACACTCTACGCTCCTCCCCATCTTCGCATAGGACATGTGCTAGGCTCCGATATTTGGTTCCGGATCGATATTATCGCGCGTTCATTGACTGAAAGCCTAAAGCAAAAAGTGGTAAGCATTCACTTGCATTAGAATAATTCATAACCCTTACATACTGTGAGATCGATTGGCTGTATGCGCCCTGAAAAATCTTCTCAAAGGGAGTCCTCAGGGACTCGCGCATGCAGAAGATGTCGCCAATTTGATTAGCGAGTGTTATTTCACGATGTCTGGCGGTGGGAAACTCCTGGTATAGAGCTGTGGCAAGTGTAACGTACGCGTTTCACTCGGTGAGGATCGTTGCCGGCTGCTCCGAGCGCGATGTCTTCCTTTGCCTCCAAATCCGATAGCTTGTGGATGTTATCGAGATGACGCTTCAACGCGTCATGTTTCGATATCTTGGAGCCACATATGACATAGTCCCATTTGCACCCACCCAGGTGCGTGGTCTGCGCATGTCTGTTCAGGATTTGCTTTTGTGCGTATATCTTTCCGCAGACTTTGCACTTGATTGGCCCGTCGGCCGTGTCGTCCGCAGTGGTCGGTATGACTGACTGCTGGTGCGCGGGGACGCCGCACTGTCTCCATCTTGTTGGCTTCCGCGGAACGAGCGTGGCCGCCTGAGCTTGTACGGGGAGCGCCGGATGCCTCGGCGGTGGGAAGCGCGTCAGCATGTCCTGCGGCGCTTCTCTTGTCGTAATTTATGATTTATGATAGTGCACTGATTGTTGTCTCTATATAGCCCCGCGTATTGCAGGTTTGGAGCGATTGCTCTTGGTGCACTCTTTGGTCTTCGTTGTGGCGGATGCGCATAATGCTCGCCTAAGCAGATGTCTGTCATGGCCCAGCCCTATACGTTGTTTGAATGCTGTCTGGCCGTCTGTGGTGCTTTAAGCATCTCGTGTGGGTACGAACGAAGAGCAGAAGATGTCATTGTCGACCTGGGTGCTTTGTCCCGAAGACAGAACACATCTCTCTGCAGCCCTCATAATGTATTACTTCATTTCCGTATCTTTGAGTGCGTTCCAATCCTCAATGATAATGCAACACTGATGCAGGGTGAAGTCGGAGGGGCTTTGGTTATATCGTCGGTACCCTACCAACATAGGTGCCCGCCGGTATAGCTCAAAATGCACCAAATAAGATGTCATGGTATTCTCCTATGCGGGGCTGTTACCATACATATGATTATTTACGTTTGTGGGACTAGTCGTATTAACGATGGATGTGACGATGAATCGAGCTCCTCGATGTCGGATGCGTCCAGTCGATGATTGCTGTATGCAAACTTTTCGCCTTTTCCCATTCTTGTCCTGCTAAACATCACCATATCGTTTACTTCGTTGCCTATGACTCTGCGGAGCAACCACGATAAACGACGGCGAGTGGTACTAAACACAGCTTCGCGGGCGTAACAGTTCACGTCAGGCTTAAGATATCCCAAATTCTCAAATAGACATATCTTGCGAGCCCTTCCATTGATTTGTAACACCTTCTGCGCGTCAAGAGAGATGCGACAGTGCCGTTTCGAACCCAGAAATTGAGAATGTAGTGACCGCTATGCGTTGGCCTACTGGTCACAAAGTAATCGCACACGAAAATTGGCGTCTGATGCCTGGATAATGTCTGAAGTCAGCGAGCAAACGCCGCCAACATCGGCAACGCGAGCCTTGCGCGCGATCACGTGACACGTGTCGACGCGTTGTTGAACGGTCACGCGTTACGCCCAAGTCGAACCCGAACATACCAGACCCACACTCTTTCATCTATCACTATTCAACGCCTGCATCTCCTAATTCTCCTAATTATTGCTACTTTAATCCTCCTATAGTCTCTTCGACATACAACATGGGTCCCGGCAGCGGGATCCGTAATAGAGCGCGCGGCAAAGGCAAGTCGGTTGCTCCGCTGGTCATTCAACTCCGTCGACAGGCAGTCCATGGGGAGTTGAGGATCGAGAGACCGCGGGCTCAGAGGAACGAGGCCGGGGATGAGCCATTGTACCCGTTCCTCGCACTGTGCAGGGCTGCGAAAGCGGCGGCTGCGGCCAGTGAGGTCGACGTTCTCCCTCCGCGGACACCTGCGGGGACACGGAGGTTGGAGGTCGAGGTCGTCCGGACACTGTCGAGTATGAACGGGCGGCACAAGGCACTGCGGAGGAAGACGCGACACGAGTTTGGCAAGCAAGAGGAGCACCAATACGATGAAGAGGCCTGGCAGAGATATGGTTGGGCTGAGCAAGAGTCGGAACACAAGGGTGAACGCGAGAAAACGGCGTCGGTGAGTCTGACATGGTCTGTTATTGCTCATACGTGCTGAAGAGCTCGACAACGGTGAAGATGATACCTGGGCAAGGATGCAGTGTCAAGATCAAGCACTCTGCGTCTGGACCTAGTCGCAGTCGGCGCGGATGGCGGAAGCTGCTCGGGCTTGTGGAAGGCAATACGAAGCGAGTGCCTAAGAGCTCCGCGACCAAGCTCAAGAGTGTTCGCATGAAGCCCAAGTCTGCGTCCAAGGCCATCCGGTCCGTCACAGCAGCAGAAGTCAAGCACCAGCCTGTAGTTCCTCAAGCCAACGAAGAGCGTGTCCCGTTGAACCTCACCACCCCAGCCTTCACTGCCGACAAGATTGAGCACCCCGTCGCACCGGTCTGTACATCACCAGAACATCACACCGCTGCTTCTGCCGTCGAGGTCCAGCCTGCGCAAGTAGCGATGCCCGTAGAAGGGGAGCCGCGCGAATGGGGCGTGCGGATGGAGGACTTTGCCTTTGACTTTGACTCGTGTCCAGGAATATCGGCGGACGTCCTCGCAACACTCAACGAGCCTGCCCACGTCTTCACGGTGGCAGAGGCCCAAGAGACGCCTGCGACGGGAGGCCAGATTGCAGAGGTTACAGTCATGGCCGTCGATGCTGAGATCCTCTCACCCGAGCCGGCTCGCGACACGTACGATGCTTTCGTGGTGGATATGGGCACTATTCACGCCGAGGCCTCGTCCATCGCAGAGGAAGAAATGGAGGAAGTATGCGCCACTGACGACGTGCTGGTCGAGATGGCGTCTCCCGTTGTAGATTCAACAGACACGGTTGCTGTTGACGAGGATAGCGATATGCTGCACGCAGAGGAACAGGCTGTGGAGATGGAGATGGACGAGTTTGAGAGCGTGGCAGCTCCGCAGGCATTGCTTGCTCAGATCGAGATAGTATGTGACACGAACGAGGTAAGGCGATGACGCTTTTATGTGCAAGCAGGGTCTGACGACAGACTGTTTGCGTTCATGTCTACTCAGATTGCGGCCAACCCATCTACCAATGCAGGGCTCGCAGGGGTTCCGGTCGAGTTGATCTCCGCAGCGATTGATATGGCGCAGCCTGAAGAGGACATCGAGATGGGACACCAGGAGCAGTCTGTGATGGTGGAGGAAGACATCGAGATGGGTGTCCAGCTGGTGTCTGTGGACGCGGTCTTCGGTGCGGTCACAGCAGCATTGATCGCAGCAGGAGACGGAGGCGACAGCATTGAGCAAGACATCGATGCAGTGCTAGACCACTTTGGGTTTGTACAAGAGTGCACTGTCGCTCACCTCGACCAGGAGGACGCATCCGTGGGAGACATCACGCTTGTCGGTGGCGCACTTGACGAGAACCACAACACGATGTCTGATCAGGATTGGGACACAACGTTCGTAGAGGACGCTGTTGCATCTTCGTCGCCGAACAAGGAGAAGGAAAATGGGCTTCCTGCGATGCCACTCCTGGAGCTCGCGGTTTCTGGGTCGGATATCGGCAAGCAGGCTGTCGTCGCTGGAGTGGAGGACGTCTCCAACCCACCCACCTCGTTCACGCCTGTTATCAACCTGCAGACACTGTTGGACGCCATTGCTCCCCACCCCGCGCTACCCGACCGTCTCCTCGAGGACCCAGTTCCATCTACTAAGCCGATGTTCGACATGCAATCGCTATACTCGACACTCCCTACAAACTCCACTGAAGGCGCGGAGAAGACGACGAACACAGGTAATTCAGGACTATTCAGTACCTTCAAAGGTGATTTCTCTGACGATGATTTCACTCCGAACATGGGTACGAGCGCAACCGTCTGATCGATTTTGAATCTGCGCCACTGACTATCGCGTGCTTGATGGCAGGTTCATTTGCTAGGGCAACGAGAAGCGGCAAGGTGTATGGCGGCGGGATTAGCAAGGCCAACAAGACTGTCGCCCAGCCGACGCGCAAATCCATGTCTAGTTTGTCGAGTAGGCTACTGGACAACGACGCGTTCAGGGCGGTGCGCAACAAGAGTGCGGCAGAGCAGAAGGCGCGCAAGGACACACGCAAGCGATACAAGAAGATATCGCGGAAGCTTGCACGCCAGGACGCGGAGAGCGCGGAACCCAAGGGAGGATGTGGACGATTCCTGCTATCAGCTGTGTACGTGCCCATGTTGTGTGTTCCTGCTTTTGTGCTCACGCTGTGTTGGACAGGAATCCAAAGACCGGACGGCGCGAGAAGATGATGCCGATCACCACGGTCAAGGAGAGCACCGACGACGACCTCGACCTTGACGTGCTGTGTCGCATGTCGTCGAGTCTGTCGTTGACGACATCGTCCCAAGGGCGCACCGGTACTCAAGAGGTGACGGATTCTGCGGACGACCTGCTCGGTGCGTTTGCATCTTTTGGGCTCTCGACGGACGCTCCCTCGGCATCGTCGACAGGTGGCTCGGCGCTAGACGATCTGTGCGACCTCTTCAATGCGCTGGTCTGAGTCTCTTCCTGCCGTGAACTCCAGACACGATTTCCAGTGATCTACCTTGACGTGACTCTACGACGCCTCAAGTCTCGAATCTATCTACGTCTGTCTTGATTTTTCATTCTGGGCTCCGTTTCTCGTATTCTTGACTCGATCTCATCAACATCTCGACTTGGCATCTGTTTTTCACAACTGTCTCGCGCCATGGTCTTCTCGCTCACTTGCCCAAGCCTTGGATCCCTCTACTTATATTTCTTCGACCTCGGATCTTTCTATGGCTTGGAATCGTCTCGATCACTCATTCTGGCTTGATCTCATATTCTCGACTCGGTCTCATCAACGTCTCGGCATCGACATCGATTTGTCAAAACTATCTCTTCTTGGTTTACGCCCTAGCCTTCTCGCGCACTGGCCGACCTGTTCTCACTACTGGATCGCTACACAACAATTCCGAAGACTACGAAACAACTTGAACGCGCCGCAGCAAGAGGCGAATCGTATCTTAGGCTTACTCTGGCTCACGAACATACAAGAAACATATAAAAAGAAGATAATTAAGAAACACGACAAAAACAGAAGAAAAGACAAAACACTACAAATTGACTGTCTCGGTTTCTCGTCGTCTCGTCTCGTTTCGTTTCGTTTCTGGATTTGCCTCCTCTATTGTCTTTGGATTTACACAAACTACCTTGGAGTGGCCGCATCCTCTGGCTCTAGTCACGATCTGGCTCACTCAAGCGTCGACATCGGCCTCGTCCGCTCGGTCGGTGCTCACATCGGTAGCGCCCGACTTCTTGGGTGGATCGAACACTCGAGTGTCGTTACTGCTGCTACTCGTCTCACACCGCTGGGCCTCAAAGTCTGTCCAGCTCGACGCGCATCGTGCGTGTCCTCGCGAAGAACAGAATTCACTAGCCATCTTCCGTATCGGTCTAGGAACTGTCTCCGTTCGCATCCTCTGTGGCTGTCGCGTTATGCAAGGTGCAGGTCCATTCGTATCTTGGACGTGAACAGTCTTGGTCTGTCACGGCCGTTTCTCCCGTCGGTGAGTTGTCACTTTGATCTAGTATCGCCTCATCTCATGGTTCATGGGCTCGGTAGCGTCGTGCAGTCTTCTCGCGGCTTCCTGGCATCTGGCGGCCGGTGTTTAGCTCGTCACCGCTCGCTGAAGAATCGGCCTTGTTTCTCCTCTGACGACGTCAGCTCCTCGTCGATATCTCTGGCCTTCGTCTGCTCACCCTGGAATGGTCAACGGATCTTACTGGCGTACAGTCCTTCGTACGCCGCCATATTGTCTAGTTCTTGGACATGAGTCCGAACAAGCTCTCCTGGACTCGACGTTAAACTACAGTCCGAAAACACCGGAATGGGCTGGCTCTGACGACCCGTTCACGACAATGATGTTACAATCTCTGTGCTTGCCTTGGATCTCGGTCGCGCGGTCGCGTTGTACACCCCTCAAGCGAAGATCCCCTCGAATTGCATTACAACTCCTAATGTACTCGATTGCTCGCCTTGCGTACCGACTACTCCACTATCGCACATCGGGGCGCATTGTCACTTTCGCACCTCCACGTTATTAGTCTAGCTATTCTTCCACATTGGCTCTTCCCTTGTGGTAGTGTTCCTCTTGGATGCCTCCTCTCTGGTCTCAACTCATCGTTGCCTCCTCGTCGCAATCTTAGAATAGTTCCGCTCATCTGGCCTTATCAGTTCTTTGCGATCGCTCATCCCCATAAGATTAATGCTTCCTCAAGCCACTCTGTCGCGCGTTATGGCTTTGCTCTCAAACATCAATGCGCCTCACATTTCCCACCTCAAGGCGAACTACGTCTTCAAACTCTGAACTCTTCACCATCCCAAGCTGACCGCGTCTTTGCCTCTGGCCAAATATTACTCCTTGATTTCGTCTCAATGCTCTCTCGTGCTCGCTTCGCCGACTGCTTGTTATGATTTCTCTCTCGTCTCTGTTTTTCACCCTTGCATCGTAATCCTCCTCCCGGTCTTCAAGAGGTCCCACATTCGTTGATGTTGAGGTCCTTTGCCCATTTTGCACTCTACAATCCATCTCACGGCCATTCTGTTGCTGCTCATCCTCCAAAACACCCTATCTATCCAACATTCTATCCAACATTCTATCGTTCGTGGGCTAGGTTCGTTACTAGCGCGTGAACACATACTGTGAGTGCTATCTCTGCGTCGCCCGACATTATTCTGACTCGTCGCGAATGACTCTAGCCTCTGAACATATCTCGGACGGGTTCCCTACATACCAAACTAGCCTTCAAGTCGCACATCACAGCTATCCGCATCGCGTGCCTACCCATGACTACTTGCGACAACGCAACAGTCGAATATACGTTACGACCTCATTCGCCTATCCAGTGGTCTAGAATACCGGCTCCCGGCTGCCTTGCTGGTCATAGCTAGTGAGTATCTGCTTCGCTTGCTAGTATCCCTCATACTTATTCAGATGCAGTTTGGTCGTCAGTCTTAATCACACTTTCATACAAATGAGTAGACATCTCTATCAACAACGCGCATCATACCCTATCGCGCTCCTGCAGAGGACGCACTCATCACGCCCCGGATCATCATCGTTTCAAAATGTCTCGCAGAACTATGCACATCATTGTGCCATCCGTTCTATCCCTTATCTAGACGCGTCGCGCAGAAGTTCGCAACGACCTCCACTTCCTTACGCACTTGAACGCGCGTGCCAAGTGAGCACTTTTCTGACAACTCCGATGCATTTGTGACTTATTGATTGTCAGCTCAACTCAATGTCCGTCCAATTCATACTCTCGGCTTATAAATATCACGAACATGAGCATGCAGAACGACTCGGAACGAATAACGAATCTGTTAAACATGCGCTCCTGTCATTACAATAGCCGACGCGATTACTTGCCACGCTCCAGCGGTCTAGTTCTGAGCTAAATCGATCGTAGCCGTACTGCTTCAATCAGCTATTTTGTTATAATAGTCTAACATACACGCAATATACAATCATTGTGACATATGATCCTCAATTTCCAGCCTGGGTGGTACCTCTGCACGAGTGTACGAGTCTCGTAGCCGTTCTGCCACGTCTTGGCTTGCGGAGCACAATCCAAATGCTGGATATGATGGTGCGCTATCCCGAGAAATCGCAGCGTACTTGCGGCGTCTATCCGATATGAGGACACGACTTCAAGTGTGGTTAAAAATTAGAGGACAACGGAGGCAACAGGTTCAATTTCGACTGAAACCGACGGCATCTCCAGTTCGCCCACATGTATTGCAGCTGAGCGCATCAGTCTTTCCCAGTCGTACAAAGCCATGCCATCTCGTGATGCGCGGATGGTTTATCAGGCGGGCGACGTGACAGCCACCAGCGTTTGCTGTGGGCGACCACATCTGAGATCATGAAGTTAGCGAACTGCCTAGGCGACCTCCGGCGGATGCCGATGCGATGCATCTGAGATTACAAAGTTAAATGACGAGACAAATGCTAAGTACAACTCAAACTTCCATCATCACCTTCTGTTCAACATGAATTTCTGTCGCTCGGGCATACACCGCTCTACTCGCTCAAATTTCCGATGACTAGAAGGTCACCTTGCTGTCAATCAGTTCTCGCTGTTCCTCAGAGCAGAACGCCATCGCATCGCATGTCCAAGCGTCTCTGTATTCCGCTGATCCAAGCCCTACAGTCAATCTCGTGAACTAGTGATTGGTGGTTGCGTCAGGCTATCGGGCCACGCGTGAGCACATAGCCCACCCTTAATGAACGAGACATATAATACATTGTGGCACAGGCGACGAAGACAGAAGCCGTAGACATAGGCCCATGACGATCAAGCACAATGGTCAAAGCAGTCGTACATGAACAGAGGCCAGCGTTCGCGAAAGAGAAAGTGGATCAGCAGAGAAAGCGGAGAGGAAGAATACGATGCGAGGCTAGTAGTCATTGGGCTGTGCAGGTGAGCCTTCGTCCACACTCGCATCTCTATCGGACAGCCTTTCCTCGGCCCATTCCACTGCATCCTGGTACGACATGCCGTGCTGGCTATGGCAATGCCTCCCGCGCGAGTCGGTGCGCGAGTACATTTTAAGGCAGATAGGGCATTGACACTCCTGCTGCTTGCCCTTGGTGCAGCCTGTTGTCATGTGGCGGTCGCGCACGCCGCTGCGCGAGAACCATGCATGGCAGTGGCTGCACTGATAATTCAGTGCGACGGGCGTCCAAGTCCTCGGCTTCCTGACGACGTGGGATTGGCGGAACCTGGTGCGGACCTTCTTGCGAGGACGTGGCGTATTTGCAGCGTGTGCGGTGGTGCTTCCGAGGCCACCATTGATGTAATCGTTGTAATCCGTTGTCTGCCCTACATATGGTAGGCCAGTCATCGGTGCACTGGTTACGCCATAAGGCGCAACATGGGGCCCATGAAGAGCAACTCCGGTGTTGTATCCCATTGTATACCAGTGCATGAGAGTCGCAGGAGTAACCGCTTGCTCGAGGTAGCGGGGCTGTTCAATATATGGTATGCCGTAGTAGGGTGCTGCGGCTTGATGTGTTGGCCACGCGTAACTCATGACCGATACGGGCTCTTGTGCAGCAGGTGTTTGACTAGGGTAGTTTCCGGCAGGGGATTCGAGCAGCATCTCTATGGGGTTCATCTCTGAACACCCACTCCCGGCGCTAGGAGCCTGTATGAACGATACCGAATGTCAGATGTGACACACGTACTGTCAGAAATACAACATACCCCTTGTGATTTGGGAAAGCGCAAGTCCTCAGTGATGCCACTGATAATATCGAGATTAGGCACGGCAGGAGAGTACTCTGGGTTCTGAGGTTCGTTGACCTGCGCGGGCTCTACTGGGGCCGGTGAGAAGAATGACCACTCGTCAGTACTTGCGGACGACATCTCTTTGAGCTGGTCGCAAAAATCCAAGAATGGGTCCGAGGCCATTGTCAAGGTAGCCAGGACGACGTGGTTGGTGAGCTATGTATATACATAATTGAGGTCAGCGGGGAGCTCATGATGTGGTTGTCTGACTCACGTAGAAATTAGTCCGTCTATGGAGCTGGAAAAGGTCGTTGCTGAGTGCGAAGCTGACCAAAGGGCACTGCTTATATATCACTTTTCTGACGCCTCTGGTCCAATTATGGACACGTCGAACACCGGGCATGTTTACATTGTCCTTACGGAGGTGAGCGTCAGGATCTTCCAGGCAATACATTCCTGAATGACGAATGACAGACCAGAGAGGCAGGACCGGTCAAAAGCATACGAAATGAGATGCAAAATGTAGCTACAGGCCTTTGTTCTCGGTGAGGCGATCAGAGGACGGTGACATCTCCCGATTCTCTCGCTGATGCAACGTGTTGTCAAGAACGAACACACCTGGCTTCCGCCGTTCTCGAGTTCAGTGTATCCCACGGTCTGGCATTAGGTGCAAGAAAGCGTCGCAGGCCCGTTCATGGTGCGTGCCCCTATGACCACGCGAAGCAACGAGCTTCCTGAACCGTCTTGCATTCAGCGTCTCTTCGAATGTGGAAAAGCACGACGGTCCTTAGGAAGAGTTGCGTTAGTTCATGTTGAATTGACTGTGACAAGGGTGCAATTGTC
Source organism: Postia placenta MAD-698-R-SB12 (assembly GCF_002117355.1). Lineage (NCBI taxonomy): Eukaryota > Fungi > Basidiomycota > Agaricomycetes > Polyporales > Adustoporiaceae > Rhodonia > Rhodonia placenta. The sequence goes on along the minus strand of NW_020169836.1, from coordinate 625,983 downwards.
ACCTTTCCAGGATTACCTCTTCACTCCATTGTGTGCCACTCCCGTCTGAACACCTCGTGCAGCGTGACAACCTTCTCTGGCTAGTTCACGGCTCGAGCCTCTGGACCTAATTCGCGATGCAGTTCTGTGGCTGAATGCTATCGTAATCTGTTCACACATTGCAGCGGTCAGGAGCCCCAACGGTTCGCCCCTTGAACGTCAGTGATAGACTTTGGGGATGGACAAACGGAACCCACCCTTGATGTAGTGCAAATTCTTGGTGTTTCGACGCGGGACCACAGACATTACGGAGGGTAGACAGCTCTGCAGAATTAGGCCTAGAGTATTGGTTTCATATGCGCTTTGTTGTTTGCGAAGTCGTGCTCGCATCCTCGGCGTGGGTCTTGGGCTTGCGAAGCGCGAGGAGGTGGGCCTCAATGTCTGAGTGAAGAGCGGGCTCTCCCCACGATTCGATAGCGCTGCAGTGCCTGTCGTCATGTAAAGCATGGAGGAGCTGGGATGGGACATTTTCCTTCTTGCCCTACTCTGCGTGTACTCAGAACTGGTGCAATGTACTGGAGAGGAAGCCCTCCACATACCATTTGAGTGGTGTTCTTTCTTTTGCAAAGCCTGCAGCATCCATGAATTTCTGCACATGCGCGGCGGTGTTGTGCTGTGACGGAGGAGGTAGAGCAGCAGGCGTTATGGCCCTGATGTTTTGGCGGCGGTGTTGTGTCCCCATCACGGTCGTGAGCTTTTATTCGCACTGTGGGCTGACTCGGTTGGCTCCATGAGTCGAGTTCTGCTCGGCGCCGCTCGTGAGGTGAAAACCTGCCCCCAGGGGTGTCAAGTGTGGGGCATCCTGCCACGGGGCTCCTGGAGTATCAGCAGAGGCTTTTGTCGCTAAAGGCCTCGTGGTGGCCTGCATACTTATGCATGGCGAGGATGTCAGACCGCTGGGGAGATGCAACATCATGGTTCTGCACAAGCTCAGCGATGTAGCATTGTGCTAATCCCCTTCAAGTTTCAACTAGATTGCGCCACTCGCGCTCAGACGTCGTACACGGTGCGGTTGGTTGTTGGGGGGCTGGGGTCTGTGTTCTACTAGCCTCACATAAGCAAATGTCATTCATACATTGATTGTGTACTGCAACGCCCTAGGATGTTCCGTATGACTGTACAACGTAGCCGGCTCTCATACCTCTGACGAGCAGCGATATGATTAGATCACTACTCACAGACATGAAGTAGAAAAATGCATGGATGATGGTATGTCAAGGTACTACATAATGAGGCATAGAAGGTTAGTCATAGCAAGGCATACTTCTCGTGTCCAAACTGGCCATAGGGCCACATAATCCTGATAACCTCCACACACAGCATGATCCGAGTAACACATGGATTTCTTGAACCCGCCTAGAGTTCACATCCGTTACAGAAGGTGTGTGAGTCGAGTGTAGCCAACGCACCAATCGAGACAGCTAGCACAAGGAAGCATCTTAGGAGGTGGAAACCATGCTTCTATCAGCCGGCGTGTTGTTTACCCATCGTCGACAGACCTTTTGCATGTTTTGCAGAACAATGATCGCGTTGAAGTGAACTTTGTGGCGCTTGTAGAAGGCGGTTAATGCCGCTGCGAAGTCAGCTGGTCCGGCACCCTTCGATAGCGCCAGGCCGCCGTTATATATGACGAAATGGGGAGGAACGCGGGATTCCAACCAGCCTATGGTCTTCCAATGCCTCGGGAACGCAGCGTTCCTTTTTTAAACGGGAAGGTCGCGATGGGCAACGACACAGTATTTGTAGATGGGGGCATCGCACCCTTCAGATAGTTCTTCGAAGGACTGGATAGAACGGTGAGCACAGTACCAGTCTAATCCCCATAGTTGTACTCACCAAGCCTCCATCTATGGGGACACATGACAATGCCAGGGTCTTGTGTCTTATGGAACATACGGGATATATGTTCCTCGTTAACATTCTTCCACCTCTTGGTGAGGATTCAGATATGCTGCTGTGCTCCATTGCACCCAGATATCTGGATGCCTAGACTTTGTACATGGTTCCCGAAGTCCCGGAAATCTAAAGTATTGCATCATATTACCTTGTGAGCATCAGTTCTTTGATGCTGTTGCATGCATTGATTGACAGTGAACAGTCAAGTTAACGATGAAACGTGGGCTGCCGGACCAACATTGGGCCTCTGGTGCATGCATTGCAAGAAACCCCTCTGGACCCAAGCGGATGAAGAATCGAGTTAGGCGTTGTATATAAACGTCCCACTCAGCTTCCCCGCAGTTCCTAGGAGTCACACAGCGATCCCTACAAGCCTAGTGTACCCAGCAGAGCATGCCTATAGCGTAACAAGACATGGGCACGCTATCGGTCGCGCAGGTCGCTCAAGCACGTTTCCCAGCTGAACAGCTGCGACATCCCATTAGCACAGCAATACCGCCCTCCTGTTCGTACTCCTTGCTCTCGCCGCTGTCATTCGAACAATTCCACCTGAGAGCCGTGGTGATCATCATCCTACCGTCCTCTCTGTCAAATCGCACCTATTCATATTCGTGCCGTCGGCTATTGGAGATTGCTAGTCTCTGGCCTGTCTTCATCGTCACCTTCCCGACCTCGTACCGCCATCACCTCCGCACACCACCACCTTTATGCCCTTTGCGTCGACCGCCTGTGATTCATATTGCAGTCCGCGCGCCTCTGGGCGACCCGTTCGAAAGACCCGAGTCGTCGCGCAGCCAACCGCATTCTCAGAGGTGCCAGAGGACCACCGTGGAAGGAGCGGACATTTCATATATTCTGTTACCCGTACGTACATCTGATCCTGCGCGATCGCTCGTCCTGCTCGCCCATTCTGCATCGTGTTCGGATTGGATATTCCAGACCTCTTCTACGCTTGACAGTCTTGTACACATGTACTCGTAGAACAGTTGCTTTGCCAGGACAGCATGCAAGACAGCCGTTGGGAGAGATGAGCGCATTCAGTACTGCATGACTCTTACTTGCGACATCCTAATGTGCTCGAATCCCATTCCTGCATCCATAGATGGTCGCACTAGTATCATTTTCGTCGGACGACATGAGAATATCTGGTGATGTTTGAGCAAGCATACCATTAACACGCGCGGATTCGCCCTCATTCTCGGTGCTCACCAATGATATCACTCTCACAGTCGCCGAGGGGTAGCATCAAATCGGGATGACTCATACAGTGCTCGCTGCCAAGCACCGCATCGGTCTGAGGAGGCTTAGCTGTGCATTTCTGCATGCTGAGAGCACAACGCGGCTCTGCCTGCGGAGGTATTCGATAGCTATCTCCCGGGAAGAATCTTCGTTCGCGACAGTCTAGAGCCCGAGTATGAGGATGAGGTTTAGAGTGTCCCCTGATGTTTCCCCTTGTGGCGGAGGGACGCTTTGCACGAGGTGCTCGATTGTTGATATCTTGAGTTTGCACTATTAACTGGTCATCAGCGACATACACCCGTGAAACCTAGGCTTAGAAGGCATACCCAAGTATGTGCCAGAGTGACAAGTGTCAAAAACGGCCTGGTCACAACAGTCAACGAAGTGAATCAGCCTCTCTGTAGGGCATTATGCTCACTGTCAAGCCCAGCCAATCAACCTTCAGATGGTTTTGCCTGGGATCGCCTCCACGGGAGCCGATAATGCCATGTTCGTAGGTTGTAGAGTCTATGGTCGTTGCTTCATGTAGGCTGCCAGAGAAGTTGTTGATTAGGGGCAATATCCGAGTTTCTCTGCAGGGCCGGTAAGTCGATGTCGAGTGGGTAGTAGTTTCCGCTGCCCAATCTGCCCATCGCCATAATTTGTCAACAATGTTACCATATGGGAAGGACTCTACGTACTGTCAATGGCAAGATGCTGAGCACCTGCATCAGCGCTAGCGAGGAATGACTGTACGATACGCTGCAGTCGGCAATTCCGGTCAAGAGAAGAAGCGGATGTTTATGGCAAAGAAAACACACTGGGTTAATATTCTTCCGGGAGCCCGCGGCATACGGTTGGGTGTTGTGCGTCATGATGGAAACATCTTCAAATTTATCGTGTTCGACCCCTGTGTCCCTCGTCAGTCGTGTTTGTGTCGCGATCAAGGCAATGGTCAATGACACTCACGAACGGGACACCATCGCTTGGGTCTAGCGCGCTTTGGAGCACATACTTCCCGTATATCCGCCACAAGGTATGTTACGTTGCTATTGATGCTGTTACTCCTCCGTCTCTTGACACTGCCGCGAGTAGCCGCCTCAGCCATTGTCATCCTTTTTTGCGGATTTCTGACATGGTCATTGAAGGATTGGTTCGGGTGAACGCTGCGAGGATGAGGGAGATCAAGGTCGAGCGATAAGCACACTACCCCAACTCGATACGGCTCACTTACTGATCACTTGGTCCTGCCATTGGAGTACCGACTATTATGGAGTCTTAGGCGAGATAGAGTAGTCAGCAACGTGCGCGATGAATGTCACGGATATCCGGACAACTGTCGCAACGCACTCACCGGCATCCAGGTCATCCTTAGCGACGGCAGCGATTACATTGTGCTTGTCAGGTGGATCCCATGTCTGTGTCCATGATTCTGACATGTGGGGCGTCCTCCATTCTTGACGACTACTCTGATATGACCGTGGATGCTGAACATTGACTAAGGTCCTGTCGGAGCAGGATGTCGTGGAAGCATGAACCTCCCCGGGATCATGAAGTGATTGACCATCGGTGGGGTCAGGAGTATCCTCGCGGGCTCCAGTCCTTTCGCCCTGACGAGGCAGGTCCTGCTGAACGCTCACAATATCGAGAATTCCGACTAGTGGCGAGAAATGCTTGTCAATACTGGTCGACTCGGAAATGGTGAGGATACTGACGTCCACTCCTGTCAACAATCACAGCCGGGCGGATGCGGTCGAGGATGTCTGTGAGGTCCTCCCCAAGCGCGATCTATGGTACCCATAAGCGATGATGGTGGAAGGACATCCTCAAAGGATACTTGCCTTCTGGATGAAGGCAACATCCTCAGTATCGGCAGAAGCATATGCAGCATCAGAGTGCTATGAGCACATACTCAGCTTTGACAGCCTACGCCTGAAGCCGTATGAACTTACGTCGAGTATGTATTCCATAAGGCAGTTCACAGGATCGTAACGCTGCTATGAGAGTTAATCAGACAGTGAATAAGACATACTGTACGTGCTTACTTCTGGTATAAGAGGCATATTCTCGATCTCATAGGCGTCCTCCAACGACGTATCCTCGACCAGTGAGTAGCCAGCCATGCCAACGTCATCGTCGTCATCCTCGTCATCATCCGACGTCAACGAGGCGTCTTCACCGTCGGCAGCAGCCTTGAGCCTCTTTGGCAGAAATCGCGGCAATATACCTGTGCGCTCCTTAAAGCCGGTGTAGTGCAGAAAAACGCACTGATCGTGGACGTGTCCAGCCTCATTGTTCCTGTTTCCGCGTTTTCCGCGGTTCTCTGTCCGTCCCTTTCGCGATTTTTGAGAAGCACCGCCATCCCTTCCATGCCATTGCCCCCCAAGTAGCTCATGTTGATCTCCCGAAGCGTGCGCATCTTGCACGCCGAGGCCGTCGGCTTGTCGTGCACAAGGCCCAGAGCGCTGGTGCCAGGCCCTGGACGTTGAGCTCGTCGTTGTCACGGAGAACGACGCGCCTGCAACCGGACCAGCGCCGATGTTCAGCTCCAAATGAGCGACATGCCCACGGTCGACGAAAGCGCCCACGGCCCATTCCTCCGTCTTCACCCAGCCGGTGACGAAGATGATCTCTTCTTCCTTCAGGTCAAGGTCATGTGTCTCGGTAGCCCATCGGTACCAAGTCTTGTGATATTTGAGCATCCAGCCGGCCAAAGTCTTGTTCTTGCGGAGCTTCTGCTGGAGAAGGGTCTGCCGGGGCAGCGCAAGGATGGCCCCTCTGTCTTCGCTGCACTTGAAGTGGATACTCCCCCCGATGCCCTTGCTACGAACCTCATTAGATCGAGATCTTCACACACGCCTGTCAGCTAGGAGAACATCTGCTCACCCACTGGCACCCCCGCTCACTTGGGTCGAGGTGATGCTGTTGCTGTTCAGGGACTTCCCTACCCTAAGCATGCGTGGTTCCTTGTCCTCGAAGAGCGGCTCCTTGATCTGTAATGGCTCATATCCGTCGGGCACACCGAAGAGCGCGTTGAGCGCGTCATTCGCTGGGCGTGTGGCGTTGAAGAGGCGGCGGAAGCGACCCTCGCTGATGTAGCCTACATCCCCGATGCATACTGTACCCTGCTCCTCGGGTTCAGGGTCCCAGAGAGGATACCCAAGGCGGCACGCGTCCCCGAGCTCCTTCGCGTAGACATCCCAGGGTGTAGACATATGAGCAGAGTAGAGTTTGATATAAAGGCAGCAGATCGGTGTTCGTTGCGTTACCTTCCTCGCCTTTTATACGTAGATCCGCACGCTGACATGCAAGGCGATGCATAGAATCTAGAAACAAAATGCTATGCTAGTTATCCACATAATCGGGGACATCAAATCCAAATACGCAATTCACGGGATGCGCACAGATCCACGGACTCTATATCTCCTGAGAACTGCGCTGTGCTTCAGCCTGCTGTGTTTTGTCTTCAGAGGTATATTGTACAGCCCCGCGCGTGTTTTCATGGCCCCAGGAGGCGGTGCTTTAGGATCTGGGCTTCCACTGACAGTGCGAGCGTCATCCCGGACCATATGGGCTTCGAATGGGCAGCATCCAGAGTATTCTATCAGAACGTACCACACTGGCGCGTAGCGGTGACAGATTGCCGAACGTATGCAGTGTCACCAGAACCCTGAAGAGGCCCAGAGTCTTTGACCTGTGATATCGATCGTGAGCGGCCCCAAGCACATTAGCAATGTGAACCTATACGTGTATAACCCGAACTGGTAGAATAATGTTGCGCAAGCAGACCATGAAATCTCTTGCATATACGTTTGGATATCTACTCGTAAGATGACAGAGCTTCTTGCCCCGCGAGGCAGCGATGATCAGGGTTTGGTAAAGTTTGGTAAGTTGCTGAACAACGATCATGAATCGTGCACAAGTCGTATCAAGATGTTGATGAGCAGCTCCAGATCCTTGCGGGGCAGACGTGAGCCAAATATAGTCGAAATCCGAGTGAGCATCGCAAATGCGGCCCGAGCACAGCGCGACGATGCCTAGAACGTTCCTATACAGTACTGGCACACGGGAACGAAGCAATGATGGTCTCAAGTCGTGAGCTCTCCGTGAGACACGTTGGGCGCTTAGATGTACCACACATTCGGAACGTCATCTTATCAGGACCTCGGACGCCATCGCAATGTTAAAGCCCACGGCTTTCGACGATAACGGACTTGCCTTTGATCTCTATGGCGGATGCAAACACCTCCAAGAACCCAAGCCCAATCACCAATATTCCAGCAAAGCGTGCTCTCGATGCCAGTTACTACAGCTTAGATGAGCAGGAGCTGGGGTTCTTTAAATCCCAGACGGGTATTCAAGACGAGAATGAACTCAAGCAGCACATCATGAGGGTACAAGCGGACGCCTACGAGGTACGACCTCTGAGTCATCTAGGGCTGAGACTGCCAACCATGATACGCGCAGGTCCACCCGTACCCCTGCATTCTCAGGTTCGCCTTCACGAAGTGCGTGTTATATCGTAATATTTGGAGGGATGCTGAGAGAACTAGCTCATTTGCAGGCTCAAAATATCTCGTCTGCCAGCGTACAACCAGCTGCTCCAGATTGGGCGAGAGCGTCCAGGCGCAATCTTCCTCGACATTGGCTGCTGCTGTGATTACCTCGAGTCGACCAAACCGACGCTTTACTGACCACCTCTATAAGTTGGGAATGACGCCCGCAAGGCCATTGCAGATGGCTTCCCGCTCGAAGGCGTCATTGCTTCCGACTTGGACCCGCGTGAGTTCGCTCGTGCACCTTCTGCACGTGGTCGTCTGAGCTGATCGCTCGGAACCGTGAAAGGGTTCTGGGACCTAGGCCACAGCCTCTTCAGGTCTACCCCCGCTACGTTCCCGGTGCCCTTCGTCCCCGGCGACGCGTTCGACCACACGTTCCTAGAGCCCGTTCCGCCCTTCTACGCACCGCCCGACTCACCCGCCCCCGCTCTATCCTCGCTCACCACCCTGACGCCCCTGCTCGGCCACGTCTCCGCCATCCACGCGTCCTCGCTCTTCCACCTCTTCGACGAGGAGCCGCAGCTGCAGCTCGCAAAGGCACTCGCAGGCCTGCTCGCGCCGACCCCGGGGTCCATGATCTTTGGCCTGCATGGCGGCCGACACGAAAGAGGCCTGCGCGTGGAACAGGGCAAGCTGAACCCCCGCGGGACATACATGTTCTGCCACTCACCCGAGAGCTGGACGGAGCTTTGGGACGGACGGGTGTTCCAGAAGGGGACTGTCAAAGTGGACGCGTTTCTGCGTGAAACGCAGCGGCGCGATCTGGACACCCCGTCTGATGCCAAATTCTACTTCTTGGTGTGGTCTGTGACACGGCTATAAGCCAAGACGAATTGAGAACGCAAGCACTGTACACTACTGCGCACGATACACGGATATAATAATCTGTCTGATGCGCGATCCCGATTGTGTCGTACGTGAAGGACAGATTAGGCACCGCGGTAAGTCGCCCTGTAGCTCTGATTGGCATACTCAAATAGGATCAGCACTCGACATTCGTAGAAAGGAAATAGGGCCACACAATCCATCTAGCCGTGCGAGGGAATAGACGACATCGCGCGTCAATAAACGTCCATTCAATAACGATACATAACGTCCGACTATAAGAGTGTGCAAGAGATGATAGACAGCATCGGCTACATCATTACTACTTACTAAGTCCACGACCAACCCACACCTTCCATGCGTAGAGGTCATCACTATGGGAGTGCCAGCCACAACGCGAGGAGCTTCGGAAAGTTCGGCGTGCCCAGTCCAGTGACCGGGTCCCATCCAGGGGCGGCAGCGAATCCGTCCGTCCCGCAGCCGGGGTTGTTTCCCGTCGTGATATCGTTGAACGCGGCCATAAACGGGGGCGTGTAGATCTACATACGCACGAATGTCAGTCGCCCTCAGCGCAGCAAGATGCCAGAAACGCGGACGCACGGTGGGGTTGATGAAGCCGATCGTGCTCTTCCCGATCGCAAGCCGTGCATCGTTCACCGCGGACAGGATCGCCGCAGCGACGGGCGAGGAACACGACGTGCCCGCGACGAGCTGGAGCGTCCCGTCGACGACGACCGAGTAGTTCAGCCTGCAGCCGCGGATCAACAGCCGCCTCTACAGTTCGTTCGAGGACAGCGACGCACCCATTGGCCGATATATCCGGATACCCGCGCCCTGACGCGTTGAACACGTCCGACGCGTATGGCGGCGGATACTTCGCCAAGTAATCGTCCACGGCGGACGCCTGCCACGCGGGTGTGGAGAACACGTTCGAGAAGCCGCCTCCCGAGTAGATGTACTGTCCGCACGCCGTCTCGGGGTCCCACACCTATGCCCGCACATGTCCAGTGAGACGGGATAGTAGGGGTACGACGAGGACGTACTGTGCTGCCGGCCTGGATCTGCGTTGCGCCCACGCTGGTCACGTACGGACACGACCCGGGAAAGCCGGGGTCGAACCGCGTTCCGCTCGATGACTCGGTCCCGTCGGCGTTGAGACACAGGCCATTTCCTGCTACGCCGGTGTCTCCTGAAGAGTACAAGATTGTCACGCCCATGAGGCCGAGCTGTCGTGTGCAACACGTCAAGATCATGTCTAGTATGTATAGTTACAAATACAAAAACACACCTTGCCATACTCTGCACACTGTCGTTGAGTATAGGCGGCGCCGTAGGATGCCTCGGTGGCTCCGTAAGACGTCGAGATGATGTTTGAAAGGGGGGCAGTGCCGCAGTTCTCCTTGCCTGGGCACATGATCGAACGCTATTGAGAACCTGAAAGAGCACGTCTACGTATGTAGAACTTACCTGTGTAACCACCGTACGGATCCGGGTAAACTGAGTCATACTCCGGGTTGTCACCTCCTTCGTACGTGCAATAGGACCCGTCGAGAGCGTCCAGGAAGTTGTTGAATGACGCGCCTATGAAGTGTTATCAGCATTGTACACCACGGAATGGGTGGTGAACGCACCTTCGTACAGGTCACCCGCTTGGTACAATGTAACGTTCTGGGTCGCACCGACGAGTGCCATCGCGTACTGCAGGTCGAGATCGGCCTCGCCGTTCACGCTAAAGCCTTGGAAGAGTGTTTGGTCGTATCCTGCACGTCGACGCATTAGCTCACCCTCACGTTCCAAAGTTGCGCAGCAACCAACCTCCGTCGATGCTGACAAGCGCAGGGCGCTGGCCCACCTGGCTCGGAGAGTAGTTCCCGAAGAACCAGTCCATGTCTTGATCGAGATAGGCTTCGGGCGTGTACTCAACTGCGCGTGACCGCAGGATCATCAAGCGGCCAATTCACAGCGGTATGAACACTGCGCACCAATGCCAATGGTATTCCTATCCGTGGCCACCGGGAGGTACACGAAGTCGTACAGTGCGCGCAGGCAGTCAGGTGTAATCTGCTTATCGCAGTCTGCAAGCTCTGTCAAGGCAGTCTGCCAGATAATGAGTACCACCGCAGAACCGGCACGGCCGTGTCCACGTACCTCAATTTCCCCAATGAATTTGGGATTAACGATCCCACTGCGCGACTGGCCCATGTTCTTCGACCCAGACCTCTTCTCCGCGACCCTCTCGCGCTTCACGTGCACGTCAAAGTGCAGCGTCGGCACCACCAGCTCGACATGTTTCGAGACGTGCTCCGGCAGATGGTACTTTTCCTTGCACGCGACGTGCTCGCTGCTCCGCCCTTCGCCGTCGCCGAACTGGTACACGTAGTACTCTGTGCTCAGCAGGCGCTCCGCCTCTTCGACTGTCACGTCCACCTGGACCCATCCGCCGCCCGTGTGCACCTTCACCCCCTCCGGCGGCATGCCTTCCTCCATCAGCCATTCACGGACCGCGTCGACGGCATCGCGTGAAGGACGGAAGGCCTGCGCGACCTGTGCCGGCGTCCAGTGCTTGCCATAGTTCGGCGACTCCGGATGGGACACGTCCAGCACGTAGGCGTCGAGGTTGTCCAGGTTCGACTGAGCGAGGCCGATGCGCAGAGGAAGACGAGTCGCGGGATCGGCGCGACGGGCAGGCGTCCAGCCAGTTGGAAGACTGCTCCGGGATTCATGGACGACACGCGGTGACAGGCTGGCGGTGATGGCGCACTGCGCAAGGATCAAGAGCGCAAGGAGTCGTTGAACTGGCAGCATCCTGGAGGTTCAGCCCGAGGAAGACTGGAAGGCCGTGCAAAGGCTTTGCGTAAAGCCGGTCCATTTTATGCGACTCCGAGGCTGGAGAGCGTCGCGAGGGGATACCGACCGCCGCGCTGCAAGCTAAATCAGAACAAATAGAAGATCCGTCTTTAATTGTGGAGCACGTTGAGAAGCTAACCGCATCCACAACCACCGCAAAGACAGAATTGACGGGGTCATCATCTGTTGACGATGCAGCGCCGTTGATTTAGAAAGTAAGATGCAGTCGTTGCCTTCCGCTGTCGTGGGTGTCGAACTGCCGCCGACTTGGGCGGACGCCGGAGTGTTGCGATCCTAGAAATTGAGGTCATTGGGCGCTCCAGCGTCTGGTTCGAGCGTCTAGATTAGAAGTCGTGTTTAACCTGAACTAATCCTGATCACTGCATGCAGTATTCAATTTTCTAGTACAAAAAAATCAGATAAAAATCGAAAGAAAAGTTAATTTACCTAATGAGTACTCTAGCGCCTATCATGGAGGTGAAATCGAAGGAAAATCGATTATGTAATCCATCTTCCATTGTCTCTTTCAATTTTCCTTCAATTTTTCTTCAATTTCCATTCGATTTCTACAGCAGTAAGATTCAATAGGTGCTAATTGCTTTTAATTGAATTATGATTTGATATTTTGTGCAGGAAGATTGATTCCTGCATGCAGTGGATACTTACTCCAGTACTATTAGAGAACAGAAAAGGAAGGAGGGACGAAACGAACAACCTGCACGAACGTCGACATGTCCGCAGACATCGTGGTTCATCTCTCGTCATATTGAGACGTTGATGAAATTGTATATTGATATATCACGGCAAGCATAGACGTGTCCGATCGAGTGCCTTCCGACATGGACTATGTCGGGACAAGGCGCCCAGTATTCATGCTGCCGCGATCAATGACAAGGCCTTGGCGTGCAACTTGATTTAGGTATTTAGACTGCAGACATCGACAACGAAGTCCGAGGAGCACAGAAGGATGCAACACTCTCGCGATCATTACTTATGACTTTGTATGTTTCTTTCACTTTGAGCCGCCTGCAGTGGCCGCGATGATCGCCTTGAGCAAGTCAGCTGGATGCCGAGACTTGAGGCGTCGCTGAAACCTTTCTCAAACATCGCGCCATAAGCGGAAGGCCGTGTAGGTCCTACACGCTGACAGCTGTCTTTCAAATCTCGTCGCAGTAATGTTGTTGATTCCCTAGTTGACGACGAGGACCTCAGGTTTTATTCACCTTCGGGTGGGATCCCCGTCAATTTGAAGTTCAGGTTCTTGAAGCACAACCAAGTCGCGCTGTCCCCTACTCATTGCTTCCGCAAAAAAACCCCTAGAAGACGGCGCCCCTGTGAGCTAGTCTGAAACTGAAAATGTCTTTGGTCGCTTTTTCTTTTCTCACAGGTGAGTTAGAGCTCTTGCGTCTGTCATTAAAAATTGGACACGCGTCGGCCCCGCGCACTATCGCGATGGCCCTGCATTGAACTCTGGCAGAAAGCCACCGGCTGCTTCGCGGCCGAGGGGGCGAACAGCCTCGCACACAACACTAGTGGCACGAGATGCGCCAATCTGCCGGACCTGCGACATACACGCCATGACGCCTCGCCTGCGCATGTACTTTCACTGGCTCTCCTTCTCCTCGCCCCTTGTCTCTTCTCATCTAACAAGCATTGACATTCACTGTACCTACGCTAATATCTGACCTAACACACCACAGTCACAAACCCCTTTGCGCACACGCTCCCTTCCAGTGCCTTCACTCGGCCTCCTCGCACAGATCGAAGCCACCGACTATTTGAACAGAATCCAGGTTTGTATCCGCTTGAGGACGACGCCCTATGCCGGATAACACATGCGCGTATGTATTGTATCGAGGAAATCAATGCGATATGGGCCGTTCGTTAGCATAGAGGAAGAAGCGCGAGCGAGCTTTGATGCGTGATGTGGTGTCTGTGAGTGGGCGAAGTGTTATTGTCTGAGTCAAATATGTCAGGGAGCCAGGTGAGGGCGTGGTACATAGCATGAGCGCGGAGGAGAAGTTCATAGGCAATGAGCAAGCAGGCAATCATGGGGGGTACAGTCCGGAGGAAGAGAAGGAAATACATAAGCGTGTGTATGTAAGGGGGGGGGTAGGGGTATGTCAGGAGTGGGGCGGAGAGCAAACCGGTCCGTGCATTCGGCGATCATACCTCGCGGGCGTTTTCAGGAGCTGGTCTAGGAGCCTCCTCCGGCCGTTTGAAAGTCGGTGGCCTTGACGTAGTAGAAGAGGAGCGCGAGCGCTTCAGGGTCGTTTAGTCATGTTCGTATCTGCAAGCTCGAGCCACCGACCTTGTGCGCACCCCTACACTACCCGATGATAACTGACAGCCTACGATAAATCGAGCACTCGCTACGATATGTCACACGCAAGTGGTATCCGGCATAGGGCGGCGCCCTCAGGCGTAAGTTAAACTGGCAAAAGACACCGGTAGAAATCCACCGCCACCATAGCCATAATGCAGCGGAGAATATCAATGTCGTATACCCCGCGGCATTGAATGGGATATCATACGCTTACACTACCGACACCAAGTGATGCGTGGCGCCGCGGTGTGACGTTAAGCCCGTCTACACACCGACCACCCGCTTGTAAGTTGCCAGCCGTCGTCAGCGCTCCCACCAGCATGTGCAAGAGGTTCGTTCCCATCCCCCAATTCCTATGTTCTCGACGGGATGAACCCGGACATCCGAAACAGGTTCTTCATTAATTAGCCCGTAGGGCCGGACTGTGGTCAGTGGCCCAGAACCAGAAAATACTTTCGGCTGGAATTGTCCGCCGTGCTTAGGCATCCCGAGAGTGCCCAATGCTATACGCACACACGCACACACACACAAAGAGAGACCGCAGCTCAGAGAAGCAGACCGCTTCTATCAAGTGACACCCATCAGCGCTGTGTGGTCTCTCCGGACCTTCCTGTCCCAAGTCCACTTTGTCCGACCGATGCCGATCCTGTGGTGGAACAGAGGCCGAGTCAGTGGGATTGATCGACTTACGTTAAATGAGATAAACGTGGAGCAACAAGCTCGATGCGCCACATAATGGCTCGGGCCTGTAGCGAGAAGCCGCTCGCGAGTATTACTGTTGAGTCCAGGTCGTATGGCTACCGTATCGTGTAGTGGGTATAGATGCGCAAGCATTGTGCCTCGCAAGTGATCATTAGGCATAATCTCTAAGAGCAGGAATTCTCGTTGACTCGAAGGCATCCTAGATAGTGATGACCATGCCGGCCGAGCCCTGCTCGGCTGAGCTGCATATAGCCCAGCCCCCAGTCCTCAAAAGCAATACATGAGGGCCCGAATTGACTATGAAACCAAGCCGAGCGGCCAAAAGCCCAGCCTCATTGGACCCTGAACAACACTAATCCTGGACAGCATGGCCATGATACTTTGCCAACACAGGCCACGCGTCAGCAACGCTCCGAGGTTCATATCGGGCTGAATGTGTGGTATATCGCTGGATCCATGGAAGCCATTACTGGCGCTTTGCGTCACGCGACCGACAAGAAGCCTTCCGGCGATGATCCAACGCCGGCGAAGCGATGCTCTGTTTGGGATGGTAGCACCCAAAGAAGCCGCTCTGTGAGCTCGCAGCTCGCAATCGTCTCTCATATCGATGGCCGACGAGGAAATGAGCAATCGTCTCTCAGCAAATTCGCAGATCTTCGTTCCTAAAAGGGCACGATGCATGCCACCGGCTGGTCCGAGAGTCCGCCACACTCGGTGCCACAGCCGATACGAGAAAGCGCATTGATGCTGACCGCTCACAAAGTTTATGAGATTGTCAAACATGGAAGGCGGCAGTCGTAGAAGGCCGTGCGCGTTTCCTGCACAAGGTACTCGAGGGATGCGGTGCGAGGCCATCCTGTGCACCCTGTAAGTGGGAGAGTTTCAATGCGGCATTAGTATAGGCTCCGCACCTTCTCCACGGCTCTGAGGCATGTAGTCAAGCTCATTACAGTTTATACAGTTAACTCTGATGCAGGGGCCACCATTTGATCATGTATGTTCGGGGCACTTTCGTCACGGGACAAAACGCGCCGCATACCAAGCTCGCAGGGGATCATACTTCGTGAATCTGAGTGTGGTAGCTGAGCGCTTGCCAAGAGTCACTTCCGATGCAATCAACAAGGTACGGGACGTCCGTTCATCACGACAAATGGAAATGTTGGGGGGACACGCAGAGAAAGCATCTCATCGACACCGAAAGATCATGTGGTTCGGTGTATGAAAGCATGTTCTCGGAGAAGACGAGTCTATCATCAGCTGAACCGCCAGCCAGACACGAGGACGAAACTGGAGCAGTCGGGTTCCCGCGTTTGTGGCCCAGACCTCGGCAGCGATCAGAGAAGGCGCTGCAGATCACACTCGCCATACCGCCGGCTGGATCTATATGCGCCCTCGAACGCCCTGACTCTGGACATAGACCACAGGGGTGTCCAGGAACGTGCTGTGTATCGTCTCCTCCGGGCTAGGCCACTTGGACTGCTGCTGTACCTCGACCCCTTTGCGTGGCCTCCCCACAGGCCCCACAGGGGGCACAGATGCAGGCCCGATCGAAGAGACACAAACCAACACAATGCAATCGTGATCTGACAGTACAGACACCCCAACTTCACGATCAAACTCGATCGTCCGATCGGTGTGTGCCCGCATCGGCTACCTAAGAAGGCACAAGGAACCTCCGCCAAGGAAGATTGCTGACGCGCCTGTATCACATCAGCACACGATGGCTTTGATGCTGATTTGACCGACGGTCGGGGACCCAGTTAGCCGCGCTCGGACTGGCGGAGAAGGCGCGTTTCGCGTATGGCAACACCAACACAAGGCTAAGAATGTTATGGGCCGTTTGCGGATATTCGGGACTGAACAGGCCCTGTTCCACGCACGAGAAACGCGGCGAGAGGTATATTCGGGGGCAGCCTGAAGCCAGCGTACATCGCCACCAACAGCAAGACGAGGACACAGTGCCAGGCTCTAGACTTCCAATTTCCTCCGTTCTAATTGCGTTTCGAGGTCCACACGTTGTAGACACCTCAACATAGTCAGCCTAGGGCTGCGGAACTTATAGCAATGGAAGTCTGAGTCCAGACCATAACAAATTAAGCTTACGGCGAGATTTCGCCAGGCTCACCCCGGGGCGGTTCGTGTAATATCATAACACTAACCAGGCAAAAGACGTGTATGATTCATAACGATGTTCGGATACGTCTGTGGCCCGCAGCAGGATAGTACATGTAATCTTGCAGCGAGGTGGTGTCATGGACGTGGGCTGCAGCAACGTGGAACAGACGGTGTATATGTCGATGACGGCAGCAAAACTCACAGCTTTTGCTTAATTTGACTTCCCGATGAGAAGCCCCACCCTCGTTGAATATCGTCAGATTAACTTGCTAGATACCAGGGCGTACCCCACTGTGAATGACGCCGTTGCTAGTTGCAATAGCAACGTACAGCCCGAGCCCCTGGAATAAGACAGGCGGTCAGGAACAGCCTTTCGGTGAGTGGTCCAGCGCCGATGTGTCCCGTCAAACCTATGCCACGTTTAGACCACGTGCACCAAGGGCGATGCGGATGTGATACACTCCGTTGCGGTGTGCAAATCAACGACCTTGTACTTCCCTCGCGACAATGTACGTCGCCAGCCTCGTGTTACGCAGCATCGTCTGTTCGACAACATGCAGATCGTCTTTACACTGATGCACAGGGATCTGAGATCTCAACTTGTGTGCCGCTTGCGTGCGCTGATGAGCCTCACATGCGGTGCAAGTTGACCTCCGAGCATTCTGGTGTGCTCATGGAGGCGGAACATACGTGCAGATATAAAGCTTCTTCAGGATGCGTAGCTTCCCCATCTTCACCGCTCTTCACAGTCTTTGACAGCCCATCTACTGGTGCCATCTCTAGCAACAGCCTATCTCCATCAGCCTTGGCATATACATCCTACCCATGAACCCTTACGCCGCGAATCACTACTACCCCATCTACCCATCGGGATCATCATACGATCCATACGCGGCAATGGCCACCCAGTACACCCCTATTCCCTATTACCAGACATGCACGTCAAGCCACGCATCTCAGATCCAGAACCCCGGGCTCGTCCACCGCGTCCCGTGCCTCTGGGGCGGCGGCACCTGCTCGATCATGCTCGACGACGTCTCTGCTGCCGGAATCATGCGCCATCTGCGGGTGTACCACCTCTGCGACCCTGATCGCCCGTGGGACAAGCGTGCCCGCGGAGTATGCGAGTGGGGCGGCGACTGCGGCAAGGAGATGGCATTCGCGAGCTATGGCAAGCACGTCGCGGCGGTGCACTTACGCAGTCGCGTGCAATGTCCATACTGTTATCGCGATGTCGGGCGGTCCGGCCTGCTGGAACGGCATGTTCAGAACTACTGTCCGAGTGCACCTCGGTAGTGGCCCGCTTCTGGTAAGCATCATATATATACCACTGCTCAGCGATGAATTGGTGCTGACCATGCTTTTGAATAGCTTGTTTGAATTGCGTGCATGATTGTATGATAGTCTCTATGCCGACATGCTGTCTTGGTGTATCTTATGTTACCTAACCTAGTTCTGCGTTGTTGTATTCGCTACTTAGACCCTTGGGAATCCCCATTAGATTTCTTGTACTTCATTTCAGATTCCTGCAGGGCTGCCTGGTGCGGATGTAGACCCGGTGGTATTTGCGCAATTCGATGTGATACATATATTCCTACACGTTACCAACCGCCAAGTATTATGTATCGACGTAAGCGATCCAAAGCTGGCGTTGTCGCTGGTACTCTGACGATCTATGATCATACTAGGATCGATCGTCTAAACAAGGTAAGGAAATCAACCTGTTGATCATCATGCAAGAACACATTAGACTAACCTTCATGCAAAACCTGTACAATTCTCAACTTGGTGACGACGGAGAGTGTCACTTCTCGCGAAGGGTTTCCCGCATCCCTCGCACACCTTTGCAGTGCTCTGAATGTGAACAGAGGCGACGTGCTTGCCCACATTCTCACAGTTCATCTCCGAGTGGCAATTGCCACCCCACAGGCAACCTATGCGCCGCCTGTTATTCCATGGATTGCTAGCCGGAAAGTGAAAGTCCTTTAGATGACGTGTGATCCCAGCGGGTGACACATCGTCGAGGCTAACTCCGCATGAACCGCCGCTCCATTGGCACGGGAGTCTGTTATACCTGATGGTAAGGAGGAAACGTTCATAGTGTTGTCGTGTTATTGAAAGGAGATCAAGGACGACCTATCAGCATGCTGCCTAATTCCGATACGGTTCACTTACTGATCAATTGGTGCTGACATTGGTGTACCGGCTATTATGGTGTCTTAAGCGAACTAGGGCTGTTAGCAAGTGCGCCGCACAAAGACAAGCACAAGACAGGCTCACAAGGAGTTCGAGAGTGTGTAGAGTGCACGGAATGCTGGTCGAAACTGAGTTACACAGAGAACGTTCAATGATACTTATATACTTACCAGCAAGCGCAAAGCGGATCCGCCTGGTGTCGCCTTGACACCATCGCAGGGACGCCAGTGACCCTTGTAGGAAGCGCAGTTTGGAGGTAGACGAGCCACCGCGAGGTGGCAGAATGAAGCTAATGTCGTAGCGGCGGCAGAGCGTCGGAGGTGGCTGCTGGTGGAGGGCGGGGGGACAGCGGTACGTCCGAGGCCGACAGATTACCGCTGAAAGAACATTAGTGCTCGCTCGGTCGCACACCAGCCTATCGGAGCACGCTGCACCATGGGTTCTCGACTCGATGTGCTGAACTGCATGACGAAGAAACTGCGACGCACACCGGTAGCGTCCCGCGAAATTATCGCCATCTCCGCGAATCTCGCCAGTCGACTCGCAATGCATCCATATCAAGCGTAATGGTCTGTTGACCTTGTTTACAGCCACCTACTAACGCTGCCGTAAACCCGCCAGCTGTCATTTGGCACGTATCTGCGCATCGAGACACTTGATGAACAAACGACCGCAGACTCCCTATGGTGTCCAGCACCCCCGGCAGCTGTAAGTTACCGGCTACTTGCACAGGGACATCGGTTACTTACTCTCTGGATGGTATCAATGGGACACACCTGCTACATCCCGCCGCACGTTGATGCCTGCGCGTCTTTCCTAGCGGCTCGGCGTCTTACCGATGGCGCCTAGGGGATCCCGCAATGTTCTATGTCACTGTGGGCGAACCAAGCCTAATGCCACTGGTGCGCGCCCGGAGCTTGCCTTCGAGGATGCTGTCGCGGCAGAAGCAATTGCAGAAGTCGTTAGATAGACGGGGCGTCATAAGAAGACATGGCATGCTTAAGGAGTATAAGGGTATATGGGTGCTGCAATGTATGAAGGCAAAAAGACAATTACTAGACACACGCCCTGCCGAGTTGTCTGGCTTGAAATATCTCGCAAACATTCGCGATGCTATCATCTCGTGTCAGACTTGAGATATATTCCCTGCAACTTAGTGAGAGAGTGAGAGAGGGGAAAAAGGAAGGGGAGACTCCAAAGCACTACGGAGTGGGTATGAGGAATGCTAGTTCGGTACCTGCCTGCCCTCCCTAATGACGGCTAGTAAAAAGATTCCCGAACGCTAGCTGTATAATTGCCGTCGGGGGGAAGGAGCGAAGGCAGCGCTTGGAGCTTTAGCTTGACACACAGAATACGCCCGAAGTACCGCTGAGACCGATCGCTGGAACGATAGTAGACCTTACGAAGACCCTTACATACACTCAGACAGATATCGCGCCCACTTGTCGAGCAAGTTGAAATGCGCCCTTCACTATCAAGCCCATTGAATAGAACATGTCAATTGCTCGGATGACAGCGATGTGCTGCTGGATTTTGGATTCAACGTCGTCAGCAGAGCATAAGATCTCAGAGCAGATGCCTGCTCTCTGGACTTGCCCGCTATGGTATAACCTATGGACTGGAATGTCGTACGGCAAATAGTGTATTCAATTGTAGTAGGGTGTTGGAGAGTCGCTGAGACTAAGAAACTCGCGGAGGCACTGTCTGGCGCTGTACTGAGCGGCGATTTCCGAAGTCCTGGCGCTTGCCTACACTGTGAGCGCCTCCGACCATTTGACGACTACTAAACTTGAAACTTGAACATTGAACGAACGGGTGCTCATGTGGACAGATGCCTGTGATATGCGACGATTCAGCATACTGCTATAACTGCTCCCTTGCCAGAAGTTACATCCTGATACTCGTGACTAATCGCGGTGGTTTCAGTGTAGAAACGAGTGTCGGCGTCGGGTTCGAACGAGCGAGCGTGAGGGTATACGGAAGCGAGCGGCGCGGGAAAAGATCAAATACGAAGCGGTTTGCCTCGTCCTCGGGGCGGGGAGGCAAACGCGCGAGGAAACTACATGCGGGAACTCAACCTAATATAGCAAAACCTTATCTAAATAAGGTACGAAGGAACAAGGTACTATCGCGCCGCAGCGCGGCGGGTCGGCGAGCCGGTAGTCGGGCATGCGCTCGCCCGGTTGTTCCAACATTCAGGTTTTACACAAAGCCTCTCACATATGTGTGAGGGTCTTGCTACAAGACCAACTTGTTCATATTCTACGGGTAAGGTCCACGTGTAGCATTGCTGATGAACTACAAGAACATACATCTGCGGGGAGAGACCATCTGGTAGGCCGGCTGCCACTATCCTGCATACTCCCCGCCATACGCCGCTGCCTTTTAATTTCCGATACATCCGGTGCCATGTTTCCTTTATGCATCGCGGCGTCTTGCGTATTTGGCAGGTCACTTTCCGTTGTAATTACCAAAAAGGGGCGTGCTTAGCATCAACCCTCGCAGTCTCGCGCATGTAGTAGGGAGTCGGCGAGTTGCCCGCGATGAACCGATTACCACGCTAGTGCTAGTGAGCCCTGTTCAAACGTAGGCTGCCGTGACCCTCACCGAAGCTTAGCCCACCCCCAAACCGCTCTTTCTCACGACTAAATATCTCCGATGGGCGTATCTCTTTGGACTAAATCATGCACTTCCGGCCGTCCACAAAATGTTATGCGCTCACGTCAAGGAGGTATCGCCGAGGAATTTGCCACGCTATCACCGCGCGGGCAACATCCTGACATCTGTATCTGTTAACTTGCCACAAATATGTTTCCTCTGATAGAATGTTCGGCGGAACGTGCGTTGGGTCGCAGACCTGCTACTAGAAACGGATATCTGCTTTCTTTGTTCTATCGGATATTACTGCACTCGCCGCACTCAGGGTGCACTGTAGGGCGCTAGCAAAGATCAGGGTCGGTGTCCACTGTGGTTTCTGATATTGCCCATCGCATCCCATCGTGTGGACTGTGGACTCGTTCGTATGGTGGTGTCCTCGCACGGAGTGACCGGTGCGTGTGGTCTTCCACCCGCTTTCTCGGAACTCTCATTTATTGGCGCTCAGGGTCCCGAGGCAGCTCTGAGGCATGTGCAACTTTTGTTCATGTATCGGTGTCTTTGTCCTACCTAGTGGAGAAAGGTGCACCCTTTCTCCACAAGCAAACGCTGACCACAAGGTGACGTAGCACGCGCTCGAGTCGAGACGGCAGTGTATTTCAAAATGGGATCGCTGCTAGCTGTAACGACAGCATATTGAATCAACTATACGCTTGAATTGAACATCCCTAGAATTGACTTGTTCATCTCATTCTTGTATACTTCCATATGTAAACCTGGGCCGCGTATGATTTCGTCCATAATGTTCTCATGTCCCCTGCTAAATGCTAGATGGTCGTTTTATCAGCTTTATAAGAGGTCCTGTATCCATATCGATAGACCTACCCGAGAGTATTTGTGAGCGGAACTCGGAATCAACGCTCGGCACCATGATCCCGACCTGGCCAGACCCGGCCAGGTAGGCTGTTGTTTCCAGGGCACACCTATCCGCCCAAAGTGCGCTTACGCACATGTTAAGTTTAATAGGTCTATTGATATGGGGTCTGCTGGTTCCATTCACAAAACAGACATCTAAACATGGTGAAGACTTTTATCATTGGGAAGTCTGTAATATTACTCACGATGAAGTCCAGCGCCATACAGTTACTAAACATCGTAGAATTTCCAGGTCTATTCCGAGCATGCGTGTCGTTGGCATTCCGCCCAAAGTTTGGACCAAATCCAGACCGCAGGATCTATGAAGTAAGAACGAAACTCAGCGAGACACCGATTCGAGTCTAGTGACCAAGTGACTAAGCGCGGAGATTGCCGACTGCCAGAGATCGAAGTTGAGCGTAAGCAATCGGGGTCGTGCCAGTTGCATTTTTGAAGGCACTTGGCGACCTTTTCAATATCGGGTCTATAGTCGCCTTGAGTCCTACTGCTCCTCATTTTCTCACAAATTACAATATTACGTCCAATTAGCAACCCTAAACAGTCCGTTGTTTCTTTGCCCTTCAACACTCTTTCTTGTCTTGCTTTTGTTCGAGTTGACAAGCAGCAGACGTCTTGCTCCGGCTTGACGAGCGGACCTGTTGATTGAATAATCAGCATTGGCTCTAGTGAATGCTCGTAGGCCCCAGACCGCGAATCCGGCATACCATTTTAAGAGACGGCATAGCTCGCTACCCTCTTCACCTCCATGCGAGGTTTATTTCGTCTTCCGAACATCTAGTCGTTTCAAGTACAACGCTACTGTTCGTTCCAATGATGCATCCATACTGGACAAGTAATCGCCCAAGTCTGGCACTGCGCCTGTCATAGTTACAAACTACGCTGGTCACCTGCCGTGTAGGTACAGCGTGCAATCTCATCATTGACATACATGCCCCTGATGAGAATATTTACTTGGAACGTCACCCATCGTCCTGTGAAGCCGCCACATTCTTCAGGTACGTCTCACCTACACTGTCTTCAATAAACGCCGTTGATCAAAGCTCGCCGATGACATCTCAGGGTCCGGAACCCAGGGAAGCACACGCTTCGAAGTCCGCAAATGATATTCTCTGGCGCAGTTATGGCAGATACCCGCCGTTCGTTCCGTGCTTCTCCAAGAATACTTCCGCGCATCGCCCAAACGTAACTCGTGTTTATACAGGTTTCACACAGGCTCGGGTACTGCGAACATTGTGCTTGGTCTATGATTATAGTCTCGCCGTCTTCCTGTCTCATTACCCAAAGAGAAATATGAAACATGGAAATGCCAAGCTTCGCATCATAGATCTCCTGTCGTCATGAGTGCGACGTATAACCAAATGGATGACTTCTGACTTCAGAAGCATGGCTACAGGCCGGCGAGCGCTGGCCGTTCTCGCGTTTCATCGTCAAGTATCAGTGTTGCGCTATCACCGCGAATGATATAGTAAATGCGTCCCTTGAAGGTACACGACTACTTCATTTCCCTTGGTGAGGTTGGATTATTCCGTCTCCGTCGACATTGCTCGCGGACATCTTGCTTCCTAGCTTCTTTGGTTCTCAGACAATACCACGGGCTATCTCAGGGCACAAGAAGACCCACGTTGCCCTACCAATCCTCGAATTCTGCGGGCTTGTCGGCCGATGATCTGCTTGTCAGTAAGGAATCTCCACTCGCAAGCAGGACAAGTAGTGTTACTGTGCATCTCCGCCGTTGATACAGCGCCATTATCGGTAATCACAATGATGTCGATCAGTCGTTACTCGCAAAACAAGCTACGGCTTGAGTGGAATCTCGCACAACACGATGAGAGGCATGTTCGCAGAGCGGCTTGGGAAGAGCTGATGGGTACCGCGAAGTGGTCTCAGATCCTCGTGCCAGGTACAAATCTGATGCTAGAAGCCCTGGTATGAGGACGACAGCCTGTCGTGATTCACGAAGCTGCATGGCCAGTAGAGTTTAGCGCGCCGCCGGCCGAGGAGTGCCATGCGTAATACTCCCGACGGATCTGTCATGTATCGACTTGTGCGTGCATTATAGATTGTCGTTCGCAGGCAATATACGCCGTCTCACGCATTTGCCAGGCGGCGGGTTGTCCTTCGTCTGGTACACCGATTGTTTTGTTTTTCCCTGTGCGGTGCCGAAGCGACTGTTGGCATACTCCAATTCTTGCACCTCGCTGGCCACGCCATGGATACGCTGTACCAGGACGGCTCGGGCGGCCGGCGATTCGTGATGCTCAATTGTCGACCTCGAAAGGCATGCAGCATGTTGATCCGCAGCGTGGGTATATCTGGGTATGTGCCCGGAATAGTGGACTCCGTCAATTGTCTCCATGTCAACGCTGCCGTAGGCGAGTCGCGGTTCAGTGCCGCGTGCCCGAGGAGCCATTGGCCGGCGCCAGGAGGGATCTTGCAATTGGCACCTCCACCAAGAAACGCATTCCGAGATCAGGATCGACGACAGGCGGGAAATTCCTTTCCCATGCATGAATACCCGGAGAGAACAGGCTTGCAATGCGTCACCCCTCCGTATACCCCCTCTTTTTGATACACTTCCTCGCCCGAGCCCCTGTGGAGTTTGACACGACCGACCCTCTTTAGAGCAAGATATTTCGTTGGTCTCTCACCGTTTCACAGGTCAATTAACAGTCGGGAACGATGAACGGAGAACAACCTACAGGAAATGTGTTCTGGGATCGACAGTTGCACGTAGTCGATGAGCTGCCGCTGTAACAAGGCTGACTAGTCTACAGCATGGTGCCTTATACCTCTGGCGTTGGGGGTGGATTCGACGCGGCGCCTCCGCGTGTACACGTACCGCAGAACTATGGGGAGTCAAATATCGTCAACGACGACGACTTACGCGTCGCTTTCAACACCACCTCCGGTGGATCCTTTCCTGCACCACCCCATCCTGACGCCTTTCCTGAAGTCACACCTGTGTACGAGCAGTACTATGTCCCATCGGAGGTGAAGCACCACCTTGGGGACATGATACGACAAGCGTGTCGGGACCCAAGCATACCTCAGCACTACAGGATGTGGTATGAGCTCATTTGCAACCCTTCGTCTAGGTTGCAGGTGGAGATTGGCGGCGAATTGTTGCCACTCGAGGTATCTCCTCATACAGTCAATATGCAGGCTGATGGGCAGGTTATATTGAGCACAACATGGGAATCTCCTGGTGTTTCCTCCGGTGCACCGCCAGTGGCCGAGAGGACAAATATACCTTATGAGGTTATGCCCGGCGCAAATGGAGCAATGTGCTGCTGGAAGGACTGTACCATTGACATTGGCTCAACGAACATAGCCGATATCGAGGGGCACCTGAAAGCGCACCATTTCGGCCCGAACGAATGGGTCATGGAGCGGAGAGGGAAATGTCAATGGAGGGAGTGCAAGTATCGGAAGGAGCTCTACTTCAAGAGCTTTGCGAAGCACATCGCAACACATCATTTGTGTTCTACAATCGTGGAGTGCGCGGTTGCTGGCTGTTCAGACACATTTTCGCGCCGGGATGCCATGACGAGGCACGTCAGCCTCAAGCACCCAGGTCAAAGGGTACGTCTCCCTACTGCCCCCTTCTCAAAGTGTTGGTTTGACAGAGAGATAGATTCACGTCGAATTGGAGGGATAGGGAGTCAAACTTTCGGCTGAACGAGCTGTACCTTACCTTTGTCTGATTTGATTGCAACTTGAGCATATCCTAGCGCTTGGGTCGGGTAGTCATTAATCAAATCGGTTGTTGTTTTATACATTCAGGCGCTCCCTGCTCGATGAGCGGTAAGAAGAAAAGGGGAAAACGTTGACTGGAACAGCATAATCGCGGCGTTAACCCGTGCATAATCTTTCGGGATTTGCCGATAGGCGCTGAAGCTCGGCCTTCTTGCACGTTACTAATATTCAGGACCGCCCGAGCGGTGGTCATGCGGGTTTACTGGGCCCACAGCGCCGAACCAAACATGGGTCTGCTGCCGACGGAATGTGCTAACTCAACGCAACTCTCGTCCATGTGGGCTTGCACCCGCGATCAAGAATTTGGCTTGACTACTATACCTGCATAATGGAGCTACTAAGAGGTCGCTCAGTCCTGTGCAAGATAGATATCTGCATAGCCGCAAGTCGCTGAGATCTTTGATGCAACTCCCCCCGTAGCTCTTGCGATAATCTAGGCGGTCACATTTTATCTCGATGAAGTTCGCATCCGCGTGCTGCTTGAGCTTCCCGTCATATATGCTCCAGGTCCTGTCTCGGCTATGATGGTTTTCTAGGTGACAGCTTTGTCATCATGCGGATCCATATGCGAAGTAACTGCGCTCCTGATTATTTCGTTTGCTTGTGTTGCATCTCATAGGCCGACGCAGGCGCTTTACTGGATATACTGTTTGCAATGCAATTATTGAAATTATCGACGGAAGCATAATTCCATCCACGTAGCTCGCGAATGCTCCAATTTGTGTTTCCCTTCGATGCATCCTCAAAAGCTTGCGAACGTACCCAAGCTCTCTCATACTCATGCTGATGTTTTATAGGCGCCAAGAGGAGTTTTATCTTGCGAGGAAGGGCCGGGCAGGTATTGACGAACTGTTCCTGCGCTTGTGAGGTATTCTGCTGTGTTACAGATCTTATGAATGATGGAGAGACCACACTAGATTTATCGATTTCTCCCAGGTGCGCATGTGCAAATGTCATCTTGGTTTGTCCCTTGACGTCTGACAGTGCTACTTTGCAGGACCTGCCAGCTATAAGCAAGGTGCAGAATTTGTCTTCCACGAGACATAAGGCCATAATTGTCAGATTTTCCGTACTTACGCTATGGACATTACGATCACCGTATTCGCGATGCGATTCTTGTCGGAGTAATACTTTGCGTCGCAAGCGCGTCAAGCCCTGAAAGTACCATACGTTATCCGGCGTAGAATTGGGTCCATACAAGGGCCGCTTTCTGAAGGGATCTAGAAGGGTATTACCGGAGATGTAGATCAAAACGGACCACTCGAACACAGCTTGGACTTCTTTCGTAATTTCCCCTCCCCCCGCGCCTTTTAATGAGAGCTCGACTCGGAAAGCGCGGTATGTACTTCTACCGCTTTTCACCCACAACGTCTCTTAAATTGCCCGCAGAGGGATGTCGTGGGATCAAGCCGGGATATCCGAGGACTATATGGAATCCGTGTACGTTTATCCTAGAAGTCTAGACCTGACAGCTCATCTTGAAGTACAACCGTGATAGGCAAAGCAGTGCAGGATATCCAGATATCGCCTCCCAGCCCTACTCCACGGCGATGGTCAGTACAGCACTCGAACTCCATGCGCACTCGGGATCGGACACATCATATCAGCCCTACCACAACATCGCAGGAAGAGTAGCGGATGCTCCCCTTCGACAGGCCATATATGCCATGCCAGCCCTCGGTTACTCCTTCCAGCGCAGCGAGGATACTCCTTCATTGTCCACTGCCACCAGTATGCATCGGCCACGCCATGAGGGGCATACGACTATAGCGATCTCCGCGGGTGCGCAGGAGTGTCTTCGAGACGCTCTGTATGGCAGGAGGACGTTGGTCGACATCCCCACGGACCTCTGGCACCAACTACATGCAATATGCGAGCATTCGACTTTTGTGCATATGCCCGCCCCTACTCCCGCGAGTAGTAACCGCGATATCGGTATCCCAGCACAGCCTTACAGCAGCCAGCGTATTCGACCTTCGGCATCGATGCCACTTGCGGTTAGCCCGAGGCTCGACGCTCATCCGATGCCTTCTGCTACCACCTCCTACTCTCCGACAGCCGAGGTGTACCCCGCTGGAGGAGAGCTTGATCCTAGCACAAGCTTCCGCTGCCAGTGGGGCGATTGTAATGGGGTCATCACTTCGCCCAAATTCTCATCTATTGAAACTCACCTCAAAGCGCACCACTTTGCCCAGGATTCTAGTGACCCCTGGATTCCAGGAAATCGGGGGCACTGCAAATGGAGCGGCTGTACGTGGCCGCAGCCTATGTACTACCGCAGTCTCGCGAAGCACATCGCTACCCAGCATCTGAGGTCAACTTCCGCGGTTTGCGCTGATTGTGGAGAAGATTTCACTCGTGGCGACTCTAGAAATAGACACGCGCATCTCAAGCATGGTCGACAGAACGTCGGTCAAGGTGAGCCACATTGACGCCTCTGGGCTACAGGCAGTTGACGTGATTACGGGCTGTAGGCTATGCTAGCACCAATGGAAGCGCTGCATAGCAAACACTTCCAGAACATCTTTCGATTTCTAACTATGATGTATTGGCTTGCAGCCCCTGTCTACCATCCATTGCTCCTGCATAGCTATATTTACTCGAGAGCAAACCACCTCTATATCTTTCGTGCGGTTTCGTCTTTTCACAAAATAGTCGACCCCCGATTGGTCTGCAGATATTACCAAGGGTTTGCGTTGCAAGATATCTACTGTCTCTGTCATCGGATAGTTTTTGGATCCTTTTCGGCCATTGCGAAACGGAGTTCGCATTCGGTCTCGGTGGTCTTGATTGACAGATATACCGAGAAACCTGTGCAAGATAATGTGTGCACGGATAGGCTCGATGCGGCATGCAGGATATCGAAGCATGTGTCGGGCCCAGCATGAGTCCGACCCAGCATGAGTCCGACCCAGCATGAGTCCGACCCAGGGGGACTTGGCGAAGCGTCCTCTCTCACAGCGACAAATTACCAAATTTAGCCAATGTTTCTGGCAGGCCCGCCGTTGCATAAAATCATCGATCTTGGCAGACTCAACTCGCTCCAAAATGTCACCTCCGGATTGTTCGTTGGTCATAGACAATCAGCGGCTTCTGACTAATGATGATCTGAGCCCTGCCGACGGCTTCAGGACGCTTGATACATTTCGTTGTAGTCTTTGGCTGTGTTCATGCGGGGAGTCAGTATCCTGTCGATTACTCCCAGCGCGCTCATGTCCGCTATGTACTTCAGTTTGAATAGCTCTATAGTATGAATTCCCCGTGATCGCTTCATAACCCGAAGATCCATGTGAGTACGTGAGTGTCGGCGAAAGAAGAATGACAGCCGCCGAAGATTAGTATCACGTTTGGACGCGGACACTATCCGATCAAGGGAAATCTTTGAAAGAGAAACGCCGTGAACTTGTACGAACAAACCATACGATCAATCAAGGGCAAGAACACTACCGATCTCATGCGGTCGTGACAATTGAGAAAAGGCCTCGTCAACGGGAATTAGTACGTGAATGAGTACCACTAGTTTGGCGCCAATGTCATAATTATAAATGCACAATGATGATCAAGGCCACAAAGAAGATGTGGCCAGGCTATCGAAGCGAAAGAAAATATCGACGTGAGAGCTGGGCTTCCGTTGGTCTACCCAACGCGATAATACCCAACTAGCAGCGCTAGAGCTTTAACATTTGATTTGCTAAATCGAGAATATTGAATGGTGGACGTACCGGTACTGTCATGTCACGAATATTCTGTGATTGATAGAGCTGGATGCTTGTCACTCCAATATGTAATGCATCAAATTGACGACATACTGTCATGTGGTCATTTCGACATGAAATCATCAACTCGACAAAGATGATCAGAGTGCGGGCGCAGTTCTTGAGGTAGTCCTTTGTCTTTACCCTTTATATCCTCGTGGCGATTCTCTGCGGGGACATTGAGGAGATCTACTGCCCGTGCGTTCGCTGTTTTGGTTATAAGACCCGCACGCTGGAAGCTGTCGAAATAGGCGACAGAGAAGCATGCGGCTGCTGTGGTGAGAAACAACAGTGGTTCCGATACAGTGGTTTCGGTGTGGTGTTGTGACCGAGTGTGCCCCCAATCTGAAGGCGGCTGCCAAATAAACATGAGCTTAGCTGTTTGTGCGCATCAGTATGCGATAGGAGTGGACAATTGGGAACACCTTCAGAGTAATACTTACTAACTGCGATCTTGAATCTGTCAGATCGTCTGACACGTGCAGAGTGAAGATCCCTTTTTTTGGCAGGTGCGGATGTTGAATCCCATTTTTTACCTGTATGGCTTACTTGAGGGCATCTGAACTCTGTGACCATGTATTTGTAACAATATTCACCTTGAGGGCTGCAAGAATGTAATGTTGACGCTCCAAAATCTGATGAAGTTGGCAAGCGGTGATCTTGTTTGATCTAGATCTCAAGCATTCCACCTATCAAGGCCTGTATTTGATACCATACACAAGCCAGACCTTCCGACATCTCGGTGATAATTCCCATACGGTGCTCTCATGCCACTCACCTATATTCATGAGCACAACCGACCAGATATTCTCATCTTTCGATGGGCTTCAGGTCTCCATTATTGTCAACACAGGAAAAAAGAAATGTGGGGTCCAGTGACAGAAACCGCTTGAACATGTCAGTGCCCATAGCTTTACAAACGATGGATCTCTCACATGCCATGCAGTCAGGCGGAGCTGACGACATACACATACAAGCTCTACTTTTGCATCTGCGGCAAGGCTCAAGCGAGTCCTCCTCGCCATCGCTCCGATATAGGTCTGTGCAAAGACTTTGCGGTGCGCTTATTGGGTGTGCAGTGCATATATGTTTTGCAACTGACAGTAGGAGCAGACTCGCTTGAATTCATGCCGTCTGTGTGCGCGCGGAAAGGTTGCTCCGGGGTCCTTTCCACCGAGCGAGTCAGGCCCCCTGACTCTCAATCTGTGGTGGCTGGAGCCGCGAGCGTCTAAAGCAATGATCACCTCGAGGCAAGGTCAGCTCGGGACGCCAGCCTCTCAAATTCCCGTCAAATGAAGTTCTATGTCAAGCAGATATATCTAAGACAATAGCACGCTAGCAGGCCTAGGTGAGATGTATCCGGACTTTGCTGTCGCTAATGCAGGATTGCGACGCTCCCGGCTGACCTGTTCTGGCCACCAGGCTCTAGAAGTTCTATGGAATGCTAGTGGAAGCAATGCCCCGTATAGATGCTGTACCTGGGTACCGCTTACGTGCAATACCCGCTCCCAAAGCTGTAACCACGCTACAATGCGTACGGACATCCGTCGGTGAACTCTCCAAGCTATAAACTTAGCAAACGGTTCGCAGCCAATCCTGTTACTGCGATCCACAAGCCGATGTATAGGGATGCGCCAAGTGAGCTGTTTCTACCTGCGGCCACACCTACTCCTGCTGCGTCGGACTGTTTGTCATCACTGAGTCAACCGCTGCAAAGATTACACCTGGGGTTCGCCCTGCCCATTTGTCCTCTCCATTACCCGTGTGGCTGCTCGCGTGGTATGTCCATGACTCCACTGTCGTGATTGTACATTGACTCCTGCAGGAAGGGTACAGGTGTTCCGGCATCATTGCTATGATCGACAAATTGGTTCACGAGTATGATGCCCGATGTAGAACGTTTTACTCGTTCTTGCGGTGTGAGCTCATAAATAATGCGGTGATCGCACTTACCCACTTTGTGTAGATCTCTATCCGCTAGGTAGCGAGCGCTGCTTTCAATTTGTCCAGACTATCGCGCGCAGCTTTTGGTAGTTGTCTCGCGCTCCCGTAGTCATCGTATGCCGCCCGGTTCCTCATTACAAGGATGCTCCAACCCCAGAATGGTGGCGCAGACTTCCCGCTATGCGCTCGACGATGTAGGTCCGGGGATCTCCTCCGCGGCTTGTGTGGAGCAGATCGATAGGTAGGAAATCGTGCGTAGCGACTATAGCTGAAGATGGGGATGTCTGCGTGAGTAGCAGGCAAGGGTCTTGTATAAAGAGCGATGAAATACTCTGCGTTGCCTTCACTTCAGTTGATCAGGCGATCTCTCGAGTGCGTCCACTCTCTACTCTGCATAATTCGCTCTCAACGTCGCCCTTCTTACTGTTTACAGCGTACTGCGTCACAAAGCCCACCTGGTCGCCACTGACACGAGGTATTCACAAGTACGTCACATTGCAATCGTCACCCAATAGAATCTTCATGTAGGGAACTGACTCTGTCTGTAGTGAGTCAAGCTGTGCAATGCAATTGGGAAGGATGCAATGACTTCATCGAGAACCCTTCAACTCCATACGGGGTCAATCAACATCTAAGGAGCTCAGGACATCTATCGTCGTCCCACTCCGACGTAGTGAAATGTCGATGGCGCTCCGCAGGACTTTGCAATAAAGACGTGGACGCCGGTAGCCTTGGATTGCATATTTTCAACGCGCACATCCGGCGGTAAGAATGTATTTCATTAACCCACGGACTTTAATCATCACTATCTTGCTCAACAATCATTCATTCGAGGGCCCACATTCCCATCTCATCAGACGTGTACCATATGTATTACCTAGTACGCGTCATCTTGACATTATAGCACTCCCTACTCGGTAATATCATAACACCTCAATGACTGCCTTTTGCATGATTATTATTGTCCTATAGTTATATATGTAATACATACTTGCTTGATTTGTTGGGAATACTCGCCGTCGACGGATGCGTCTTTGAGAAGAAAATAGTGTGCAAGCGCCCACTGCCGAATAGCGTGTGACGTCACGCGTTAGATGGATTTGGTGACATCCAGCACGAGCGGCCAATTCGCATCGGATTTTCCAGACGGACATGAAGTGCGGCGGAATAAGACCTGCTCAGGACGACGACTCTGCCGTAAGCGCGGGCACGGTTATCGAGGCCGGCGTTCCGACCATTCTTCACAGCTGGAGTCCTCAGTTCCACACTTGCGATGTGGCGCACCGCGAGGCTCGAGATCACTGGCGCCAAATACAGGTCCATTGCTCAAAACATTGCTGTGTTCATATAGTCCGGCCGACACCAACAGTAACTGCAGCTTCTTGATTCTTTCCGCCGATCAGGCACAAATAGCCGGCCATGTACACGTCTCGGTGACCATCGCACATTTTCTACGCCTCAAATGCCTTCTTGGATAGTAGTAGTAACATACACATACTTATAGTTGTGTCTGTACCACAGCCGGAGCCGGCTATTTCGCTGAGGCGGTGCTTCCTGTCTCGGAGACTTTTTCCTGTGTAAGGTATGCGGAAGCAATAAAGCCTCCTGTAGTACGCCTTCTGCACGACCGCTACTGTCGTCATGATCGGCAAGCTGACATTCCTCCTGATTTTACAGGTCCTCGAGCCTACAAGGTCACTACAATGGGTACATGTAGCCTTCCGGGTACGCACAGCCGTCCATTGCCCGCTTGGTGAGTCGCCCTCCATTTTTCAACCCGCATATCGCACAGCGTGCCGGCTGTATATCCGATTGACTTTTAGGAGTGCGACCTTTCCCAAAAGTGTAATAAATTATGTGCGGCTCGTCTCCATGACCCGAAGAAATGAGGCATCCTCGGCTCGCAGTTGCATACTACTACAGCACAGACATGTGTGGCGAGCGGCGGCAAGCATGGAGCCAATGCACGCATATACGTGTATAATATTGCAAGGTGGATGTGTGTTGTCGTACTGCTCCTTCTGTATATAATCCTGCTCAGTATCAGTATACTCACAACACCGTCTTCGCAGCAACACCTCGTATGTGATTATCCCTCATCTCACCATTCAGCGCGGCTTAGTATCTTGTGCAGCGCATCAATATTCGACCCTACATCGGGCGCATCGTTCTCCCACGACCCATTATATACAGTATGTGCCCCTGCCGGCTCATGGATACTATGGAGCTGAAGTTACTAGCAGCCAGGTCTCCAACATTGAATGGCACAAGGACCGTCCCCCGCGCCTTGTAGATGGGGCCAGTGTGGACAAATTATCCACCATCCAAACTCACAGGGTATCCTGCAGCATCTACAACAAGCGCACGTTATTCCTGTGGATGGTATACAGCGAGCGATGTGTCAGTGGTGCCACCCCTCAGGCTATCAATGTAATCGGCCCGTGGACTATAGGAGCTTGGGTACACACATCACGGCAGTCCATCTCTCGAACCGGGGTTGAGCATCTCGCTGCAGATATAATTCGCGGCATTTCTTTTCTTTGTTTCTATTTCGCTCTTCACTGAACAATCGAACTCTCGGACTTCGAAATTGCTCTGAAATTTCTCTCCTCGCGCTGTGCTCTTTTACTACTTTGTACTGTATTGCCTTATCACCATTTAGTCTATACTCCCTCATTCCACTTTATTCTGTGATGCGTACTATAGGATCTGATACAGGCATACTGGTATTGGCATATACATGGCTTGTAGGTGGCCTTGAGTTGCATGTCTTTGTTACAAGGTGAGTCGTGACTAGACCATGTACGCAGGATCTTTTCCCACCTGGATGCGCTCAACAGACCTTATACCAACCCCGTACACATCGGACGATCAGGCGTCCTATGTCAGATAGTCGCTCGGGTCAGTTCAAACCGAGACATGCGCTCCACAGTTCTCTCACCCCGTATCCTAGGTTCTGCTGGTGACTCAGGCTGTCAACGACGTTCAAGAAGAGATACTATCAGTATACATTTAAGTTCCGGAACCAGAATGACACTGATCTGCAGGTCCTCAAACGGAGCCCTCATTGCCTAACTTATGCATGGCGCATACATAAGTCATCCGTCCACGCGAACCGATTCGTACCTTTGCATTCGGCACGTCAAATCAACTAGCAACTTTCCGAGCCCTCTACCTAACTCTTTTTTTGTAGCTGCGAATAATATTACTGTGACCTTAGCGGTTCATGATACTTCAGTGACGATCTCACTGGTACGCAGAGCGATCTTCGATGTAACCCGTGAACCCCGTTGGACGCAGTGATAAGCTCATAAATAAGTCTAGCGGCAGCGTAGGCGCTCACATTTCTCTTATATCTAGCCCGGTCATCACCGTCAGTTGCACGCAATATGCTGGTCGGCTTCTGCATCCATTCTAGGTACGCTGATAATCGTTCAAGCTCAAGCTCAAGATATGTGTTCATGTACTTGTTCAATCCGCAACACATGAGTATAGCGCGGTCAGCTAGCACTGAGTTGCAGGCTCAAAATCAGACGACTAACAAATTGCCAATGTCCGGCGCAAGAGTCTCATCAGCCCTTTTCCTTTGGAGTGTGGGAACATGGGGCACAATTCCTCGTCGACACCTGTTGTCTCAAAACTCCAGCCTCATGGCATACGTCTCTGCGCCTCCATCATCCTAAGGTGAGGGCTTCAGTCATGCCGCTTGCTACTTTGTCGCCCGAGATTATTGTGTCGCAAGCGCTTACAAAACGCAGCTGTCAGACTTGACAGATGCCCAACCCAGTGGTGCGTGATATGTGCGTCTATGCGGCGCGCTCTGACACCACATAAGCCCGCGAGTGATTTTGTCTCCTTGCAATCATGACTCGTAGACCTTGACTTCCTCTGGCGTAGAAGGTATGGAGGTGTTCTTCGGATCACCATACACCACGAAGGTGAGTCCTGTGACTCCAGCTGCGGACTGCGAAAAGTGTGGGGATTGGGGTTCTTCTCGGATAGATATCACTACTCATCTTTAACGCGGTGTCTTCAAAAGGGGCCACTCCATGCCACTCGCAGTTCTGGATGAGGACTGTCATCTACCACCTGGCAATCCCCTCTGCGAATCAATAGTCCCATCTACCGCAGTAACTTCGAAAGCGCAGAATAGGCGGCGATCGATCCACCTCAGTGCACCCGTTCACAGTTCCTGCACCTGTGGATGCAATCTCAGGGGACAAACAGTGTTTAGTACAATATTCCATGCCGTCCGGCTACCTCATATACTGCAGATTCGGGAAATTTTGTACGCGCCTCATTCGCTGACACAGAGCTCTGTAAAAGCACGTTCTCCGACTAGAAACATCGCCCCATTGCTTTACTTCCGTATTTACAACGTTGACCCTCGCTGGTTCTCTCGCACGAAGGCATAGACCTGGGTCCAATCTCTACACACATGTGTCATGCCTGCGCCATCAGTTGCCTTCAACTGCCCGTCGATCTCAATGTTAAGGGCATCAAGAGTGATGTCCGAGGCGCATAGGATTGCTTGGCGAAGAAGATTGAGGCACCGCTTGCTCTCGTCACCCGGCCCGTCGATCAGAGCTACTCGCAGAATATTGAGGCATCTTAGCTGCCGGAACATCGAAAGCCCGAACTCTCGCCCTGTGCCCAGTTCGCTCTCAGAATGCGATTTATGAATTAAAGACGTGCTTACCATTTGGTTCCAGTTGTACATATGCGCTTCCATTGGGGAAGGAGGTGAGTGATTCCCAGTCCAACCAAGCGTCGAAGCTCGATATATTGTAATGCTCAGAGTCGTCGAAGGTCATGGCAACAGTGTCCAGCTCAATAGGCAGCTCTCGAGGATGATTGTCGCTAACGTAGCCTCAAGGAGACTGGTAAGCTGAGCAGAAGCTAAGGTCATGGAAGCAACCCACTGTATTCTTTAACAGGATATGACGCGCGATTGGCCAGTACATGGCGGACGGTGAATGAGTTGAGGATCAGGCTCAGAAAGAGGGCACCGAGGATCCACCAGGTAGTCTTGTCAGGTAATTGACTCCTTGATGTTATCCGGTACATAATTGCACAAGATACTAGTGCCAACGACGGTCTAGGGGGGCATCAGCATGCATTCTCGGTAACCTCCGCCAAGGAGACCTCACTCACCTATACCGAGCTGCGACCCCCAAGCGGAAGCCAGTAATGACACTGCCAGTGCGCTCGGATACTAGAGACAGTCGACAGTTATTCCGCCCTTGCGTGTAAAAGTTTAACGTGCACATCGAGTCAGTCTGGGCTCTGATGAGCCATGCCCCGATCAAAATGGCGCGCTAACAAGTCACGAAGTCAGCGTCAAGTATCGGCGCCAATATCTCGCCAATTGAAACTACGTACGTCCACCTAATCCCGATAATTTCATATCGAGGCCTTGTTTGAGTATTCCTTTGCTCACTCGAGCACAACGCGGCTCCCGCCACTGACAGATCTCAAGCCGTTTAGAGTCGTACCATCAGAGGGGATAAACTGGCGCTCGGCAGAAGACCGCAATGCATATCCATCACAATTAAAGGCGCTATCAAAGTGACGCCACAGGCTCATTTGTCTTTCGGAAACCTAGCCCCCTGACCACTTCTGGCTGCTACGCTGCTCTCAACATTTCAGCCCTCCTCCCCCATCTGGAGCGCAGATGACGACTTGGCCCTTGCATTTCCTGCTTAACTATTGATCATGGGCTCGTATCTGCCTTTACAGCGCGATGACCCAGAGGAGTTTAGTCTGGACGATGTGAACAAGCACCCGCACCTTCAGCAAGACGAGCATCCCGACGTCACTAGCGCTGTCAGCGAGTCCCCTGGAAGGTCGCAGATGTGGACGGACTGGCTACTCCTGCTCCTTTCCCTTCTCGTTGCTGCTTCGTCGTGTGCGCTTTATGCAAGCTCGAGTAATCGCCTTGCGCCGCGGGATGCCCGTGGGCTGCGCATGCCGGACCAGTATCCAGGGCTTGAACATCTCGATTTCCTGGCCAAGAAGAAAAAAGGCTAGTATGTCTCGAAACATCTTAGATACTTCCCATCCTCATGGTGCCGTCAGGACCTATGATGATCTTTCCCAACTACATCATCCGGGCGAACAAAGCCATGCCAGACGGTATCTACGAGAGGGGCTCACATGTCGTGCTCAGTGATAACGTGAGTCTTCGCTTCTTGCCCGTCATCTCTGCTCATGGAATTACCCGCTGCAGGACACCATGTTCTACCAGTGGCACATGCGTGACTCAAAATACAAGACCTGCTACATCGACGCCGTTGTGCCTCCATCGGAAGAGCTCCGCGCGGCAAACAAGTCATACACATCCTCGGGCTCCCTTGCCGCGATCCAGGTCTGGAACGTGACCACGCCCACGGGACGCCTGACCAACCTCACGTGGAACACACGTCCCGAGCGTTTGACTTTGCTAGGCACTGTCGCGTTCTATCCCGATGAGAAACGGAGGGAGATGTTGGAGCTCATGGACGGCTGGCAGCTGTTTCCCCCGACCCCGCGCTTCGCGTGCGGAGAGAAGAGAATCGAGACGTTCGAGATCGTGTGCGAGGGATGCACGCTCGAATTTGACCAGATCTTCGAACCAACGCCGTTGGGTACGTGTCCTATCTGGTGTTATACTTTTTAATACTGACAGAGTGTTGTAGCATTCGACCTGCTTGAACTTGGCTGATTACCTAGAGGTTGCACTACGCTCGCGTATATCTCTACCCATGAGTACGTGAGAATATAGTGTATTGTACACCGAGCGTCATGTACAAGCGTGACAAATGTATGTCGTATTTGGCAGACCATGTCAGTTCTTGTCGTGTACATGGCCTTCAGTTTGGTTGTTGTGCGAAACAGGCCATTTAGAGCTCATCTGGTTTCGTTTGATGTACGCGTATACCTGTGTCCAGTCCCTGCATGTATGTGTCATCCCCCTCCCCGTCTCTAGGGTGGTGTCCGCGTTGCAGAGGATCGCTTGACGCAGGAAATTGAGGCAGTGCGCTGCGTGTCCGTCAGGGCCGTTAATCATGGACTCCCTAAGCATCTCGAGACAGTGCAGTTGGTGAAACATGGATACGCCAAATTGACGCCCTGCACTGTACGTCACAACGATGAAAATGATGGCGGGCAGCGTTTGGGAGCGTACCCTGCGGTCCTAAGCTGACAAACCCGTGTGCTCGGGGAAAGTAATCCACTGCATGCCATTCTAACCATGAGTTGAGCCCGGTCTGGCTGAAATGGCCGTCTGGCGCGAAGTCTTCAAATACCATCTCGACAGTGTCAAGTACAATGGGAAGCTCAGTTGGAAAGTCATCGCCAATGTAGCCTGTAATTGGGACAGATGAGAGATCGAGGGCTGTATCGAGAGTTCTATGCGTACTGTACGCGCTATCATCGACTGTGGGACCTTTCTGGATACTTCGGATAGCAAGTAAGTTGACCAAACTGCTGATAGTGAGAGCACAAAGTGCAGCTTTCCGAAAGAACTGGCTGCCGGTGGACGTGAACATGATGTTTTCCGCCAATACTGTTCACTTCATATTCAGGATGAGATCTGCGACATTGTAACCAACTTACCTGGCCTTGGAGCTTAAACCTCAGAGTATGATGCAACCTGCACCTTGCCTTTAGAATGATGTCGCTCAGAGGAGTCCTTCCATCAAGCCAGTGACTCGTGAAATCAAGGCAGCAATATTAATGCTGGAGCGCCCATTCACTAGACCTTCCCCATTTGGATATGCGGTGATTGCCGGGCGCCTCTCGCTGCACTGCCATACTTATGTGCCGCTTGTGATCTCCTCTCCACGATGAGCCTTCATGCGGGAATATCTACAAACTGTTCACGACATCTGACAAATGGTCTTCTGATATACATGAATCAATCCTGCTCTCAAGGAGGTAGGGGGCTTATTGCGGCTACAGACCTGATCTTCAGGTTATCATTGACCATGCACGCAACTTGGTCCACTTCAACTCGCCGACAATAGTGATATTCATTATCGAATATCGAATCCATTGTCTCCTCGACATATGGTCAGTTCCTGAAAGCAGCAAATCCCGATAGGATCTTCTTTCCTGGCGTCTGGTCTGAGACTGTCAGCCTCACAAACTACCATTATTTTTCGGGCTTGTCAATCCCGGCTACCTACAACTTGCTTTCCTCCTGCTTTCCTCCTGTTCTGCCATTGCTCTCCCGCTTTCGATAAGTACTTCTTTATACAGGCGTTTCGACATCTTGTGCATAAAGTAAGCCTTGCGTCTTCATATCAGTTCCGTCGAGACGAGTGCCTACAGCAGATGGTCATCACAAACACATTTGGGTCCTCGAAACGTGAACTATCTGCCTCTACCATCGCGAGTCAAGATGTTGCGAAATTGAAATCTCGCCAAGAATCCTTCATATGGAAGCGATTTCCGCACGCGCAGAACTTCTGTCGCAGCGGTCCGCGGTCCATCTCAATCTCAAGACCTGCAATCCAAGAATTGATTAGATCGGGCCACTCGGTGCCCAAGAGGCAGGATACACCCGAGTCAGATTTTCCATTCCGTTATTGCCATCTCAGTCCGCCACGACCCTCCTTGTCGCGCTCCCCTGAAGTTGGACCAGGCGAAATCGAATCCGGAGGAGAAAGCTTCCCCTTCCACGTGCCTTTGATCTCGCTTTCGGCTGCGCGGACTCGCAACGACATCCGCAGACGCGTAGAAGGCTTCGAGATGGACCGAAACCTGCAGCGCGTCGACATTCCGGCCGCAGTTCAGAACCAAATGCTTATCTCCCTCACTGAGGCGCTCGCCCGCGACGACATCCGCAGGAGAGATGAAGGTTTCGAGGTGGACACTGAACAGTCGACTCACGGCGACCATGCTCCGCCCAAATGTGAGAATAACGGCGATACGGAGACGTCGAAGGAAAGCCGGCCATTCTCGCCCGCATCGACTATTCCATCCGTCTACTCGGCTGACAGCTGGGTGGTCTCCGTCTCGAATAGCGTTTCTTGGATCGTCGAAGAGGTGACCGACTCCAACCGGGCCGTACGGGAGCGACTGCTGGAGGCGGTGCTCGGAAACGTTTGATCTTTGACTGGCGTCTCCAGCAGCTCGGTTGACGATCAGAGCTGGTTGTATGCGGTTGACCCTGTTGACTGGTGACCGTCCCCTTTTTGTACAAAATGGTCAAAACAATTCAACATATCCAGTGTTGTTTCCCTATGTGCGTTGCACACTCGGAGCTATATCAAACATGCAAACATGTAAACGAAATAGGTACCTGACCGTGTGCCTTGACTCATGGCTCTCGCAAGCTCGTGCGTGCCAGGTTCGATCAAAATCTTCCGGACCACAGCTCGGATAAGGTTGGCTACATTTCGCATCGACCTGTCCACATTGATCTAATGTACTGGCAGACGTTGAGCGTCTACCTAGGCTGGTGCTTCTAGCCGAACATGAGCGGTCGTTATATGGGATGCGGCCCACCTGCCCGCGTGGATAACATTGTGCGTATACAATAGGACGTCCTACCCTGGTGCGATACGCAGTGCAGACCGTATCTGCGGTCTACAATGCTGCGGGACATTCCCATATCCGTCTTTTCCGCTGAAGACCCGCCCCTATGTAGGTGCGTGACACTCCTCCTCTATCGACCTTTCCATCCGATGCCGCACTTCCGCCACGGGACGAGGATGCATTGCGCCCCCGACTGAATGCGGCATCCGTCATCCGGTATTAAGGGATTGCTTCAAATGCTTCGCCTCCTGGCTTCACGCAATCCTCACTAAGAACCACAACCGCCACCATGACACGCAGAAGTGCCGCTATCCCTGACCTAGTCGGTCAGGCTATAGACGATGGCCGTCTCCAGATCACGTCTACTCTCGGCGCGGGATCCAACGGCGTCGTCTTTCTCGCGACCGACACCACCTCCTCGCCAGTGTGTCCCACCCAATACGCCTTGAAATGTATCTTGAAGGCGAAGGAGGGGACTCGGCGTTATCATATCCAGAAACAAGAGATCGCCAACCACCTGAAGGCGTCGTGCCACCCGAACGTGCTGACGCTGCACCGGGTAGTCGAAGATGGCGTGTTCCTTTTCTTGGTTATGGACTATTGTTCAGGTGGCGATCTGTTTCAGTTCCTCTTCGACCATCGTGTCCGGCGTGGAGACGATGCGATGGTGAAGAAGCTCATGCTTCAGATCATCGACGCTGTAGACGCATGTCATCAGTTAGGCATATACCATCGAGACGTCAAGCCGGAAAATCTACTCTGCAGTGAAGACGGCTCGCGAATCTTCCTTTGCGACTTCGGCCTGTCCACCCGACGACCATACAGCACGACTTTCGGTGCAGGTAGCTCCTATTACATGAGTCCTGGTGGGTCATAACTTCGGTCGAGTAGAGCGTCCTCTAATTGTGCGGCGCAGAATGCATGAACGTCGACGGCCTGGGACGGCCATATTCTAGTCGCGCCAACGACATATGGGCGCTCGGCGTCATCCTCACCGCCATGATCTCCGGTCATAATCCCTGGCGGCGCGCCGTGTACGGCGACGCATGTTATCGCGCCTATGTCCACGACCCAGAATTCCTGCTCAGAACGTTGCCCATATCGGTCGGCACCAACGACATCCTCAGAAGCATTTTCACCACCGACGCGAGCCGCATAGAACTTCCCTTCCTCCGTCTCATGATCCTACAAACCGAGACATTCTACGCCCGGATACCATCGAAATCACCATCCCAAAGACGGCATCGTGCAGACGCGGATTGGAGAATACGGTTCTGGAGAGTAGGAAGGAGTTCGGTGGCGGACGCCTCAGGCAAAATGCCCCCGCATACAGCGTCCATGCCCAGTCTCGGGCACGCCAACGGCTATCCCAGACACGACTCTTTGCATACAACGCCCACCGAAATCGATAGCGGTGGACCGACAACACCAGACCCCACACGCGAAAATCTGTACGATATGCCAGAGTGTCTCGATGTAGGGGGTAGAACACAGTTCTTCGCTCCGCTCGATACCTCCTATGATAGCAGAAGGGCACAAGCCAAGTCGCACGGAGGCATCTTTCGGCGTATGGCTGGTAGACTATCCCTATTTTGATACTGCATGGCTTTGTTGTTATCCCACCAAATATAGAAAGATATCTACGCACGACGACTACGCGAGACAATAAGCGTACACTCCCTGGTGTCCAGACATGCTCCCGAGTGACAATTAACTATCAATTTGCGGCCTCAGAGCATCGCTCAGATTGTGATTATCCATAGTACATAAGTTACAGGAATGGAACGGTCATTATCGCACAGGTCTTTGATCTCGAAAGCGCTCAAGGAACACGATAACATCCTTCGCAACCGTTTCACCCCGTGTGTCTCGCAAGACGGCGCCATAACCAACGCCCGCGCTGACTTCCACGCTTTCCTCGTCATCTTCCTCCTCTTCACGTATTTGACTTCTGATTGCCGCCGACACTTTTTTCGTGAACTCGACATAGAAGAGAGTGAATTCACGAGCGTGTTCGACCAGAGAGTTGAGCCTTTGTTTGTCAGAGGTACCGGGCAACGCATCTAAGAGAACGCGCTGGTTTGCCGGGCACTGTTGCATCAGGAGCCCGAAGAGGACTGCCATGTGACCCCGCACGAAGGGATCGATCTCGTTGTCCGTTTTGCAGCGCTCCAGGTAAACGAAAGCGAGACAAACTAAAGCACTTTGTCGAGAGCTGCAGCGACAGCTCCTGGTGCACGCACGTTTACCAGGGCATTTGAAGTCGAGTACTACGAAGGGGTCAGAGCATGGCGTGCGTGGAGTTATCTACACCAGCTTACATGTATCGTGAGCCATTTCCTTGGCTTCATGGGAGACTTGTACCAGATTCGTAAGCAGACCAAGAGCCAAACATAAGAGGTCGAGAGACAGCGCGGAATCATCCACAAAATCGTTATCGAGGCTCGCTGTGGTGTGGTCTTCATTCTTGAGTGCTGGCTGAGTGATGCCGCTCCGAGACTGAGCCATAATAATAAGACGGGCGAGGATCGTCATAGACGAAGGTTCATCGAGAAGTGCTTGGCACCAAGGCAAGTCGTCATGGGTTAGATTGATGAGCACCCGCAGGGTGGACTCCAAACATTTGGCTGCTGTTCAAATGGTTATGACCCCATATGTGTGCATTGTTGATATAGCGTACCTACAGCCCGCTGCTCAGCGTACTCGTCCTCCCGTGATATGACGTCGCAGGCAACACATAAAGTCATGAGAGCCGCCCCAAGTCCTGCTTCCCGTTGCAAGCCAAGTCTATCGGTTCCAGGATCGTTGTCGGTTCCATGGTTTGCCCAACGGCCGAGTAGAGAAGAATCAAGCAAGTGAAGGCAGTTAAGGATGTGCAGCAGCGACGGTGTTTTGAGCAACGATGAGGAAGCAGATGGGACCAGCGAAAGACCAGTCTCGTAAGCAGAGACACGAGAAGATACCACGCTCAGTTCTGCGGTCAGACTTTTCAAAACGGTCGGAAGCTGAGCTGCCGAATGCAGTAACGGTGGTACAGCACTCAACGCGATAGAGATGAGCACACGATTGGAGACCTCCAATGCCGATGTCAGCACGCATGGCGTGGAAGCTTGCCACAAGAGCAACGCACGATATCACTGGTATCCATGAGACCAGATTTCTTTCGTACCAGTCTATGTAGGTCCGCAAGCTGTAAAATTTGCCGTCAGGTCCCCTTGCCCGCCTCGTGAATATGAGTGATTACCAGTGTCTTCTCCAGTTTAGAGACTCCCGCCTTCTTCAACTCGGAATCCGTCAGCGAGCATGATATCAGCCAAAGAGGGTCATTAGAGCAATCCAGCGTGGCTAAAGAGCTGTAAAGGACCGACACCAAGTCTGATTTTGTGGCCAGCTCAACGAGATCACCTGCATCTCTAGAGACCAAAGCTGCAAAGGAGACAATTGTGCTGTCTAACACCTACTCAAATCAGTGATGAGCCCAATAACGCATGTATGGAAACTACGGTTCCAACCTTATCGCCGTCGGCAGCGCCGGCCTGTCGTAGAGCGTCCCAGGCACGACCGAGGAAGTCGGCGGCCTTGGCCTTGCGTGCAAAATCGGTGTCGCAAAACTTCGTCACGATCTCAAGGGCACTAAAATAACATACAAGGGGTCATTTCACTCCTAAGCGCGTTTTAGCTTGCTATATGCGCACCTTCCACGGC
Organism: Postia placenta MAD-698-R-SB12; assembly: GCF_002117355.1. Lineage (NCBI taxonomy): Eukaryota > Fungi > Basidiomycota > Agaricomycetes > Polyporales > Adustoporiaceae > Rhodonia > Rhodonia placenta. The sequence continues at coordinate 581,047 of NW_020169836.1, read as the reverse complement.
GGACGCTAAGAGGTGAATCTTCCTCCAGCCCTTCGAAGAGATAACCGACGTCATCCAAGAATCGCCTGTTCTCCCCCTTGCTCCGCAGCTCAGTGATGCTTTTGACATCGTTGTGCATCCCGGGCGGCAGATAGACTGACGGCAGCTCGACAGCTTTTCCTTTACCCTTGCGCCTGTTCCTGTCTCCAGGAGACGCTTGTATCGGGGAAACAGGACGCGGGTCATCCTCTGAGTTGTCCACGCCCCACCGGTTCCGCAAATCTGTGTAAGACTCGCGGATTTCGAAGTCGTCTTCCTGGCTGGTGCCCAACATCGCATCCTCCCCGTCCCCAAGTGGAGTCTGTGACTGTGTATTGCTCCGCGAGAGAGGGTCAAAATGTGTAGCAGGCAGCGCAACGAGGAACGAGCGCGACTTGCCGCCGTAGGTTCGAACGTTCGATGCAGCCATGGTTGGTCGGGAGGATGTTTGGACAGGAGGCGAGGAGACGTCTTCCTGGCCATGTGATTTGGATGGTGTGAGAGGACCGCTGCGGGGTGACCCATAGGTTAGGTCGATCATAGATTCAGACTTTGTCTTGGCAAGTTTCGTGGGTGTGACTGGCGTCGGACGTAACAACATGTCGACCGATCTTGCAGAAAAGCTGGCACCACTGCCGCTTGCGCTGGAGTCCGTGCCTGTGCGCCGAAGCATGCGCTTCGCTACGCTCGAGGGGGGCCTCCTCTCGCGCAATTTCGGCGGTGTGTCATCATCTACCGCAAATGTAAATAGGCTGGACAGGTCCTTGGCTGCTTTCCTCGGCGAAGGCGAAGAGGGTCGACTGGCGGCAGGAATGTCTGGTAAGGTATCTGTACGGGCAATGGATGGCGGTGAAGACGCGGGAGTAGATCGAATAGCCTTCGTAGATGGCCGAGATTTCCGTGAATGGCCTGCGTTAGATGATAGTCCTATGGGCGGTGACGGCGTTTTGGCTGTTGGCACGGGTTTGCGGACTATGGTTTGCATCAGCTTCGATAGCTAACAACACTCGAATGCATAATAGCTCAGAAAGAAACATGACAAGACGTCTATTATCCTCATATGTATGCCCCTTTTTGTTAGCTGATGCTTCATGGTAAGCTTGACCCGGAGCCAACGTAAGGCTCCCCCGCACGAGTCCTCATTATGTAGGCAAGATTGCTTACTCACTTGTTTCGCGAAACTTTCTCTTTATTCTAAGGTCTTTCGCATTGCCGTCTGGCGCACTCTCGGTAGAAGACAATGGAGAGTCTGTTTCTGTTCTCTGTCGCTTATGTGATCGAACGGCATTTGTATCGTCTGTGTCCGGACCAGCTGCCGTAGATATCCGAGCGCGACGAGATGCGCCTTTGCGGCTGTAGGTTCTCTGCATAGCTCAGAGAATTAAGACCTCATACGCAGTAAAACGAAAAGGATAGCGAGCAAAAGTAGTGTAGACGGTGGTCGCGGTCGCGTGACCGCTCGCGAGTGTCACACAATGTCACTTAGTCACAGAATACCTTGTAATAGACGCTCGTTGTCGAGCGCGGCGACGACGGACATGGCGGCGACCACATCTATGCAGACTTTGCAGGCTAGGCTTGATTCTTTCAAAAAGTCCAAACGTACAAAGCAATCCCTGAGCCGCTCAACATCCGCGAATTCACTCAAATGGCCGCACCCTTCCTCGTACCGGGCGACTCCACAGACTCTCGCCGATGCTGGCTTCTACTATGATCCCAGCCTCGAAGACAGGGACAATGTAATATGCTTCATGTGCGAAAAGGAGCTTAGTGACTGGGATGCCGATGACGATCCATTCGAGATACATTGGGACAAGTGCCGAAGTACGTGCCCCTGGGCCGCCGCGCGGTGTGGGCTGGCCTTGGATGTTGACGAGCGCGGAAAGTACGCGTTTTACCCCCTTTCGTGGCATAGTCTTGAGCTGTGACTTGCTTGTAGCTTTCACTTCACGGATCCGACGCGTTTCCCGACCAGCAAAACCATGGAGAAAGCGCGGCTCGAAACGTTCACTGCTCAACAGATCTGGCCTCATGATTCCGTCAAGGGTCACGGTGCCAGTTCCAAGAAGGTATGTTCAGGTACCACAGTCAATGTCATCGCCCATGCGCGATTGGGCCCTAGCGCGTTGTGCACGCTGCGCCACTTCTATCAGGCATAGTCGCATAGCGTGCCACAGCGGCATGCCTAAATGAGAGTTTGCAGAGAACAGACGTTGGAGACGGTTCTCAGAGCCTCGATCTTTTGCAGGACTCGCGAACTTCCAGCATTCTATACGATGTACCGGCATTTTGCCTCACGATACCCGAATATATTCTCTCTTGTTCTTGCCTCGGCTAACACTGTCTCAGATGGCCAAAGCCGGGTTTGTTTTCACTCCCCAATTTGCGGGAGATGATACCGCTACATGTCTGTACTGCAACTTGTCGCTTAGCGGGTGGGACGAGGATGACGATCCTCAGTACGTGCTTCTCAACCATGGCCAGTGAGTGCGTGAATAACCCAATGCCTGCTTCTAGTGAAGAGCACGTCAAACGAGAAAAAAAGTCAGGCTCATCCTGTGCATTCTTTATGGCGCCTGGGACTAGATCGACCAAGCCACCACCCTCCAAGGCCGTATCAAAGCCTCCGACGCTGATTGAGTCTGATGACGAGCTCGCCGGGCCGCCCCCTCAGGAAACCGTTCCTCGACACACGCGAACGAAAAGTGGTGCGAGTCGGGCGTCGTCAGTGCCCGCCAAGACACCAGCCTCGCGGCGGTCGACGCGTGGCACGAGCAAGGCCCCCACCAGCCGGGCCAATACAGGTTCTGAAGTGGAGGATACGGATGCAGGAGCGAGCGAGAGCGACGCGGGCAAGCGAGTGTCAAAGGCGAAGCGGAGGGCGAAGGCGCAGATCAATGTGATCGAGGAGGAGGAGGAGGCAGAGGAAGTGCCCATTGTGCCAGAGAAGCCGAAGAGGGGGCGCCCACCGAAAGCAAAGAAAGCGGTGCCTCCGCCGAAGGAGAGTGCAGCGGAGGAGACGAATATGGAGCCTGTGCCTGCACCGGCGAAGAACATGCATACGCGCACGAGGTCCCGGACGAACTTAGAGTCGGAGTCGGAGCCTCCGGTGCCGTCGTCGTCGAAACCGACACATCCAAGGACGAAGTCGTCCGCCAAGTCAAAGACAGCGATAGCACCCGCCGAGAAGATAGACGAAGAGGCGGAGGATGCGAAGCCTGCCCCCGCACCGAAATCGAGTCGGCAGAAGGCGAAACCTGTGGAGGAGCAATTCGAGCCCGCGAGCGAGGCGCCGCCCGCTGCCAAGTTGCCTGCGAAGGGTAGCAAAGTCTCCCGTTCGAAGTTCAAACGGGTTTTGGAGTCTAATCCAGAACCTGAACCGATGCACGAAGAGCCTCCCCGCGCCGCTTCATCACAACATAAAGTCATACGGGAATCGAGCTCGACCAGGAAGGGGAAGGCACGGGCTGCGAGCGTGTCGTCCGTGTCCGATGATGCTGGGTATGCGACTGCGGAACCTCCAGGAGACGTGGGCGTTACAGAGGCGATGGCTGTTGATCCCACCAGCGAAGGGACTGCGCCGCCAGACACGCCCATGGATGACCTCTCAGAGCAGAGCTCCTCTAATAAGGACCTCGTTCCTCTCCCCACCCACGGCGCGCAAGCTATCGGCAGTAAAACAAACAAACCATCAAAGCGTATAATTGACGCGAATGGCGACGTGGTCATGGCGAACACATCTGCACGAGGCGCCAAGGATGAGTCGACGGCATCAGGTCGCTCGACACCACTCGAGGCAGGCTCTGTTCGTGTCACGAAACCTAACCGCGTATCGCCCACGGCAAACAGTGACGCAAGCCGTTCGTCTCGGGGCTCTCGCAGCAAGGAGAAAATGACGATTGTGGAGATACCTTCGGATGGCGAAGACACTCAGACCGGAAACATCCCCGCCCAGACCAAGCATCGCTCTCCAGTCGCGCCGACTGTGCGGGATGGGGCGGAACGACAACAGCCGTCTGCTCCGGCGCGCGTGTCTAGCGGCTCTCACAAGGCCAAACAGAAACTACAGGTTGAGATCGTCCTCCCATTATCGAAGACTAAGAAAGCCAAGCGCGAGATACCGTTGCCCAAGGCTGAGGACCCGACTCCGATTAATCAAGAGGATATGGAGCTGCCCTCTGCCCCCGATGCTATGGCTGAAGACCAGGGAACCATAGCGACGCATCTGACTTCCCCATCTTCCCCACGGGTGTCTCCCGTTATTTCGACAGGAGCAATAACTCATATCGCAGCAGTCAATGGCCGTGAACATTCACCCGCGGAGGAGTCAGAAGGCACAGAGGTCTTAGATTCTCCAGACTCTTTCACCCCCCTCATGGCCATGCTCTCTATGACAAAACTCACGTCGCTCACCGAGGAGGAAGCGTCAATGACAGTGGAACAATACATTAAGCGGGAGATTGAGAGGCAGTATAAGCAGCTCAAGGTGGATGGCGAACAGCAACTGGCGCAACTCCGAGAGAAGGCGGCTGCGACTCGGAAAGCGATCGAGGCGCTGTAGAAGTTGACTTGTGGACGGTTGGTTATTTGTATGCGCGTTCGTATGGCTAATGAGTCCTTTGGCGTCGTTATTCGCATCGAGCCGAGCACAAGCATCTCTACTGTCCTCTACCTCAGGTTCTTGTGTCTCTTCGCTCACCTGTTCCTGCAGTAAACCTCATGATCGCACACGACACTTGGACTGTATTTGAGTTTTTTCTTTGACTTTATTTTGACTTTTATACTACAATTGGTACATTAAATGGACTTTATATGGTGTTTATTGTTTTCTTTTTTTGTTTGTTTCAAACATTCTATAGAGCGAACTTAGCGAGCCGCTCAACGAGGGATTCTACTGGTGGGCCTTGCCCGAGTTTCTTCTGCGCAATGGGTACGAGGGAGATCCCCATATTCTCCTCCGATGGGAAGTCTGGCACCTCCACCAAGATATTTGAATCCTGCGGATGGCTTTCCGGCGTGATTGGTCCTTCGCATTCGTCGTCCGACCCAGAGCCAGAGTCGGAGTCGTAGTGGGCGGCGGCGAAGGCAGACGTGGTCGTGCCGACCACGTTGACAATCCGGAAGTGGTCCGCAGGGTCCTCCACAACAACTCCGTCCAACATATTCTCCGACCGATTGAAAATTGCTTCCTCCTCGCGGATAGCCCGGATATCCGCGGAACAGAGGGAGCGGGGTTGAATCGCGGTGTACGTCTCTGCCACGATCTTTACCAGGCATCTGCTCTTCGCGACCTGCTCGGGGGCCATGAGGAACGTATCTGCCTCCAAAATGAGCTCGCGCAACTCGGGAATGGTGATGCGCGAGCTGGGGTCGAAGGTGAAGATTCGCCGGAATATTTGATTCGCTGCCTCGGAGATAGGCAGCACGCTGGGTAGGTATTCGGGATTGGCCATGAATCGAAGGAAACATTGGTCGTCCGTGGTTGCATAATGCCACGGATTGCGCCCGACGATCATGTTACATAGGATGATCCCGAGGGCCCACACGTCGCCAGTTTGCGGGGAGTAGGGTCTGAAATCAAACTCCTTCCCGATGCATTCTAATATGTATGCGTCAGCATCTCGGATTTTCTGGTTGTAAGGATACTCACCTGGGCTGAGGTAGTAGGCGCTACCGCACCCGAAGCTTCGACTCTTGGTCGAGCTGGTCGATAGACCAAAGTCTCCCAAGGCGATCTCCGACGCGTCCTTGTCCATGCAGAAAATATTATCGGGCTTTAAATCACGGTGGAAGATGCCCTTTTCATGACATGAATGGACGGCGTCGAGGATCTGCACGAAGACCTTCTTGATCAAGTCATCCCTGCCACAGAACATGCGGCGTTCCATGATGGCACTGAACATATCGCCGCCAGGGCAATAGTCGGTGACGAGATAGACATATCCTTTTTTCTCGATGACTCGGTGGAGGGTGACGACGTTCGGATTTTCCGAGACGACCTTGTGACCGAGTATCTCGCGTTGCTGGAATAGCCACCTGCGCGAGCTCTCCGGGGCCTTCGCGAGGACTTTGACGGCATATTCTTGAATATCAGTGTTTGACGACGACGAGGATGAGGGCTCGGTCTCGACAGCACGATAAACGACGCCGTATGCTCCTTCCCCGAGCCTCTGGACAAGCTTCAGACGGCCATTGCCAATGGTCTCGCCGAGCATGTCTGGGATGAGGGAGGAGCAGAGAGTGGATGAGGCAGACGTCATGGCGCAAAAGATGATAGAAAATGGTGCAGATATGAACGAAAAAGATGGATCGACACTTGGCCTGCAAGTGGAAGTAGAAAGCAATGTTGGAGAAGGCCTGCGCCCTGCAGGTATTTATGCATTTCGAGGACGGATATGCGGGGCTAACGCGCGCACTCCCGGATATCAAGGAGCTATGGGTTAGCGATTACAGCAGCGGATTGCAAAAATCCGAAGGTCTGGACTCGTCGAGTGTAACTGGCTGGTTAAGAACGAAATCGTTCCGTTTCCGCAAGCCGTCTGCGCTGATGGCTGTCTTGTCCGATCGTATTACACCTGCATAGCATACAGAACAAACGTTCCGCTTGACCGCATAAGTGGCTTGATTCGGTTTGGGCATCTTATTGAAGATTAAGTTGATGTTCCCAGGATAGGGCTCCTTTGTGTTCTGAAGTTCGTGGTCATGATCGCAATGCACTCAGAGGCAAGGCTTACCATATGTAGATTAGACGAGATCAAAATCGCACCGATCATAGGGCAACTTCCGCAACTAGTATTCACCTAGTACGTCGCGGAGTTGCAAGATAGAGGACCGCAATGATCACAGGCGCCAGGCGAATGTCTTTTTGTCGCTCACACTTATCCTCGGGGCTCGTGTCTTTCGGAAATGTGCCAAAAGTCGGGATGTACTGACGCAGACTGGTCATATTTACAATTGTGCCATGTGATGCGCCGGTCTAATAGCTGGGTCAGACTGAGCCTAGTGCTGAGCTCAACGAGCACGTTGAGATCCAGGTAGTATCAACTATGATCTCGAACACTATGGCGATAACCTGAGCCTGTGCTCCGCATCAGTCATGTTTTGCATATATTCCGGTGAGTGCCTTACCTTAATCGTGACCATTCTATGCAGTCTGTTGAAGTAGTAACAGAGTCAAGTTACCCGCTATCAGCCACTATAGAAGGTTCAGGTGAATGTTCCTGGCTGTGGCGGCGATGCTTGCCGACGCCAAGCCGGCTTCGACGCTTCGCCACACGCCACACATTCAACGTGTCATAGTGCATCATGTGACCGTGACGCGACGCGTTTCCAATTCTCACGTCGTTGAACCCGGCTTCAACCCTCCACCATCTACGACAACGACGACGACGGCAACCACCACCAAAATGCCCATGAAACAAATATTGATACCCGCCTCCGCCCCCACCTCTCCGGCTGCAACTCGCTCGAAGACAGATCGCCATCCTCCCGTCACCCCTCAACGAGTCTCTCAATCAGTCCGTGCCGTCTCATCCAGCTCTCCTTACACTCCCGCCACAACATTGTCGACACCATATACCCCTTTCAGCCTTCGGTCTCTGTCTTCCTCATCCAATGGGTCCAATCTAGCAACCCCTGCATCGGCAATATGCCGCCGGCGCCTCAGTCTCTCCTTGTCTCCTGAAGTCAACACGAATTCCAAGAGTCTCGCAGACATTGCTGAAAACTGGAGGACACGAGCGAACGAAAACGGTATTAAAGTTGCCTCTGGGGATGATTCGCAATATCAAGGTAAGTGCATATAGTCACATTCACACAGCACCGTTGTGGCGATCGAACTTCGGATCTTGAAAACTCCTTTTTTCTCTGGTTCCGTGAGCGAATCCTGCACTTTTATTTTCACTCGTAGTGGGATATATAGCACCAGTCCAAGTTTCTCAAGTGCAGCAATGGAATACCCCCACATCGTGTCACAGTCGACGTAGACCGTCGTTCCTTGTGACATATGTGCATACATTGGTAGTTGTGTGCAGATCTTTCCTCGAGTGTGCTCATGCAGTCCATGTGAACGAATATCGTCCGACATCCGCGCAGCAGGTGCTTACATGGTGGCTGTATGCGAGCCAACCGTCATAGCGACTTCTTCGTTTTGCTGTTGTCGTGCTTACTTGCAGAGAATCAATATACTGATTTCCTCCTAGCTGACGAATCCAGTCTCGACATCAGCATTCCTGCCATTGATAAAGGTCGATCTACCTCCGCAGTGGTCGAATATGATCTTACAACTTTCACTTCTATTATAGCCCTCCTGCCCGCGCCCTTCTTTGCCACCCAACGTCGCGCTCGCTCATTTACGCACGTTCAAGCTCCATTAACGCAGATCCCGGACCCCACACAGTTGTGTACACCCAGCAGGTCACTTCGTCTTCCAAGTTCGCTCGAGACTCCTCCACCGCAGCCGGCCTTCATGTTGCGAGGCAGTGTAACAGACCCTGCTCATACTCGACGAAGACCTCCTTTCGAGCAGGTAACTGTCTAGCACTACTGGCGAATCCCGTATTTACTGATACATGTGAGCAGGCCACTGAGCTCTTTGACATCGATGAGGACGAATATACTCCTTATCCCCCAGCGTTCAGCTCTCCGCTGCCATCCCAGTCTCTCCCACTTAGCCTCAACGATCCCTTTAATCTCAGTGGGGACATTTCCAGCATGTCTGAGCCGGTTCTATATTACGAGACGCCCGCGTTCTGCAGCTCGCCGAAGTCGAAACGGAGGGTAGAGGACGCTGTGTTTGTCTGCTCTGTTTGTAGTGCAGGTGGTGGGCCGCTCGCCATCCTGGAGCCTTGCGAGCATCCGCTTTGCTCAGCATGCTTGACAAGTGCACTGAACATTGTTGGGGAGAAGGACATGGAGTGCGCAGTCTGCAAAGCCAAGGTCGATAACTTCCAGCTGCGCAAACCACCCCAAGGTAGTTTCGGGAACGGACTCCATCAAACAGCACCCCATACCAGCGCCGGCGGGCGTTCACACGGCGACTTGCGTGTTCTGGATGACGATGGCGGGCTCCTTCCAAGTGCATTCGATGGTGGGGCTTTGAGAGGCGCCGGATCAGGCGAGGAACTCGAGGACTTCATGGATCGTGCTCAAGGGGCATCTACACCTGTGGCTGCCGCTCGAGGGACATTCGACGATGAGGAAGGACACCTCGAACGCCCTGTGTTACGGATTGACAATGTTCCCTGGGTACGGCTTATTTTGCCAATATACTGCGCCTTGGTGCAAATGCTGATTACTCGTCGCGTCACAAATGTAGGACATCACACCTCCTCTTATCGCTCAGTGGCTTGGCTATCCAATTGAACGTGTACATGTTCTGCTTGACCGGAAGGGCAAAACCCTAAGCCACGCCTATGTCGAGATGTGCGGGACGGCAGCTGCCAAGCTTGCGCTGAGGAGTGCACAGAACTCCGTTCTTGGACGTGGAAAACGTGCGCGAGGTGTGACTGTCACCAAGAGTAGCCAGGAGGAACTTATGCGGGCGGTAAGTACCACCTTTTTGCGGTTCATATCCAACACAATTGTAACAATTGCCATCTTGCTATCGAAAAAGTTGTTCCCATCTTGGCAGGGCAATTTCGACAATTCGCGCCCTTCGCTCTCCGGGTTGGACAATGAACGCGTCATTTCAACCCTCCAGCGTGGCTTGATCTCTGAAGCCGAGCTCAATTCTCTATTGCACCTGATACGTTCTCCTGATGTACGTGATAGTTTAGTCATACCTTCCAGCAACCCTCGTGCTGATTATGCCATCACGTAGAGCCACTTCCTGAAAGTTCCTTCACTTCCATTCCATTCTCTCATCAGCCTTCTATCCAAATTCCCGGCCGACGATGACAGTCGAGTATTTTGGTCGGGTACATTGCGAGATTCGCTTTACGGTGAGCGTTGAATAGTGTCTTCGGGTCATTATGTGTCTGACGAATGTTGGTTCATAGATATTACGTACAGTTCGTAGCCGTCTCGTGTTTACTACGCTCGCAACATTAACCTGAGTTCACAGCTGCTGTCAACATCCTCTTAGAACGCATTGAGGAAAATCCCTTTTCCGAATGGGCTCCATTGATTAGTGATGTTGTTCGTGCTGCGTTGGAGTGTCAAGGTGCGGTGTCTACGTTGATCCGAACCCAGGCCTGCTGCTGAACTCGCAGCCTACAGCATTCACCTCTGAGCAGATGAGCAAGCTCTCCGACATCCTTGAGGCAGCTCTGCACAAAGTCAGTGGTGCCCCCAAGCGTTTTAGCTCCCCTTCGCTTCGTCCTGCCGAAGAGGAGCTCCAGTCCCAGCCCCAGCCCCATCCTGAGCCTCAGAACGAGGCCAAGGGACACTCTGCGCCGGGAAGCCGGGCGTACGGCGACTTGGCAATAGAATTCGGGGTAGAGCCTCACCTGATCGAGGCCTTGGCACGACGGCTCTCCGATCTGCGTGAGGTGGGAAAGTCCGACAGTGTATTCAGCGTATGACGCCATCTCTAGACCTGCAGCTCGTGGACTGCCGACACGGCCTCTCTTTCTTTCATTCACGACTTCTTACGCATAACCACATTCGCCATGACTCAGACTCGCTCGCTGTCGCATCTTTTACCGGCTTTGTCTGTTGCTGTTATGTTGATCGTATCGCTCTAGACGGCCTCCGCTCGCTCTGTCCTCGCTCTGCACCTGTTTTCGGCTATGGCCACGGTTTTCGGGGTTTGCCTGCATTCGTATGTATTCCATATGGCTGTCGAATAAGTACTGTATGTTTGGAACGGCGACCACAATCCATCATTGTCTTGTGTTGCCACTGAGCATGGGAGAGACGGAGTCCCCGCGAACCTCAAGTTGCATCTTTTCGATATTGCGATGTTCGGTGACTTCCAGCTAGTCGTACTCAATCCCTCGAGTTCGACCTTCGACCCAATCCAATTCGTCCGGAAGCCCGCGGTAGCCTCCCCGCCGGAAAAATGGAACACAAGCAGTGCGACGTTCATTGCTGGATGGAAGGTTGATTAGACCTTGGAAGACGGTAAGACTGTTCTAGCGATTATGTATACATTTATGCTGCTTACCGGAATGTCAGCGATGGTCACATCGATCAGCCCCAATGAGGGTGACGTACCGCATATCATCACCAGGTGCGCGGAGAGTAAAGTCTGGCACACTCCTGAAGAGCTTGTGCGCGAACTTCACTCTTCCTGTGCGAATTTGACGCGACGACGAGGCATGTATTCCCATTGAGCCCGGAGGGGGGCATATATAAGCACGGCCCTTTTTGCCTGGGTATGATCCTCGGGTCAGAATGTTCTCAGCGCTGTCAACCTTGACTCTCTGGGTCTCCATTGTTCTCGCGCAGACAAGCTCGAGCGTTTTTGACGTGAGTTAAGATATGCTACATTCATATTGAAGCTATGTTTGATCACATATTGCGACACGGCAGTTCCCTGAATATCCACCTCCTGGTACCCCTGGTCCCTATGCTACACTAGCGAATGCTGCAGCGCCATTGCCGTATGGAATCTCTGACGATCCAGCGCTATCAGAGGCTGTCATCCATTACGACACGGGATTCTTTGGCCCACAAATTGAGCTTGTGCATGCGTATTACAACTACTGGCCGACGGTCAGTCTCCACTCGGACGCCATGAGATGCAAGGAACTTACCATTGTGGTGCTTATAGGGTGTTGGTGTAGCCAGTGATGGCACTATCTTCACTTGTTTCCCTAGAGGCAATGAGACTTTCACGTTAGCTGTGTTTAACAGCTCGACGTCGGAAGCCGCTTGGCCGAAGTACGCACTCATCGCCAGCGTTTTCCCAGAGGACTGACCACGAACATTACAGTGAGGAGTGGAACACCCCTCCGGCCTTCTACAATGAAAGCAACCCCGGCTACAGCATTGCTACCGACAAGTTGCTCTTTATCCAGTCCGTCGTCGTAGACGGTGCTGACCGCGTGTGGGCCCTCGACACCGGCCGCCCGCGCGTGAATGGGACCTACCTGTTCGCAGCCGTACCTGGCGGCCCCAAGCTTGTGGGCTTTTACCTGAACGGAACTAGCTTTGTCACATACACCTTCCCGGACTACGTCGTGTACGCCGACTCGTCTCTCAACGACGTCCGCATCGACCTTCGCGGTGAGGGCTACGCGTACATCACCGATAGCTCTCCGTACCGCCCGGCGATCGTCGTCATCAACCTTTCGACTGGAGAGTCGTGGAGGCACCTTGACGGGTCTTTGATGACGTCTCCCGACCCGGCGTTTGTTCCCGTCTATGATGGTGGTACGTTACTTAAGTATCGCGTTGCCCATCTGATGCTCACGAACGAGGAAGTGCCTTTCTACTATCGCCCAATCGCTCAACCGAATGTCATACAGCGGCTTACTGCCGTATGTCTATCTCATACAATCCCTTCAACCTAGCGCCATTGACCTTATTGTTGTCCAGTTTGCTGCCGATGGTATCGCGCTTTCTGCAGGTGAGGCTGGAGCCTCGTTCGAACGGAAATCTAAACTGGACTGACAACGTGTGTGCTATTCAGATGGTGAATATCTTTACGTGACGCCGCTCACAAGCCGCCGCCTCTATCGGGTGCCGACATCCTACCTAAAGCAACAGCCATCCTCGACCAACCCCAACGCGTACATGCTTGCGCGCGAAAACGTGCAGAATGTGGGCGAGTTCGGAGGACATGCTGATGGTCTTGAGACCGACAGCACTGGCTACATCTATCTGGGTTCTCAGGGTGAGTCGGAAGAAATGGGTCCCTCAGATAATGTCTCATTCCCAACTGCTGCAGAACATAATGCAATCCATCGGTACAACATCACGACGGGCTTGGTAGAGCCGTTCATTCGCACTCCTGTTATCCAGGTTGGCGAAGCGCTGTCATCTGTCTTGCGAAGTGCCACTTATTCAATCGATAGTGGGCCGACACAATGTCTGTCGTATCCCTTCAGAGCGGAGGAGGCTACCTGTACTTCACGGTCAATCAGTATGTGCCTCGTTACCCACATAGTGCTCGGGGTACTCATAACCCTTGTACAGGCTCTGGCTTGCCCCTGACTATCAGAACGGGTGAGATCAGACCACCGGTAATATATAAGATATGTATTGAAATGCTGACATGCTGCTCAGCACTGACCTGCGAACGAAGCCGTACGCGATGTTCAGAGTGCCCATAGAGGGCGGGCGCGCTACTCAGACGGATTGAATTCTGGCCTGGTACGAACATTTGGCGCACGTTTTCGGAATCTGCCGTGGTTCACAATGAACCGGATGTCATAACATGTATTCCTGTTCGCTGTGAACAGAATAATAACGACTAAAGTTACTAGGATGCCAGTACTAGCGAGTGATACTTTAGTGAATGAAGATACGCATTAAAGAATCCCCTTCTCCTTGCTCTCCATCCCCTTACACCCCCTGTTGACGTCGTCCTGTTCTTTCAAACCCCTGGATTCGGCCTGTATGTTGAAACGAGTCTGCTCGGTCTAGATCTGCTGGGTATTCACTCATCCGCACGCTGCTGACATAATCGCGTCGTATACTGTATCCCCCGCGCTTCAAACCTCATCGCAACGTCTCCTCACCTTTTCCTACCGGCCTCGCCTGCCTGACCACCATGTTCCAACTACCGACCCTCGTCTCTCTTTTTGTTCTCGCTGCTTCGAAGATTGTCTCGGCTTCACCATGTGTGACCTTCGACTCCAACTTCAACCTCCTTGCGTTCGGTCTTGACGGCAAGGATTGGAATGCTGGCCCGCAGGCTTCGTGGACAAATGGTGAGCCACTAAGCCGTCACGAATCGAATAGTGTACTTGCGGGTGGGGTAGTGCAACTGGTCTACAGAGAGGGAAGCGGACGCAAGAGGTTAGGCCGTAGGCTGCCCGTGCATTGGTCGTCAGCGCACAACTGACGGCGGGTCAAGCATCTCGCACATTGGCACTATCATCTTGTGTACCATGATGCTTGCCCCATTCGTGTGCTGGGTCCTGCCGTTGCTAGAATGACGCAGCCTCGCCATCACTTTACTGACTGCTATGTCTTGTTCTATTTATTATACCAGATGCTGATCTGATTGCTCCTAGGCACCGCGACTGACATCACGGCAACTGGTCGCCCGTGTGTAGCCTTTGAAAATCTTCGTAATACGTCATGCTAATTGCTGCTGTATCAAGGCCATTCGACGGTTCCAACACTACGTGCTACCTTGCGCAATTCTACAACGCAGTCTACGTCTTGAACGGCGATTCCAAGAATCCTTCCTCCGTATACATCTACGACGCAGCCAAGAAGGCTTGGTCCACGCAGTCTGTAACGACCGGGACGTTTGATTCGTCCGACTTCAAGGCCATCCTCGACCACGACACGAACGTATTCTACGCGCTCTCCAAGGGTGAACTATTCTTCCTGAACATGAACGCGATGACCACGGCCAACTCGAGCGCAATTTCGTGGGTCGACGCCAGGGCATCTCCTTACCCGGCGACATACAACCCCGTCATGGCGCTTGCGCAGAACCACATTCACTTCCTGGATGTTCCCGGTTTGACTGCTGGTGAAGCTGACATCTTCGTTATTCATTGTAAGTGCGATGGTATCTACCGGCGGTTGTTAACTGACGCGTCCTGCAGATTCGTACTTCCAGCCTACTTCGCAACTCTACTCGGCGTCAAGCGGCAGCTCCTTCCCAGCGACTTACGGCCAGACCGCGTCGTTCTTCCAGGCCGAGGGCGTGCAGCAGGAGTTCGCATTCATTCCGGACGATGGCTCTGCGACGTACGTGATCAACGTCGAGACCAACACCACGGAGGTGTACGCGGGTCCGACCACGAAGGATGCCGCTGCGACATACGCGGCAAGCATCACTGCCCTCGTACAGCTTGACAGCAAAGGCGAGGTCTCGTTCTTCCCCTACACCGAGAGCGACGTATCTGCGAACACGGCTGCGGCGTGGTCGAAGGTCAGCGCGCTTGCCTCGGTCGCTCCTGCAAGCTCGTCTGTAAGCCCCAGCGCTACCGGTGTCAAGGCGAGCGGTTCCCATGGTGCGAGCGCGACGGGATCGAGCGCTGGTTCCAGCACAACGGGTTCTGCGTCGGGCAACACGTCGGGTGCCAACATCGCTGCAAGAACGAGCCAAGGATTAGTACTCGCATGCGTACTGGCTGTGGCGGCTTGTGCTCTCTGAGCGGCGGATGATATCCCTCAGTTATATCCTTTGCCTTTGGCGGGCCTCGAACATAGTCAACCTTAATATCGCGTCTGTTGGGAACTCTAGGCATGCTAGTGTCCATATGTACAACGCGGACGATTTATTTCTTATCGAACGCTAATTAATACCCATCTGACCGTGTGTGATTGCTTGTTTCCGAGACATGCAATTTGATACCAGTTTGTGGCCGCCATTAGACATGTTGAGCACTGGTACTATCCTTGTCTGCCGGAGGGTAGTGCGGTTAGTTCGAGTCAAAAAATACGTCAGACACGGATATCCAGGGCCGGCGCAGGTTGATGGAATTGTCTACTCTGTTCTCAAGAGACTAGAAAAAATTGTCTGCACAGTGCAGACTGCAGGTGAATACCACGCCAACCGTTTAGATATATATCCGGCTTTTGCCGAGCCTTCAAATTATTTTGATCGCATTGGGTTCACTTGTCCGCCCGTTCTTGCCAGCCCACTAGGTCTTGATCTCGTATCTTGCCTTTGCCTTCGATATAACTGAGCGTGGAAATCGTGCATGTTGGCTGTTCTGACAGGCGCACGAATAAGCCGACTTTGTACACATAGTTCTCCTGTTCGCAGCCTCTTTGGTTGCAACTCCTCGCTTCAACGCATGAACTGGTCTGTGTCTGTGCTCAGCACTGCAACCTCCGATACCGAGCCGACAATAGTCGTTAATTTCGAAAGTGGGAAGTATGTTTTCAATACCGGCGAGGGCACGGGCCGATCATGGCTGCAGAGCAGGCGGCACTG
The DNA here is from genome assembly GCF_002117355.1 of Postia placenta MAD-698-R-SB12. NCBI lineage: Eukaryota > Fungi > Basidiomycota > Agaricomycetes > Polyporales > Adustoporiaceae > Rhodonia > Rhodonia placenta. Next base: position 565,017 of record NW_020169836.1, on the reverse strand, counting down.
GAGGAAAGCGAGAGGCGTTTTCCTGACCTCTGTTGGGACGCAGAGATGTAGTGGCCTTGCTGGTAAGTGATGTTACAGACTTTGGACACAGTTGGTTGTGTATGAGGTGCCTATGCTCGCAGGTCTGCTGTGTGTGCAGCTTTCCGTGGACTTGCACGTTGCCGGGCAATATGCACTAGGAATCAAACACTGCATGTCGGCATATCTGTAAACTGTTTTACAGTTGAATCTACTCCCGTGGGTTTGGACAAGTGTCAAACCGAGAGACACCAGAGATGGTTCGTCGCTTAACCCTATGTCACTTTACGGAGGCCTTGTTGTCAAACATACTCGCGGTTGGCTGGATGTCCGTTTGGACATCGTTCGAAGTCCCTGTCATTGCCTTGCCATCCTCTGCCTGTCTTGTGCAGATATGATTCAATGGTCATTTCCTGATTCAAATTGCGGGTCGCGTGAGCAGTCGTCATTTAATAGCCTTCAATCCCTCTCCTACGTGCAATTCAGAATCCACGTGGTGCACCTGTCGGCGCATCTTCAGCGAGAAAACACATTCATATGCGTTGCATACATAACGGCCGTTCTTGCATGCGTTCTACCTACGACATTACTGACACACTCACTCAGGCGTTCTTATGTTTTGCGCGGATGCAAGCATTCAAGCTGTCAAAGTGATGGGTCCTCCGGGCATCACGCATTACCTCGCTTCCATGCGCAGCTATTGCAAGCGGTTCGTCGACATTGCTTGTTCGCATATAATCATTGACTAAACCGCAACTTTCCAGTCTCACCATGTCTGTGAAGGTCATGGAGGTTCCTTCCGCACCGCCAGTGTATGCGGCAGGAAACCTGGACGAGCCACAGCCTGCATACACAGACGAGAATATCAGGCTGTACGCGATCCCGCTTCACGCCGTGCCCGCATCGCCCGCCGAGGGCGAGAACACCGCAGCTGTGCATGGCAAGCGGAAGCGATCCCCTTCGCCCGACTCGTCGTTCAAACGGCCCGCCCCGAGCGACCCAGCCGCGCCAACGACAAGCGATGAGGACCTTGAGCATGTACCGCGGCCGCTTCTGGAGCGCATAGCCGAGTCTGGCTTCTCACCACTCGAACTCTCTGGTGAAGATGCGGAGGAATGGCGACGCATGGTGGTCGCAAACATGTTCCCGTGCAGCCCGCCCGCCGAGGAGCCCATCAAGAAGCGGAAGCAAAAGCAGAAGGATGTCACCCCGCCCGTTGTAGCCGAGGCCGAGCCCCAGCCTGTCCAGCCGCAGGTGGACCCGATAATGTACAACGCTGCGTATGCGCACAGGAGCCGGCGGCTGCCGCCTTTCGCGCACCCAGACAGCGGTCCAGCGACACTGTGCTACATCGTCGTGGGCCCACGCGTGCGGGGCAAGTTCGACGCGGCGAGGGCAAACGCGCTGGGCGTGCAGGGCAAATTGCGCGCGTTGCTGACTCAGGGCCAGAGCGTCTCGTTCATGGTGGACGATGGCACGGGAAATATGGTCGAGAGGACCGTGATGCCTGAGGAGGTCGTCGGACCCTCCGAGCAGCCGCATGTAAGCACTGCCTACGATCTTCGCGAGACGAAACACTGAGCGGTAGGCAGGTCACCATGATCCTGGATGTGCCCACGCCTGAGCACATCCCTGAGCTCGTCGCGTCATTCACCGAGAATCCATTCTATGCTCGGTTCCGGTCGAAGGCGGAGGAAGACGCGAAAGAGTATCATGTTCACGCTGTCTTCCATCTTTGCGGCCCCGGAGTGCTTGAGGATGAACGCTATAAAGCGTTCATGCGGGGTTTTGCAGACGGGGTGCATGTACGTCGTATAATTCACGATAATGGCGGGCCCACGCTCACCTTGCGACTACGATAGCACCTAATATCCTCACGAGAACATGGCGCGGACAATGCCACATTCACTACCGCTGCCTATTCGCAGCTGCGATTGAACCAGCTTGATCCCGATATGTTTCCGCCCCACCATTATAGCGTTTTGCCACGACGCGACCTCTCACGTGGGTATTCTATACTGCTTCTCTTCCTCCTATTGAAGTGAAAATGCAACAGTGGTACCTGGGCTCCCCCCGCTTGTCGAGCTGCTTCAGCACAATCGCCTTGTAGATGTCAGGCCTCCACGCAAGCCTTGCCTTGACGTGCTGGCCCAGCAATACGATCACTTTCATCCCGCGATTACAGGCTCCCAGGGTGTTTTACTGCCGCCGGCGGTTGCCGATGTATTCCGCAAATCAAGGGCGAAAGTTAAGCAGCTAGCAGCAGCCAGAGACACGAGCAAGAAGCCTGGGGACGATGTCGAGATCATTCCGCTTGGCACAAGTAGCACGGTGCCCAGCAAGTATCGCAACGGTATGTCGCCTTACCTCGCCGCTGATAAGGAGAAGCTGACCCGATGCAGTGTCAAGCACCCTTGTCCGCATCCCGGGATGGGGGAGCCTGTTGCTTGACGTGGGCGAGGGATCATGGGGGCAGCTCGCGCGCATGTACGGCGACGACATCGACTCGTGGACATCGGGTGTCTGGGAGCTCCTGCGAGACCTGAAGTGCATTTTCATCAGTCACATGCACGCTGATCACCACATTGGTCTCGCGAAGATCCTGGCGATGCGTAAACTCGTGAGTGGCTCTGCCCCTGAGCCTGTTTGCTGAGAAGCCGATAGTGACGCATTTTTGGGACGCAGATGAACCCGCCACCGTCGCAGCCGCTGTATGTGGTCGGGCCGCGCCACACACTCGTTTACCTGCGTGAGCAGTCTGAAGTGGAGGACTTAGGCGTTGATCAGGCGGACGGAAACGGCATTATCACGATTCTATCTGATATGCTCAATTGGAAGCCTGTGCGGCCGTTCTGGAAGATGCACAAAAATAGCGAGCCATATGTAGACGAGGAGAGGTGAGCATGTCAGGCATCCCCCGTTTGCAGTGGCTTCATGGGTATTGTCGTACAGGTCACAGCAAGCCGCCAAAAATATGTGTCGTGCACTCGGTCTAGAAAGCTTCACCACAGTGGATGTCTCGCACGGGACACGGTGTTACGGCGTGGTGGTCAAACATTCCGATGGCTGGAGCATCGTGTACGTCGAACATTCCCGCTGCAACGCACACCTGACTGAGCCTCGGTTGTAGTTTCTCCGCCGATACGAGTCCTTCGGACAATCTCGTCATAGCGGGAGAAGGAGCCACTCTCTTGATACATGAGGCCTCATTCGCAGACGACCAAGAAGAGATGGCTGAACAAAAGGCGCACAGTACGTGCGGTCAAGCCATTGACATCGGGCAGCGGTCAGTGTCATATAATTCGTGCGCATACGCATGGCTGCTGATCAATTTGTTTTAGGATGGACGCTCAGAACATCCTTCTAACGCATTTCTCCGCTCGATTTCCCAAAATGCTTCCTGTAAAGACAGGCCCACCTTCGGGTAGGGGGCGGACGCTAGCTTTGGCCCTCGACCACACCCGAGTCAAAATTGGAGACTTGTGGAAGCTGGACGCTTATCTTCCAGCTATTGAATGCAACTTCGCGGACACGGTGGCTGAGGAGGGCGACGGTGAGCAGGAAGCTGCTACTGTCTCGTGGTGATGCTGCAGCACGCCAGCAATACGACTATCGATGGACCAGAACGATCCCCCCCCCCCCCCCCATCAGGAGAACCCAGAGATGTTGCGGTAAACGGTGGCAAAGAGGAAGGAAGCTTCTGGGCGCCGTTGGGAAGCGACGAAGGTCCGTCGGTCGGCAGTTAGATTGCCGCACGTATAAGTTTTCAGTGTTTCATTGTGGGCAAAGCGCGCATATCATTAGTAAGAGGGGGCTTCGCTCTCGCGGCAAGCGCACGAGCACTCGCGGAACTAGGTACGCTGTGCCTCGTTCAAAAGTATATCACTTCTGGTCATGTAGAATTCAAGTGACTCACCCATCTTCCTCTATGCTTTTGTGTGCAAATTTTGGCAAGCGATGATGGTTCCATGGCATTACTTTGGTGGGGAGGAAAACCGAACTTGCGTCACGTGCAGGCGCCTGACGCTGTCACATTTGAGACGCGAGCGGATGTGAGCGGATGCATATTTATTGATGTGCACCGGACCAGAGTCTGGATAGAGCCACATGCAGATCGTTGATCAACCCTTGGAGACTAAAGCACTGCAAATGTTTTTTGCCACATCAGAATCAGACGTAAATGCAATGTTTGGTGCGCCGGATCATGCGTTACATCTGCATCATGTTCTGTGCAATGCGGGATGCCATGTCGCTAGATGGTGGATAACATCAGGGCGCGCCCCTGGGGCCAGCCCGCTTTCCATTGCTCGACGCGGGCCACTGCACTCGCCTTTAGGCTCCTTCACCGTTGCCAGAAAGAATACATTGCGCTGACTGGCAGCATCCAGCTATGTGTGTGTGCCTCCCTCCGTGTATGTGATGGCTTCCTGCATCCCCGCATCATGGAAATTCTCCCGGCTGGGTCATCACTATCACCGCTTCTCCAGGGTCTTGGCGCGAGATGAAACTCGGGCCAGCACGAGGCCTTACCGTTAGCGGCGTTTGACGCTGCTGTGCGATGTGTTGTTGGTCACTCTGACAGGAACGCACGCGATGGCAACGCGTGGATTGTGGTAAAGCTTTATGCAATTGCGGAGAATGTCGGGCAGTTCTCTATCCGGCCGGTGTGCCTCACAGAGGATAAAAGGAGCAGGACGTCAACAGGAAATGGCATCGCTGTGCGGTCATCCCTCTCGCATCCTTTTCATTTCTTCGGTGCCGGACAGTAAGTCTCTCCGACATTTGCTCTGCTTTCGCCTTCGCTAACTCATTTACAGCCTTTCCTGTTTCTTAACGATCCCAACTTCAATCTAAGTCTCAAACTACCTTACGATTAACACGATGCACGCCTACTCGTACATTCTTTTCCTTGGCCTTGCTGCCTGCCAGTCGGTTCTTGCTGCGCCATTTGGCTACAGTGACTACGACAGCCTCTTGTATGTCCATTATCATCGATGATGAGACTGAATACTAATCGTCCCTTCCCCACCCAAAGTGCTCGTGCAGACCGCCCTGAACTCTACCGGAGCGGAAACGCAGGTGGACCGAAGTTCGACAACATTCGCCCCAATGACATCAAGCCGGTGGATGGGAAATACATGCCTGGTATGTGCATAGATGCACTCTTTCTTGTATGCTTATTAACACAATTGGTAGGTACTGGCGGTATTTCGACGTTCTCTAATCTTGGTCCGCTGAAGGGCCAGAAGCACATCTGGGCCCTTCCAGCGTCGGCGGACTTGGGTCCTCACCTCAAGGCTGTCAATGACCACGACAAGCATTGGTCTATTCAGCCTTCGACCGAGATCACCGAGGACGAGTACAAGTCGGCCTTGACTGCCCTCAACAGCAAGGTGCAGAAGTATGTCCCGCCGAAGAGGCGTCAGTATTCGGATCTCGAGGCCCGCGAGTACATGGACTACTTGTTGTATGTTTCTTCGTTTCTGCGAAGTTGCTGCGGTGTTGACTGTTTGTTACCTCCAGTGCGCGCGCTTCGCGACCTGACTTGTATCGCGGTGGCAACGCCGGCGGTCCGCAGTTCGACAAAGTCCGCGATTCGGATGTCACCCTCCAGGACGGCAAGCTTAAGCCTGGTAAGTTGAATGAATGTTTGGGTTGGATCAGCTCGCTGACAGCGTCCAGGATTTGGTGGTGTTTCGACGTCTGCAAGTCTCAGCTCGCTCAAGAACCAGAAGCACATCTACAAGCTCCCTGCGTCTGCCAGTGTCCCTTCTAGCTTGAAGGTGTTCAACGACCACGGCTCCCACTGGTTGATTGAGCCTGCTAGTGAGATGACAATCGATCAATTCAAATCCGAGCTTGCTTCGTTGAACAGCAAGGTTGAGAAGGTGGCGCTGCCGAAGAAGTCTCGCCGTGCAATCTACGATGACTTCGAGGCGCGCGAGTACCTCGCAGCCCGCGACTGGGATATGTACTAAGCGTGACGACTCGTTTCATTTTGGGAAAACAGGATTGGTGTATTCTACAGCATGTAATTTCCTTACGACAACATCGATGACATGATTTGGATGCGATTTTAATGTGTGCCACTTCAGTGAGGGTCCGTCGAGTTTCGACTAAGCATAATGCGTTGGCGTTTGTTGTCTTGGCTTCCAAGCTCCAAATGTCATGAGATTGCCTGATTATAATATGTTGCGCTGCTGGATTCTGCCTTCTGTTAAATGGGCGTAGTCTGTAGATAAGAAGATTTATAACAAGGTATCGGCTCTGGCGCTAGAGAGGGTGTTGGAGAAAGGTCCACAGGTTTTGAGCGCTCAATGCACTGGGGTTGCTTCCAGCCCAGCCATGTTGCACGCACTACTATAGAGGTCTACCAACATCTCTATCCTGCTGTCTTTTATCCTGCTTTCTGACTGATTATATACATCGCTGGTTGACGTCCAACCCGGGCTTCCAACTCTGCTCCGAATTCTTGCTCCTGAGTACGGAATCGTCCGACAGGACTTACTCGAAACTGGGCCGGTTGATTTCGACGCCGCTGCCGTGGAACGCCTTGTTATGGCCTGGACTGCTCGCGGCCTCAAGAATGCACAATGGGCTGCACAGTTAGAGGCTAGTCGCCTCGCTGACGACGAACGCCTCCTACAGGACGCCTCGGCTCGCAGGCAAGCTGACGATGCCGCCGCTGAGGAGGCTCGCCTCGCGCGTGAACGAAAACGCCCCCGTCTCGGTAAAATACATTTGGACCGTGACACACCCTCCTACCTCCCTCCGCGGCCATGCGCCTACGCTCTCCATAAGCTCGAGAAGGGTGAATATGTCGAACTATGGTATTTCACGCTCGAAGGCTGTGCTGCTGCCGCCAACGAATGCTCTACCGCACAGGAGGCCCACCGCGCATCCCGCCATGTTCTCCCCGATGAGAAACTGACTTGGGATCAGTACTGCATCGGCAAGAGCGATTTTCAACTCGCCATTAGTGCTGCAGATTGGCCTGCGACTCACGTCGCCATGCTCGAAGCATTTTTCTACACTCTCTCTCGACACCCTTTCACAAGGCGGCCCCGGGGTAAAGATGCCCTCATCACCTACCAGGCCCGTGTCCGCCGCCACTGGCACGAGCAACTCGCGCGCGACGAGGGCTACAACATCAGCAAGATCAACCTCGGCCTCTTAAATGGGATCCTGCGAGAACTTCTGAGCAGTGCCCAAGAAGAGCGCATCAGTCGGGTGCGTTCTTCTACCTGTCCCTCCCTGTCCTGCTCTGCTGACAGTTGTTCCTTCCTCCTATGTTCTCTACATCCTACCTTCGTGGTCTGTCCCACTTGCCCTCCTGATCCCCGCATCCATGTTGCACCCACGTCCCTTTCCACATATCTGCGGCGTCTCCCCTCACTGTGTTCCACATACTGCCAGTGCGACTGCATTCTTGCGTCTGTGGACAGGCTTCATCGCTCTCCGCGCCGTGACGCACCTGCACGTGCTGGCCGTTCCGCTTCTCCCACTGCACGTCGACCTCCTGGCCAAGATCTGCGCTCCACCCGTGACTACATGTAGGCCGTGCCGGACCACCGGGATGACCTCGTTCGTTACTCCATGCCGCCGGTACGCTCACTGGTGAGCTATACATTCTCCCTGTTGTTCATCTCTTACCTGCGGGGTGTCTCGACTTCGCGCATGTGTCATTGCTCTCTTAATCTTTGGATATCGCTTCTCACTCGGGAACCCTACAGATCACGGCTCAATGTTTGAATATTTGTTTTCCCCCGCAAGGAGAGGGAGGGGGTAGGGCTTCCCCCACTATCATCTCGTTAATATCTATACATACATTCTTATCTCATAAACATCCGCCTCAGTCGTGTTATCGCGCACCTCGCTCGCTTTCCATAACTTTGCTATCGCTAGAATACACAGTTTACGTGACCGACTGTTACTTCTATCACTCGTATTAATGTCAAGCTTCAAATTTAGTATATTCGTGTGTGCGGACTCAAAACACAGATTGATTCATGGTCGGTAGACCGTAGACGCCACACTCATCATTACCTCAATTATTATCTATTCTCCACCCAGATTCTTGTCCATCAACGTCACAACTCGGAATTCATGAACATTTCGTTTGAGGCCAAGCAAGTAAGCAATCTCATCATACGATGTAGGTTCAGCTTGCACTGATGTCTAAGCACTTACAATATTTTGAAGTTTTAGGTAATTCCTGGTGATTTTGAAATTATACAGCGGCAAGTCCGGTTCCAAGGCTGCCATGCCATTACAATCTCGTCGCCTCTCCACTAAAGCCGTAACACAGTGCAAATGCGACTTGTTGTGAGGCATAGCCACGCAACCTATTCACAAGCCTGATTAGGCTCAGCCACAGCAGATGCACTCCCTGTCCTCGCAGCATGCGCATTCGCCGCCCGGGGGAAGGGCACGGCCGAGTATCTCGAAGGCTGCGGTAGACGAAGTCACTACAGGCTCAAAAACGAAATTGAATGTCGGTTACCACTGCCTGCTATGCTTCTCTTTCTCAGATTGATGTCTCCCAGCTCACTGCGAGCTGCTGATGATGTCACATTGCATTGATGGCAGATACCACAATCAGAGGATTGAGATGTAAAGTCAAATGGGTTACTCACCATGCGCCGCTGGCGATGCCGTCGCAATCTGGGCGATAGCAAGAAACAAGGTGATCAAGGAAAAAGATGCCTTCATGTTTGGAACACGGAAGGACAACTTGAGACGGTGAGCGAAGACGGCACTCACAGCAGGACCTCAGATATATGTGGGCTGAAAACTATTTTAAGGTGCAGCCTACAGGGCCCAGGAGCGTCCTAGAACCTGCCCGACAGCGGGCGCAAGTGTTTGACGTCGTCTGCGTTCATTTGCCATCATTCGGTATCCACTGGGCGACGTGTGATGGGCTCCGCAGGCCCGTGTTGAACAGCTCGACCTGCGCAATACTATAAGATGGTGCACAGATCACCCCGTGATCTGGATACTCATTGTCTCTCACAGGGGATGTACTAGTCATTAATGAGACGACAAGCGTGAATGGAAGGATTTACAACGATGCATGCATAGTCATCGGTTTCTGTATGAAATGTGGGCTGAACGGTGCTCACAGCGAGCAGCGCAGTGTGTCGAACACAGCGCAGCCTATCTACCATGTCGACTGATTTGGCTGTTCTCTGATCGCATACCGATTTGACAATTCTCGCTCAGGATTGATTGAGAGCAACGATGTGAAAGCTATTAGTATGGACTCATGAAGACTGGCGTCTCGTATATGCTACATGCATAACGCTGACGCTTGAATCTAGCTATAAATTGGTGCCAGATGCGATGTGCCTTGCGTAAGTGAATGTGCAGTGTAGTGCATAAACATCTATATGTGTAACGTGCATTAGAACTCGCACCGTCGAATTTAGACTGGAGGTACTCTGACTAGAAGCGAACCGACTTCGTTGGACTAGCTTAGTAGCATATGTAGTGCAAACGTGCACTACCATCGACGGCGCGAACTATTAATCACTCGTAGGAAATACTTCATCGCAGCATCTACGCCACAGCATGCTGGCGCGTGACAACAATGTTTGATGTCAACGTCAATGTTTACATCGCGCAGATTGAGATGCGTGGTTGGTGTTGGCATATTGCCAATGTCGTTGCTTTACCGACTGATTCCAGAAAGCGGCCTAAAAGTTCCGTTCCCGTATTTCAATATGAAAATACACCAACATCATTGCTAAGTGGCAGTTACGCCGTGTGTACTGTGATGACACTAACGCTGTACCCTGGCGCAGTGTAGTCGAACGTCGGGCCCGTCGTGATCGTGCTATTGCCAGGTGAGACGAGATCCGGGGTCACGGGAGTGTTACTATCGTTCTGTCCGCCACTTAACACCTGGAGCGTGCCAGTACTGGCGACTGACGAGAACGGCAACGCGAATGTTATGTCGGCATCCGTGCTCACGGTATTGGAAATCTACATGGTTTCCAGATGGGACCATCAGTTCTAACATGTGGGACAACGTCCGGTGTTGAACGGTATACCTTGATGAAGACATCCCCGGAGGCCGATGAGCGCGAGACGGTCCAATGCAATGTGCCATTTACAGCAGGAAGGGTACTCGGAAGGTATTCATCACCGACGTTAAGGCTGAACAGCTGCAATTGGCAAGTCAGCACCTACCACGATGAAGCAGAAGGGCATTGTCAACCTTTTGGACATAGTAACTAGTAGACGGGTAGACGGTCCCAGCGCTTGGAGTCGAGCAGATGTTAGCGGAATGAACTTCCGTGCACATGTAGAATGTAAGCTTACTCAAAACTGACAAGATCGGGGGTCTGTGACAGCATTAGTCATGGTACCTCGAGCGTAAATTCCGCAAAGCTCACCCATTGGGAGTCGTTGACGAGCTGTCATTAATAAAAAGTTAGTCCATGTACCCGTCTGTTCTAATCTGAGGAATCTACCTGCAGAAGAGGGGCATAGGCTGCAGCGAAAACTATGTCGCTATTCCGCTCGAGGCCCGTCATGAACGCCGCCTCGCCAGTCGAGCCTATAGAGCCGTATTTATCGTTAAGACATGAATAAGCCGTGACATTCACTCACTTTGCATCGTGGGGTACAAAAGACGTCCGTCCGCCGGAGTTCCGTATAGATCGTTGGGATTCGTCGAGATCGCGGCGTATTCGCCCTGGGATAGGATGATCACCTAGTGACAGCAGTCATTGTGATCTAACTGACCTCAAAGTACTTCGTCCCGTTACGCTTTGCGCAGACGCATTTCAATGTCACAGGCATGGATCGAATTGCACATTCACTCACCTCAAAGCTGTCATAGTAGAAAGCGTTCTCTACGAACCACTCTGCATTGTACGTGAGACATGTTCATGTACACTATACATAGTAACTGACTAACCTGGAGTCTGGTACACATGCACGTCATACTGGAGCGGTGTCGGGTATATGGGCGGGTTGAAAGGGTATGCAGTAGCGATGTAGTCTGCATCATGACATCAGAATAGTCCAGAGTTCAGATGGTTTGGCATTCGCTCACTCAAGTCAGGGAACTCGGCTTGCAGTGCGTTTACGAACGCGGGCCATCTGTACGTGTACCTGTAGGCATGTTATTGGTGAGTGAAGCGATGAAGACACTGCCTCTAAGGCTTACGTAGACGAGAAAAAGTCCTGGACATGGCCGTCAGTTCATTCACACGGTACTTACTTCACTACTATCGCACCTCATTCCCCACTTCGACGTAATGTAGAGTGAACGGCTCTGGGTGACCCAATTCGGCACGTAATGCAGCTACGCGGCATTTTTAGAACACTGTCCACAACAGGACTACATTCAACATACCTGGGGCACTTGTCGCTGGATCTCCAATCACGAAGTTAATCTGGAGAATGGAATCAACACTGCCACCATGGGACTGATTCGTGGCTGTGGTTATGTACCTGATCAATCGCTTGCTGGATATAAGGTTCGAGATCCCCTTCTGCAATGCTTTCCCCGTCTAGGGAGTAGCCTATCTCACGAGGTTAGTGCGTCGTATTTCTTGTGTATAATTGATTACCGTACCAGCCCAAACTGCCATGAAGGGTTCCATACCGACGTCCTCGAACCAAATAAGGTACTCATATAGGCCTAATCCGCTAAGAGACCCCGTCAAGCACTGTCATATCGCGCCTTCTGAGGTTTTACGTACTCAGTATTCACGTAGCCCCAATCGCCAACACGGCCTGGTCGGTCGAGCAACGGACCGACAGTGGCATTCCATTGCCATCGAGTTGCAAACGTTTGTCCCTATGGTGTCGTTGAGAACGTGATCTTGTTAGACTGACTTCACATTGCTTACTTCCTGTTGCACCACAGGACCCGTCAGTGCCAAGCTGCATGTAACATGAAATGACACGCACAAGGTTGTTACCGCCGGGGAAACGGAAGAACGCGGGCTTCATCGCTGCTAGGGTCTAGACGACAGAACCTCGAGCAACTCGTGCAATACCAATCTCGCCATCCACTCACCTCGGAAATATCAATACGCATGCCATTTGGCTGGTCCTTATACGTCGGCGGGAACAAGGAGAACATCGCAAAGTTGATTGTCTCGCCTGCCGCCGCAGCGCCATCCACGGTCACGAAGAACGTGTTGTTGTTGTCCGATGCGCTTGCTGTCGGGTGCAGCGTGAGGAACACCTGCTTCCACGTTGTTTGCGCGCCACTGATGGTTGTCGAGTTCGACGCGAGTATCGTGCCAGACGAAGAATTGAGCCCAAGGGTAAGAATGCCGGAGAAGGCTGACGCGCTCGGAAAGCGGTAGTACAGCGACGCATTGTACGTCCACGCAGAGTCTATCTTGATGCCTAGGAGATTGGACGGCTAATCAGTGCTGCGCCTCAAAGCATAGAAGGTATGAGGGTGGATTACCCCAATATCCGGTGTTGCTGAAGCCCACTGAACCGCTTGAATCGGAGGGCACAACAAACTCCAAGGAGTTCGGGAGCGCATTAGACACGGGGACGGGATCCGCGACCACTGTGAGCTGAGCTCCGTCGACGGGGGCCCACGGATACAGCGAAGAGGCATCATCTTTCGGGAGAGTGTCAGTTCTTCACAGGTCGCGCTGGGCTATATACGTACTTGGCTGCACTTGTTGGAATGCTCTGTTTTGTAATACTACACTTCGATTAGTGAATTAACAATTAAGGACGAGGGAAAAGGACGCTTGCATTCTGCATAAAGGCCGCCGTCCCCACTCTACCGTTCTGTAGTTAGACATGTAACCGTATGACCATTGGAATCACACACGTGCTGAACGGACCAGAAGGCAGGGTTCATTAACTGAGATGTGCCTCAAAAATGTAGTACGTACGTTGATATCCTATCGAGTGCAGTCATGAGATCGTCAGTAAAGTCACAGGCAAATACGTTTGAATGATCGTACCTCAAACATCTGGCCGTCTGGGTCGGAAGGACATGTTACTTCCCAAAGATGACGTCAAAGGCTATGGCTACATACACAGCGTGGTAGGGATCGCATGGCTCGCGGTGGCACTGATACTGACCGTCGTAGCCGCAAAGCATGACGGAATGCCCCACGAGGCTATAACAGCGCCCACAGCTAGAAGACGCACAGAAGTTAGCATTGCGGCTGCGAAGCGCCATCGCGCTAGCTTCGCGTCTTATATTCCCGACAGGCCGTTCTTCGGACGAGAAGTCGAGGCACGCAAGAGGTGTTCCACGAGGGATCCCTGGAGGCAAAGTCCATCCTTCGTGAAAAAGATTCCAAGCCATGGTACCCGTGACCTCTTTTGGTGCGCAAAAGAAGCATGCATATCCCCGTGACGGGAACTATGCATAATGTCCCGCCTACAAATAACCTGCCGGCCCGCTGGCGCATAGAGCTGTGCTTACTCGTGACGCTGGAGGTTGCACAGGAGCAGGCGCGAGATTCTTAATCCGAGCTGAGATGGGGCAAACTGAGTGATCCTTGACATGGTGTGGGGCCCCGTGATCAGCAGGACTCGCGGTCTATCTCTGGTAGATTGATAGACTTAGTCAGTCCAATCCGAATTTTGTAAATGCGACTTTGACCCACTTACTGCTGTATAGGCTGACAGGATGGTGAGTCTCCATAATGTACGACAGGGTTCGAAACTCGAAGATGAGCACGAGTTCCAGCGGGTCATCCCTTCGCGTGTTGACGAGACTTTGCGGGATGAAACCTTACTTTATTGGGCCTTGGGAGGTGCACTTTGTTTAGATTTATCTTTTCTTGCACCCAGTGCGGCCTAAGCTCCAGTATTGGTAGCCTATTAGCGCAATTAACGACGGTCATACAAAACTCTATCGTCAGATGAGGTCTTATGCCCGCTGCTATGGGCGCACATCGTGGGAAAATGGCCTGACATGAGAAGTTGGAAGCAAGGAGCTTACATCCGAGGCTGACGTTCCCACCCTGATGTTGTCTCTACCAAGATGTCCTTACCTACTGCTCAGACTTTCATACTCCATTTCTGGCTTGTCGCAGGCGGTGAAGTGCACCCTAGATGCCAAGAGCTACAATTGCCACTCACCGCCACCGTCGAGGATCTGCTTCCCCGATTGATGTCATATTGCGGTATCCAAACTTCCCGGATCGAGCTTTGAGAAGTGCGCTTTGTTTACATATATCTTTTCTTGCACCCAGCGCGGTCTAAGCTCCAGTATTGTTAGCCTACGCATGCTCTTAGCGCAAAGAACGATGGTCGTACAGAGCTCTATCGTCGGATGAGGACTTGTGGGAATGACTTCGCGAGTTTTTGCATTGATAGAAAAGAGTTGATGTCCTACTGCATGTACAGAACGGAAGAGCGGCTCAGGGGCAACAAGGCTCCAGTCTACCTTGTTGTGGTTAATCTCTCGAGTAGCGTACCACCGAAACCGCCATCCCCTCCTATTCCTGACGAGTATGCTGACGAGGTTCATAATAAACCTGGAGCTATGGCTATGGGGTACGTGGAATGTATGTAATGCGCTCCAATCCCTTACATCACGTTCTCACATATCCATAGTACTCAAGCGAAGACTTGCAACGACTGGCCGTGGTTCACCACCTGAGGCCGTCAATTCTGAGAATTACTATTTAAACCAGGAGAACGATGAAAAATGCATCATCAATGGACATTATGCCCAGGGTTCCCCATTGCCCATCGCCCTTCCCATCGAGTTGTTCCATCCCATGTTTGCAAAGTTTAAGACGAAAAGGATCGATGACACAACCTCATTGCCGCCATACTTCCTCAGGGATGTTGCGAAGTTCATGAATGAGGTGTCGCAGATATCGACCGAGGAATCCGAGCGCGCGTGCCGTACTCGTAACAGTTTGAGCGCAATCCTTAACCACAGTGTCGTAAAATTCGTCAACCTAAACGGGACCTCTGCTGACCACATCATTGCTAACACCAATCTCCCGAGGTTCGCAAACCTGCGCCCTCGCTATCATCGAGGAAGAGGTAGAGCTCGGGACATGTTCAGATCTGTCTGTTTGATGTGCATTCTCTTACAATGAGCATTGGTGTAGCGTCGATCGTGAGGTACGTTCTTGTTCTCATCCCATGTGTCGAATATTCGTTGATGACAGTTCACAGAAACTTATGTTGGCATGCTTTTGCCCGACATTCCTCATCGCGCTTGGAGGTTCCTGGATCAATATTTTCAGGGCCATTTATACAATAGCCGCCATCGTGGAGGACTTCACCGGCTATGTTTCGCTGGCATCTAGTGCCCCCAGCAACGACAAAGCCAAGATAACAGAAATCGCACGCATATTGTGGGCCCTCCGTGAGGCTCTCGATGAACTCAACAAATGGTATGAACAGTTGCCAGTGCCAGATAACGAATACCAGCGTTATTTCCCTCTCGCGACATTGTGCAAGCTGCAGGACGATGAGATGCTGTCGTGGACGTACGAGGGGACTCTCAAGCATCAGGAGGGAGGAGCGGAAGACCTCTTCTGCCCCATCTTCCTCGTCACCGACATAAGCAACGTCAATCGCAAGCTTGTCGTCAAATTTGTTGAGGCGTACGGAAAGGACGCGCATGAGCTCCTCGCGGCACACAACCTAGCGCCGAAAATGATCTACTATAGCGACGTGTGGCCGGCGCAGGGCATCAGCGGGAGGTTGAAGATGGTTGTCATGGTCCATAGAGTACATCAAAGGTGTCCGCCTGTCCAAGTTGTGCGCGGACGGAGCTGCCGTCCCTCGTCCTGTGTACGACGATGTTCAGCGAGCGTTGAAGCTGCTGCATGACACGGGGATGGTGCACGGGGACATTCGTCATCCGAATATCGTTGTCGCAGATGTGGTACCCGCGGCCCGGGGGAACGTCGAGGCTGAGGACCAGGCTGAGGGTGAGGGCTATGTTGAGGTCGAGGGGCAGGGCGAGGGCGAGGTCGATGACATGTGCGCGCGGACGCGGATCATCGAGTTCGATCGGGCGGGCAAGCTGGGTGAAGTGCGATACCCGCCTGGCCTTTCTGGAATGATCACTTGGGCGAAGGGGGTCAACGACTGCGAGCTGATCAAGCCTGAGCACGATATCTTCATGCTGGGCAAGCTGCTGAAGAAGAGCAGGAACTGGTGAAGATGTGTCGATTATGTCTTCGGACCTTTGCCTTCGGATGTCGAGTTTGTTTCATTTTGGGACTTGTACGTTTCTGTCGCCCATGCTGCCCGGAGTAGGATGTCGATCGAGTGCGATGTATGCATAGTGTTATCGAACAATTGTAAATCAGGTTGGATGAGGACAATGGAGTCCTTCATTGCTATGTACATAATACACTAGTGATGTTCGCTGTCTTCTTTGACCTCTGCAGTCAGTCGTGGCCTGGCCAACAATACACACATTAAGTATAAACAGCTCTCCGACACAGATTTTCCGCACGGTAAGCGACATGTGATATGACAGCATTTTGAATCGCAGACCAGTGTATTCGTTAGGATCGTCAGGTGCCTATGCAATCTCTGACTCTAAGAGGGCACACTAATCGGCCTCTTTCGAGCGAAGAGAAACACGAGTAGACTGGGAACAGACACGTCAGACGAGGAAGATTGTTCTACAAGGACTAGCTATAACAGGAAAGGTTTACAACGGTATACGAGCACAACAAGCACAACAACGGATGAAGCAAGGGAAAACGCTACATCATCATCAAATACACGGGCGTAGGCATCTCACTCGATGACCTGCACGCCGTTGTCCTGCTCCTCCGCATTCCAGGTCGCATCGATCTCCTTCAGCTTCATCTCCGCGACATCACGCTGCGAGTGGCCGTGCTTGTTCTTGTAGAATACAATCGCACCATCCTCTTCGATGAACACGCACTCCGTGAACGAGCGGTAGAGCGCGAAGAACGTGTTCTGCAACGGAATGAGCATGTCATTGGCACAAAGTGCGCAGAAGTTACTCACCGTTGAATCGTAGTTGTAGTGCTCCTTGAGCACCGATCGTACACACTTTGTGATCTCCGGTTGGTTGTCTGAGGAGCGCGAATGCTTGAGTCAGTAAAGTACATGGCATCCGGGAGTGACGAAGACGCACAGAAGGGCGCGTATGAGAAAAAGTGATGAGCCACGTGGTCATGAGACACCTAGATCAAGTATGACAACGGATCAGCACCGCCGACCGAGCTAACTAAAGCGCGAGCCATGCGTACGTTGTGGAGGAAGAAACGGCCAGCCCAACCCAAGAGCGGGCGATCGACCGTGGCCGCCGCGCCGCGCACCCACGACCATTCCTCCTTACGGTAATGGGGAATCGTAGGATCGGAATGGTGCAGGTAGGTGAGCATGACTGGATCATCACGGACGCGTGATGAGGCAATCAGAACATCAGATAGGACAGATTTAGCGGACGGGAAAGCACGCACCGATCCTAAGTAGATTGTCATGGAAATGCCAGGGCAAGATAGGGAAAGTGAGCAACGGAGACAACCGTCGGACATATGACCATACCAGTGATTGCATAGCTGCCGTAAAGTGTAAGTATAGCCCGGCAGCTAGCAAGCAAGGCAGGGGACGTACCACATAGGGAACGAAGTAGTACATGAACACCGCTTTACCGCCGTAGATCGTTCCACAGTAGTACAAGATGGACAGCATGCCAATAATGCCAACATCAGACAGGAAGATGCCCAAACCTGTGTACGCGGTTACGTCAGTGAAGATGCAGGGACACCATGTGCTTCCAGGTGCTACTAACGTTGATCCGGTCGGAAGAGGGGTGAGTAGGGCGAGAAGTGGTTAGTGCCCTTGGGGTACCTTTTGGAACCCATCGCATTTGTCCTGATGAACAGCATCTCAAGTGAGCCTCGGTCGCACAGGGTAAACAAGTACGTTGAACTGACGAGATGTATAGCCACCATCCTCTGCGAAACACGGGAACAGCGTGAGTAGCCCCCTTGGTAACAGAGCTGCGGTGGGACTCACACTCCCTGCATGACGAGCAGGCGACCGAGGGTGAGAATGGGCGTCTCGTCGAGCACCTCGAGGTAGTCTGCGGTCGTCGCTTTCTCCCTGGGCGGGAGGTTGTAGTAGCTGCGCTCATACGGAACATAGTTCTCATCGCGCTCGATGGACGCGACTGTGCGCTGTGGGATGAAGTCTCAGTGTACTGGACGAGACATGAGATGAGCCGCCGTACATGGTGCGCATTGTGACTGGCCTTCCACGCGAAGAATGGTGCAAGGATGAACTGGAGGTACGTAGCATAGTAAGAGACTGTCTATCGTAAGTTGTATTTGCAGTACTCACTGCGTGGAAGAAGTATCCGAGCGTATCGTTAACATAACGGTTGTTGAACATCGTTTGGTGACCCAGCTAATATAAAGTTTGAGGATATTGTGAGCAAAGCAAAGCACGTTTACACTTACCTCATGTGCTATAATGCATGCGTCAATACAAAGAAAGAAGGGTCTAGATGTCGATCGAAGCACTGACCTATGCAGAAGAAGCTAGCAAAGGACAGTCCCTGGAACCACCAGTAAAGGAGCCAGAGCCCCGTCCTCGCGAGGTAGACCTGCCATAGCGCCGTCAAGGGGACCAAGCCGCCGAAGTCGCTCTTCAAAATGTCCTCGATGTGGAAGCCGACGTAGAAAATTGCGACACAGCACACGATGTCGCGGACGCAGTAGTACGCAGATAGCCACGGGTTCTTACGGAGCAGGTGCTTGGGAACCGCTTCGTGGATCTCCTTCAGTGTGATCGTCGGTGGCACGAAAGGCTTCCTGAGCCTGAACAGCGAACCACTCATTAGTCACCCCTCTCGCCCGATGCCGCAGTGAGCGGTCACCAGTCATAGCACACGCGGGGATTTACCTTTCCTCGTATTCGGATCCATGTGAGAACATCGTGCCGCAGAAGAGAAGGCGGTGAATAACCACGGGCGTAGACGGAAGCTAGGGAGGTAGGGGGGAGGGGGCGCACCCGCAGCTGCGTGCGTAGGTCCTCAGAACGCGCGCAAACTTAAGTATTCCCAGCCACGCCGGATAGATTGATGCCCCAGGCTATAGCAGGATCATTTTGTCGGGACCTGAGAGCATTCGCTGTCCGCATATCACGGCGCGATCTTCGATAACGCGCCCAGGATTTTACAGGGGCCACGAGGAGTTGCTAGGCCTGACAGAAGCCAGGGATTAGAGAGCGGACAAACTGCCATGTGCCGTATCTCGTCAGAGATCGTCCCACAAAACGGGGACAATTCGCGGACTCCAAACACCCCAGAGACGTGTGGCAGATTGGCTGTGGGACATCTTTCGATCTACCCTCGCGCGCCTTGGCTGCTTTGCAAATGATGATGGGAAAACAGGCAGGAGCGGACACCGAGAGGATGGCATCTGTCACAAAACTATGAAATCAGAGGCCGGCGCAGAATCAATTGGCGATAACGGCGCGACGAGAAAGCCCCGGCTCGACTGGCGACGGTCAGGGCATCGCTGCGAGAAGTGAAGATCCCTACCCATGAGCATCAGAGAAGTCTGAGAGAAGCAGACGGAGGCGATTCATAGGTCTGCAGCGTGCCCGGCACGCGCCGCGGGAGCCGCAGCGTGGACGGACTGCCCATGCACACTTTGGCAATAGCGCAAACTCTGTTACGACATATGGTCTTTGTCACATGCTGCGAATTTCCACGAGGGTCCACATCGGATCATTTTTGATGGTACAAAGCTCAGCGTCATCTATAATGACGCGAATCGCAGCGTAAAATCCGCGATCCCGGCGGCTGATCGCTACCCGCAGGCCCCAGGTTGAGCCCAATTTGTGGACGAGGTATTGTTTGAATTTCAATGTAGTCCGCGCTCCGTCTGCCTTGAGGCGCGTTCATCCAAAAGAGCTGTCACACGTTGAATTGGCCCCAAGAGGATAAGACACAGTAGTGACACGACAGACGCACGGACTGATCAGATGGCGCTCCCATGACGTCCATCATGAGCAGAATGGAATTTCCGTCAACACAGAACACGAAACACTGTGGGACAGAATGAGCTCCGATCCGGATACTCATCATTCATCAAGACGTGGATATGATGTACAGCCTGTGACGATATTCAGACTCTTCTGAGAAGTACGACTGCTCACCCGGACTGCAGAGTCCTGGAATTGAAGCAGCAGCCGCTGCCAACTGTCGCGGTTGTACGCCGTAATGTGAAGGGTTTTGTCCCGAACAGACGGTAGTAGCATCAGACATGGGACGCGTGTTGGCGTACAGAAATTCTGATCCGCGATAATTTATTAGAGCTTCTACAGACACGAGCATTGATTGATTTCCCGGGTCTCAAGATTCGCCGATGATCGCAACCAGCATGCAAATTGCTAGAGCAAACGGGAAGCAATGAAGCCGAGGGAGGTTGCGCTGGCGAAAGCAAACACGGGTGAATGTGTGACACGTGACACATAGCGGCACGTGTTTCAGTCACAACTGCACTGCCACAAGCGCTCACGAGCGTCGATGAAAGCGGATGCATTCCTGCCCGATCCTAGGCCGAGGCAGCTTCAGAAGTCGAATGTCGTCGTCTGTAGCAAATATGAGCTCAAATTCTCTTCTATAGATGACTGGTAGGTTGTATATACGCAGTTCCACTAGGTTTCCTTGTATACCTGAATATTGGTTGCAGTAGCAGATCCAGAAGACCGTCTACTGAACGCCACCAAGCACGCCACGATCGGGGTTCGATCACAAGGCACAACGAGGCTATCGGCGATCCGAAATAGCGATGTGCAGGACAATTACCACGGACATTTTTGTCGTTAGCCACATGCTGGACATCTGGGAGGCTAGCCTCGAGCCATTCCGAGAAGAGCGGGTTAGAAAATTCAGGCGTTGACAAGTCCCATGGTCTATAGGTTGCGATTTTAACGCATCTTGGCAGCGTGGGTCGGCGTTGACCGACATCGAAGCCCGAAGGACTCGGACACACAATTGCGAAGTTAGACTTCGAGCGACAATCACTCCTGCAAGACCATGAATCAAGGTTTGAGATTTGAAAGCCGCAGAAGAGATGTGAAATAACGTACGAATGCTTACACCACGCGCAGATACCTAGTCCGAGGCTCTGTGTGACGTAGGCACTTCAGGACCGATTCGGACGAGGCACAAGCCAGCCCGAGGACCTTGAGTGGGGTACAGATTGATGATCTCGTCCCATCTCGTCGCGTTCAGGATCTCCTTGTTTACTTCACGGTGAAAGGTCGGGTCTGTGACAGACGAGCTGCCTGCATACGTACTGTACCATGCATGCATCGGGTTTAGGCGCCCACGACAAGTCAAAGATGCGGCAGAGCAGGCGCCGAGCTCGTTTTGTGAAAAGGATGTCAATCATTGAGCGACGTTGAAACTACACATGTGAGCGAATGCGCGCATCTAGACTGACTGGCGGTGAAAAATACCAGGCCTGCAGAGTTCGATTTCGTCAGCCAAGACGTCTAGACGTTCGGGGGCTACGCACCAAGCTGAGGAAGGCTGGCAAACAATGATTTAGTTGGCACATTCCAAACTCACAGGATCAGTATGCATGTTACAGCATCTTATGTACAAGATGGGACAAACGAGGTTCGCAAAGCGAGGCCAACTCGCATCGGCCTGAGCCGGGGAAACTTCCAAATTTGGACGCGCCCCGACACGTCGCGACGCGTCTCACCTCGGCTCACGTGCTATTTACCATTCCCTCTCACCTCCCACCATCCGCTCACAGCCACCTCCGCCCAGGCTCCAGCCTGCTCCAGCGCTCCCTACCCAGGCTACCCCTCCCCGTACCCCGCAGTTCACCTGCTAGGCGCAGTCACTATTGACTATCCCCTCACATCCGGCTCTGAACCACAACCAACCATGTCGACCACACATGCCGACCTATCCATGTCGTCACTATCACTGAACGCCGGCGAGACGGAGGACTGGGACCGCTCGCTGAACCTGTCCGACGGCGCACGCACGCCGCGGAACTCGGTTGCATTCCCTGCGGGGGCAAATGTAGGGGCGGGGACAGAGGAGGCCAGGGACACACCGGGGCGGGACAAGCGGACGCTGAGCGAGCTGCTGAAGCTGCATTCAGAGAAGGGCAAGGACGTGACGTTCAGCCCGGAGGAGGCGAGTAGGATTGCGGAGGTGCTGGGGCAATGGGTGAGCATCTTCGCGTTTCCACCCCATAGACCCAAGTCTCCCGATGCGGACCGAGGACAAGAGCCTGACGCCCCTCTGGCTTGCTTCACGGGCGCAGAGCGATGACTGATCACGGTGATATCTTGACAGATAAATTCTGGGCCCTCGCCTTACGAAGGAGAAGATGATTTTTTCACACGCGCACAAGACGACTCAATATTATCACGACGGTCACCAGCAGCATTCGATGCTGGCCGACCACGAGGGCAGAGCGAGAGCGTCGTCAACGGCTCTTCATCATAACGCCCGGCCTCACACGGTCTTTGTATCTTCGCCTTCTGGATCTTTGCGGTTGCCGTCTTGCTTTCTCACGTACGTTCTCAGCATCTATGGTCTTGAGAATTCTATCTGATGTGCAGTGTTGCAGTTGGATAGAGAACCATGCCTTGCTGGCCTCCTGTTTTTTATATTGCTTTAACGACCGTCACGACCTCTCACGACCTGTTACGACCTGTCACGATCCTCTCTCGATGTTGTATCTATCTATCTCACTTTGCATCTCTAGTTTCGACTCTGCTCTCATACATACTCATCCCTGTCTAATTGCATTGTTGTGTATAGCTTGTTCAATTGAATTTACGAAACCCGCCGAAAGCGCTCGCAGCAACCAAATCGTTCTCACGTCAAAATCGTATGGGCAGCAAGTTTTGTCCCATTCCGCCTTTGTCTAATGATCATATATTGCTGGCGTTTTGTCACTGTTCTAAATTTCTTGGAGCTATCTTGTCCAGGTTGGCAGGGTAGTTGTTTGGCCTTGTGTGGTAACAGCCTCTGATCCTAACAAAGACAAACAACTCCGTCATTTCATCAAATTCCTTATCCGTCTCAGGTTGGAATTAGTTTGGGTCGTTTTGCAGCCCCCAAAAGCGGTTGTCTTATCATTGGTTCTATAGAGACGCAACTAGCTCAAGTCTTACAGCTATTTTACAACGACACAATGTCCTTCGCAAGCCTAAGGTCTGCCCGACAATCTAAAGAGTCTCGGTCATTTGTGAAACCATCCCCGGAGATTACAGAACAGAGTCCGACCAGCCCAGACACAACACAATCAAGCTCGGAAAATAGATCAACTTCATTACAGACACCACTGGCGCCAGCAGTTGTTGATTTGCAAGGTCTGCATGCAGCGCTGCCCGATTTCCTCGACGTGCGGCAGTCAAACGAGCGAGGCCGAGGGATCTACTCGCAGAGTACTCACAAGCCAGGTACACCTATTTTAGTATTGTGAAGCTCATGCAGCTCTGACAATCCCCAAGGTACGGTATTGCTAGCGGTGAAACCGCATGCTGCCGTACTGTCTACGCCGTACCTGGATTCCTACTGTTCGTTTTGCTGCGGCCCCACGCCCTCCGCAGGGCTTAAACGCTGCACGCGCTGTAAGACCGTCTGGTATTGCGATCACGTGCGTTTATAATGCTCTGACGCGACCTCCCGTGCTCATTGTCAGATGACAGAAATGCCAGAGCGACGACTGGCCATCGCATAAAAATGAATGTTCCGCATTGCAGAAGTGGGCGTCTATGGCGCCATCACAGGACGTCTCCATCCCGAGCGATGTCATACGATGTTTAGGCCGGATTATCTGGACGCAATGCGAAAAGGGACCGAGCGATCATTGGGTCAGTGTTCGCGCATCCTATACACTCACGTTTGCACTTAAAGAAGCCTTCATAGTCAAAGGAGATCAACATGATGCAGTCTCGTGTGTTTCTTTTGCTCATCACTATCGTAGATTTGGACACTCACAAGGTATCCAGACAGGTCAACATTGCCGCCCTCCGTGTTCCAGTCGCACACACACATCGCACATTCCCTCGTAAAATACTTGGATGTATCGTCGCCTATGGAGCTGGAGCCATACGGAATCCACAATTCAGCCGATTTGGTCGATGTCATCTCACGTGTGAGTTCTGCGTCAATATGGCAATGCTTTTGCCAAGCAATCCTGACTTATTGATCTATAGGTCACCACGAACGCGTTCACCCTCACATCATTTTCTCTAACGCCCATCGGCATTGCTGTCAGCCCCACAGTAGCCCTCGCCAACCATTCTTGCGAACCGAACGCCGTCGTAGTGTTCCCTCGGAGCGCAAGCAACCCACAAGCCCAAGAGCCTCTTATGAACGTAGTGGCAATCAAACCGATCAAGCCTGGCGACGAAGTACGAATGCATGGGCCTCGCTACTGCATCAACTAAATCCACTCTTTGGCAGATACTCACTGCGTATATTGACGTGACGCTTCCTCGGGAACAGAGGCAGAAGGCGCTGAAGGACACGTACAACTTCACATGTGAATGTACCCTCTGTGCCAAGACCTCTTCAGCAGATCCCCGGGCTACGATATGGTGTCCAAAGTCCTGCGGTGGCACATGTCCTGTGCCCACGGAAGGTATCGTGATGCTGACTTTTCTTCTCAAAGATATTTACTAAATCTCATTCTCAGAGGACCCACTTACTCGTTGCGTAAAGTGCAAAGCAGCAGTATCCTCTACAGATGCGGTTTTGGATGCCGTTCGTATCGGACAACAGGCGCTCGATAAGGCGGCGTCGATACAATACATAGGTTGGCCGCTATCTACGTAGTTGATGTTCCTACTTGACACTGTGACCTGTGACCCAGACCCCGCGAAGGCAAAACAGCTCACTACGAACATGATCCCCATACTGACTGCCAGCAAACTAACACCTTCGTGCCACCCACTTCTTGCAATCACTCGACTGCATCAGGAATTCCTCGTCGCCTCTCTCTCCGCTTCCCTCTCCCAGGAGCTCCTTGACGACACCATACGCACCGCAGGCAAGTACAGCGCCGGCCTCTCCGTAATCCTGCCACCCGGACATCCGGTTCGCGGCGTCGCGCTCGCCGAGCTCGGCAAGCTGCTTGCGGTCGACGAGCCCTCTCCGTCCGTGGGTATGCCCGCAAATGGCCAGCGATTCCCGCCATCCGGCTCCGCGCGGCTGAAGCTGGCGTACGAGACCCTGGTGCACGCACGTGACGAGCTAGTCGTCGGCTTCGGGGGGAAGAACGGAGGCGGGATGGTTGGGAGGGAAGTGCGGGAGGCAATCGTCCGATTCGAAACGGAACTGGGCGTATGGAAAAGCGGGATCAAGAACGTGCTTGAAGACGCGAATGGAGTCAGTACCAAGAAGTAGTGATTTCGTCAATGTAGTATGATACATTTTTTTAATGGAGAACATAGCTGATCCCCCCGTATAGTGTTGAATGCTACAGGAGCACACATCCGCAGATGACCGTGCAACCGTCCGATTTCGAGTGCATTCGAAATCGGACTGGGTTGCACGGTCGTCTGCGGACAAGGCAATCTAGCGTGTTGCTCCATATCCGGTAGTATGTCCTTCCGCCCGGAAGTCGTTTCCGACGGATATCATGGAAGTGGGAAGCTTTCGCAGTCCACTGCATATAAGGTCGCGCAACTTTAGAACTTGAAGTCCCCATCTATCGACCACAAGAACTCGACACAGTCGTACACCTCCATCCTTTGCACTTCACTCACTCATTATCATTGCATCAGAATGTTCCAGCGCAAATACATCCTCCCCGATCTGTCCTTCGGCCTCATTGACGAGGGTCGTCTCCAACTTCTGGACATTCTAGGCGCAGGTGCCTATGGAACCATTTACCGTGCAGTAGATCGCACTGCCCAGTTGAACACACCCTCGTTCCTCGCCGTCAAAGTCCTTCCGCTCGCAGATCGGTGGACGGGCCGTGGAACCTACCAAGCCCGCGAGATCGGGTACCACCACTATGTCACCGCCCACCCCAATATTCTTACGCTGCACCGTGTCGTGCGCGACTCGCAGTACCTCTACATTGTCCTCGACTACTGCCCAGACGGCGACATGTTCCGTGTCGTCTCACGCACACGCAAGTTTGCCCGTAACGATGCGCTCATCAAGCATATATTCCTCCAAGTGATTGATGGAGTTGATGCTTGCCACCAGAATGGCATCTTCCACCGCGATCTCAAGCCGGAGAACATTCTCGTCAGCGCTGAACTCCAAAACGCATATCTGGGCGATTTCGGGCTTGCGACGAGAACTGAAAGCAGCACCAACTTTGGCGCAGGAAGCTCTTACTACATGAGCCCGGGTCAGTACACAATCGGCATTTCTAAGCAGGAAACTGATACGGTTTTATCGTTAGAATGCTTGAACGCAGATGGACACCATACGTCGTACTCACCACGTCGAGCTGACATATGGGCATTGGGTGTCATACTCACCAACATGATCACCGGGCGCTGCCCTTGGAAGCGTGCGGCTCTCGACGACGGTTGCTTCCACAACTACGTTCGCGATCCCACCTTCCTGCGTCAAATGCTCCCCCTTTCAACCGCCGCCGATAGTATCCTCCGCCGCATCTTCACCATCCTACCTGAAGATAGTATCGACCTACAGACACTTCGTCAAGTCATCTCGGAGATCGATACCTTCTACATGAGCGAAGAAGATCTCTCCAACGCGTCTGTACATGTCAAAGACGCATATGACTCCTATGTACCGCGTCTCAGAGAGATGAGCGGCGTTACCCTTGTCGACGACGACAGTTCCATCATGGAATCTCTCTCCGCAGAGTCTTCGATGGTCTCGCTGGACGACGACTCGGACGATTCAAACAAGCATGCTGACGACAACGTCCCCTCGCGCTCCCTGCGCTACGTGGAAGAAGGTCTACGACCTGGAGAGCCAGTTGCCCCCGACTCCTCGCGAAACTCCTTCCGCCCACCTGCACCAATAGAAGTCTTCACCCTCGGCTCAGCCGAGGGCTCGTCTCCGTCGCACGCTACATCCCCCGTCGACACAACCTCGTCCTCATCCTCGTCCTCGTCATACTACAGCTCCGAATCGTTCTCTGGGGAAGACAGTGACCTCCCTGTCACCCCAGAAACTCATGCGCAGGATCCCGATGTCGTTGTTCCAGAGCTCGCCGAAGGCTCTGGGATTGGGCAAGCGGTCGAGCGTGTCGATGTTGTCGATAAGACATCCCAAGCGATGCCAGGGAAGAGGTTGATGCTGAGGCGCTTCATCGCAGAGCAGAACGCGATGATGCTCGCATAGCTAGACGTAGCCTTCGTATTCCACATTACATCCTCATTGTATCATAACAGCACGGCTTGATAATAATCTTATCAAACGTACATCACTCAATGTGCTCGTAATTCTTAACTTTCAGATCCATGCGAGTATAAGCCTCTGCAATCCTGTGGTGCTCGTAGTGTCTGTGCGGATGATTCTGGTTTGGACTGATCGAGCCGTACGCTCAGCTGCCTGGTCAATATCGTAATGGATAATGATGTGGCACAACGACAACGTCCGTTTCTATTCTGACCATGAATACCGGATGTCCAATATCCGCATCGGATATGGATGAACGGATGCACGCCTCCCGTTCAGCACGTCCCTGTTCAAGGAGGATGAACTTGGGCTCTGCTTGGGCTCGAAAACGCATAAAAGCCGGCTCCTTCTGGCTGTTGGAAGGCCAGGTTTTTACCTACCACTCATCACATCCACTCTTATTCTTACCTTGCCATACTTTCTTCGCGACAATGAATCGCAAGTCTATGGCCGCTTACTTGCCCGACTTCACTGGCAGCCTCGTTGACGCTGGTCGTTACGAGCTTGTACAGTTGCTTGGCGCTGGCGCCTGTGGTGTCGTCTACCGTGCATTCGACTTGCAAGCCCGCCCTCGCCGGGGTGGTGCACCTGTCGAGTGTGCGGTCAAGATCATCAAAAAAGCAGGCCCCCTGAAGTCCGATACGGCGCGCCAGCGCCGCGAGATTCACATGCACCGCCTCGTCTCGGACCACCCGAACGTGCTCACCGTCCATGACGCGTTCGAGGACGAGCGGTTCTATTATCTCGTGATGGACTTCTGTTCAGGAGGGGACCTGTTTTCGATGATCGCTGACGACCACGCGTTCGACCGGAACGATGACCTGGTTCGTAGGGTCTTCGTGCAGATCTTGGACGCCGTGGAAGCGTGTCATAAGAGGCATGTCTTCCATCGGGATCTCAAACCGGAGAACATCTTGTGCAGCAAGGACGGTAGCGCTGTGTATCTTGCCGATTTCGGTCTGGCGACCGATCGGAGATTCAGCTGCACGTTCGGCTGCGGCAGCCAGCACTACATGTCGCCCGGTAAGTCTCCGGCTTTCCGCGTGGGCGTAAAGTCGCTCACCTCATTGGATCTAGAGTGCATCGGGGGAGAGTTTAGCTATAGAGGCTATTCCACTCCGCACAACGACATCTGGTCGCTCGGCATCATCCTCGCAAATATGCTCAGTGGGTGCAGCCCATGGGAACTCGCGAGCACGGTTGACCCGTGCTTCGCTGAGTTTCTCCGCGACGAGCATCATTTCGAGGTCATGATGCCAATTTCGCGCCCCGCAGGGGCGCTCCTCCAACATATGCTCGCTTTGAACCCATTTCATCGCCCGCCCATATCCGCGATTCGCAGGGCGGTGCTCGAAATGGAAACGTTCTTCATGAGCGACGACGACATTGCGCGGGGCACCGTGCCCATGCTTCCTGAACAGCCGCATATTTTCCTACCCTCTCCGCTGGTCGGAGGAGGTAATAGCGTGCTGCAGGACAATGTCTACTGCGAGGAACCTGTCGAGGACATGGTCATCTACCAGCCCGACGTCGGCCTCATTATCACAACGGCCGAGGAGGTCGACCTGGGTACCGTCAACCTCGACGATGATTCCCAGTGGGGTTCCGCATGCACTTCACCACTCACCTCTGCAAGCACATCCGGTGGCGATAGCGATGGTCCCGCTACTCCCGGAGTGTACGCATGCGAACCCCAACTGGGTTTCCCGGAACTTCCGGAGGAGGAGAGTCTTGGGGAGGCGTTGGTACTATTGCCGCCGCGCGCTCCGTTGGGCGGGAAGGAGAAAGAGACGAAGGAGAACGCGTCGCCTGCGCCGGGCCTGCTCGACCGTCTCGAAATGATCGTGCTGGCCTGAATATCTCGCGCGGACGCTTGAATGCGAACAAAAACAAAAACAATCATGAAAACAAAGAAACCGTCACAGACCATTAAAATAATAATAACAAAGTCATCCAAAACAAAACAAAAACAAAGTCATCCAAAATAAAACAAAATAAAGTCACACAAACAAAGTAAAGCAATCATAAAAATAAAGTCATATAAAAGAAAACACAGTTATCGAAACCAAATACCGTCTTACGAACCAAAGGCAAAAAAGCCGTCATAATTTGTACAACTCATATCCTAAATGCGATACGCATGGAAACCAAAATAAAACAACGAAACAGACGTTGAACTTAGCTTCACATAGAATAGAACGTCGTGCCACGGACACTCGCATAGATATGGACATTGTGCCGTTGGACACTTGATGCTGCCTACAGACAATGGGCCTTGTACTTGCATATCAAAGAATGAGTCATTCTCGAACCACGTTTGAGCATCGTTCACTATAGTGCGTGCATGAGAACGAGTTGTCGTTTGAAATTCGACGAAGGATACCAATAGGTATAGTATGAAATGACGACACAATGACTAGAGACACTGGCACAGGTCAAAGTCGATGAGGCGAGCGCTTCAATCGACACTTGGGAGTCCATTTGGTAGCGATTAGTCATCACGCTCAAAAAGCTCGTATGCGCTCCCCTCTTGTTTCAAGAGTTTCTCAACAATCTTCATACCCTCCAGCACTTTTTCTTCACTGTAGCGTCTGCTAATGACCTGGACCCCGATTGGTAACCCGTGCTGCTTCGTTGCGTCGTACATGCGATAAGCTCCCGCTTCTACCGCATTGCGAGGCTTGAAGGTCGGCGACAATGCATCACGGTTTTTATCGACATGCGTCACGGGAAGTATACCTGCAGAATAATCGAGCTTGACAGATATTACATCAGTTATGGAAATGTGCATTGTGCGAGGGGGCGTACCAAGTTCCACAGGAATGTATATCCGCATGACTTCCATCCCTCCTTCATTCCGCCGTGCGGCACCGCCGGATGGGCATTAGGGACTGTGATTATGAAGTCCAAATTCTGTGTTTTCCAAAACTCGAACCATAGAGCTCGATATGCTTCGCGCGCTGCAACGAGAGTGAGAAGTTCTGGTACAGTCTTCTCCGACCAGTTCTCGACCAGGCCGGCATAGACGTCATCTCCACGGATGTGTCGTATATACCACGCATAGAGGCGCTTTGAAAATCGCGGCATACGGAACATGGCAAGTGCCTCAATCACGCCTGGGTCGTTGTATTCTCCGGTATGCATGATCCTCATCATCGTCTTGCCTGGTATGCCGTGGAGGTCTCAGCGAAATACAGCAGCGATCGCGTGAGCAGTACCTCCGTCTGCATAGATCAACTGTGATGCCAGTTTGAGACCTTCATACTGACTTGGAGGATCGCTAGAATAATCCCGTTTCGGTGAGAGACAGATTCAGCGCCGTAAATATCACTGACATTGTGACTACTTCGTGTCCGTTCGCTTCCAAGAGGGACACAACGCTTTTCAATGCCCTGAGACACGGAGGAGACGGCGCGACAACACCTAACATTCAACAGAGTAAGTTGGCAGCGATGCCCTATGCTACTAATGCTCACCATCATCCCATATTACACCCCATCTGAGGCCTTTAACCGCAGACAAATCAGTCTCCCGCCAGGGGATAGGCACCACCTTTATGCAATCAATTGTGTGCAAAATGTGAAGATGAATACCATAAATTACCGAATGATCGTATTCCCAAGGCTTCATGCTCATGATACCGCGCCACACCGTCTCCAGATCCTCGAGCGTTCTGGTCATGGGTGAAAATGCGACACCGACACCTTCGTTGCCTGGGACTGCACCATGCGCATTTCCAAATTTCAAGAATCGATTCGACGTTGCCTTGATCGTATAACAGCCGGAGTAGTGCCTATGCGGCAAGTGAAAAACGGCACAGCGTGATCATGGTTCGAGCACCTACGCTGGAGTGCGTACTGATCCAGCACCATCTGAGCCAATACCAACTCTAGAGCCGCCATAAGCAAGCAGCGCCGCTTCCCCTCCGCTCGATCCACCCGGGGAGTATGCGATATTGTGCGGATTCCCTGTCTGCCCGAAGACATCGTTGGTACACTCGAACGAGCGCAATGTAATGGGCACGTTGGTCTTGACGTAGGGGACGGCACCCGCGTCACGCAGAAGCCGCGCGGCAGTATTGTCCTTCTCCATGGGCTTGCCGACCCACGCGGAGTAGCCGAGACTCGCATCATAGCCAGCTATTGCCATCTCGTCTTTGAAGCTGACAGGAACACCGGCGAGGGGGCCTTTGGTATTGGAGTTCTTTGCCCAATCTTCGGCGTCGGCGATCATGATTTCCGTGAGGCAATTGATCGCAGCCTGGGCCTTCAGCGCCTTTTTGCCGTACGCACGTAGCACATCGACCGGGTTGAGCGTCCCGGACTGTACTTCGGCCACGATCTGCGCTATGGGCTTAGCCATGATGCCTTTCTCGAAGTCGGACATTGGACCATTGTAGACGGGGGGCAAGCTGTCTATACGTCCTTGGCGTTCTTGTTGTTTAGCGCGACTGTGGATGATATTATATGAGTCAGTGGTGGTAAGTTGGTCGACAGCACTTACACCCCGCGACGATGAGCGAGATAGGAGAACATGGTAGTCAAGATGGCTGGCCGTTCCAACAAGGAAGTCAGTGACGCTGCTGGAGGCGATATACGTTGCTGCTGAGCGGCATCTCACGGTGCTCCTTCTGATATGCACGTTGGTCATGGGGCTGCTGAGGTGTCGCTGAGGTGTTTCGCGAAGCCGGAGTGCATTAGGTGACCAAGTCCTGGAACTACTTCTGCACCGACATCAGAATAGCTGTTATGCAGGAGGAGAACCAATGAATAGGCTGGGCCACTGTGTACGGTACAGAAGGAATAGTGTTACGTACATGTCACCGGAACGGGCGTCCTTTCGCCGTAAGTGCCCTCGAGAATGCGACGCAGGCTCCTCTCCATCCATTCAGATATGGGCCTACAGAGCGAATCCATCTCTATACGCGATAGACATAAGTCGTCGAACTCAATCTGGCACCACAAGGGGCCCTCCGTGAGCCAGCTGATGTTCGAGCCACGAGTTGCTTGGAACAACCTCGGTCTTTGTCTTATCGCGGTGCAAGCGAGATTGAGTTTGGCTAATCTGGGCCCGCGACAGGGTCAGTTTTTCCTCCCAGGTCGCTATTCGGCCGCGGGTCGCGACGTACCAACGATCGATTCTCTCATAGGTGCCCTAGTCAGTTTGCTCTGAACAAGTCACCATCATCGGCGAGTCGTAAGAGCCCTCTGCGATAGAGACTTGGAAATAGGGCCTGTAGCACCGCGTACGGGTCGTCCGTGCAGCAGCGGGAGTGTGTCGACAGACCGGATCTGGGTGGTAGTTGGAAAGAAACCGTGCTCAGGCTGGCAAAGACATCGAGCTCGGTTACGCAATCGATTAGCAAGCAGAAGGATTTGGCTGCTTCGAGGTCGGCCTGGCAATACCAAGTGCTCCGAATCACAAATTTGAGCTCCTTCAGTGATCGGCTGGAAACATTGGATAGCCATATCCGTACATTTGTACTAGGTGACAGGTCCAACGGCATGATCAGTGATCGGAGGTTGCAGCTGCTGCTGCCGAAGGCGGAAGCAACATCTGCGTAACGCCATGAATTTGCAGAAGCTTTTCATAGAACTCGCTCGACTCTACCTGTGATATCTTCGCTCTTGAGAGCGGTCACATCGAGTGCTAGCGATTCGAGAGTCGAGCCTGTGGTTTGTAGTAGATTGATCACCAGACTCTTCTGAAGGTTCCCCTTGTAACAATCGCGCCATAAGACCAAATCACGGATAGGATGAGTGATGGGCGATTCAGTGATCCAGGTCAACAGGTGATTCATTTCCTGCGCCTGCATGGCAAACACGGAGAGCATCGTCAAGCGAATGCTACACACAATCGGAGACTGATCCGTAGGGTTCGTGGGTTGATCCAGGGTCGCAACGTAGACGCGATGCAAGCTCAAAACCGACAGATGGGGGAATGCGGAGACGAGGCGACAGAGCAGGCTGAAGGATTTGATCATTGACGAGTGCACTATCAAGGTGGTGACTGAGGTGAAAACAGGCAAGCGCATGAATAATTCGCGTGGCTCATTGGCTCCAGCATATGCGACGTTGCGTATGGTCAATCGCACGGCATGAAGAATGGTCCCCGTGAACATTTGGAGTACTTCCTGAATAGAGCTGGTGTATTGCTGTGCATCAATGTCCAAGTGTTGAACCAACTTTAACAAAAATGCCGAGGGAGATTGCGCCAACAGGGCTAGAGCGTCTAATCGCCGACTGTCCGCAGAGACGTCGACAACGCGAAAGAGGTAGTAGCGGCTTCGAGGGAGCCACGCACGGCCAGTCAATGCACAAGCGAGTAACGAGCACCTGTCGTGCTGTAGATGGTCTATGACATGGTCAACGAGTTCTAACGGCAAGCGAATTGGTGAACAGCCCTGTACAGTCCAATTCGGAGTTAGGTGCGAAGCTATATCCATATCCTGCAACTTGCTCAGCCATTGCGCGAGTTGCCAATCAAGTGTTTGAGACTCACTGCGAAAGGTAGACCACTGCGACATAGCAGAATCCCAAGCGAACCGCGTCGGCCTTCATCATCACTTGTGCTAGATGTCTGCCCCATGTGGATGCGCACAGAGGTAGGTGTGCTTAAGTAAAGGCGCAGGGCCGGTGATGATTCTAGTTCA
This sequence comes from Postia placenta MAD-698-R-SB12, assembly GCF_002117355.1. Taxonomy (NCBI): domain Eukaryota; kingdom Fungi; phylum Basidiomycota; class Agaricomycetes; order Polyporales; family Adustoporiaceae; genus Rhodonia; species Rhodonia placenta. The sequence continues at coordinate 531,004 of NW_020169836.1, read as the reverse complement.
AGACTTCGTGGCTCTAGCGCTCATTGCGCTATAGAGATAGTCAGTGTGGCGTGAGAACGCAGCAAACAAACTGTTAATCGTCAGGCTACACACATACATTATTATACAACCGCACTCGCATAAGCTGCAAAACAAATCTTCCTCTAATATGTGGGCGGTGTAGGAGTCACACAGCCTGAGGTTGCAGGCCGTCTAAGGTCTTGAGCCCCCAGTCCCGAACAGTGTCATCAACCACAAAACTATCGGCGTCCGTATCAGCTGGGTATCATGGCTTACCAGGCGCAAAAGATGTGCTGAGTAAGAGAGCGCAAGGCGACAAAGGTGGTAGAACTGGCGGTCGCCAATTTTTTCCAAGCACAACAGTGATGGGGTTGTGAAGACGGTAGCGGCAGCCGTTCACGACCAGTCAAGGCGCCATTGGTTAAGCTGCGTCTATTCTCGCATAAGTACCGTAGTAGGTGATCTCGACTCGAAGCCCAGGTGACCGCTAGACGGAAGTAGCCGCACGACCGACTCGAAGAAAGCAGAGCTATCAGCAAACACGTTTTGGCAAGCATTTTTTTAATTGTACGATCGTTGACTTACCTGATGCTGTTTGGCCTTCCACCCGTCTTGTCATATCGTCGACGCTAGCCGCGCTCGATACTTGTCAATGCTTCTTGTAAAGATCGGCGACGAATATCCATGAGTACGGTCAGTTCCGTCGCTGACCAAAAAGAAATAGTCATGACAATCAATCACCTTCTTGTATATGTGTATTCCGTGTCCCGACTGAGAAGCGTTTTCTGCTCACTTCCAATCACCTGTATATTGTGCGTTTTAGATCATAAAGGGGCGCCGCTCATTTGATATATGTGCGGTCGCAATCAAGAAATATCACCCTGAACAAGCCATGAGCCGCAAAGGCCAACCAGTATCAGTCCTGTATACATTGGAGCGCCTGAACCCGACTCTCCCATCACGCTCACGCTTCCTTCTCTTCGACGCTCACAACCTCATCAGCACTGAATGCAGAGTCACCGTCGCCGACGACCCCCTCCCACCCGTTGTCGGCGAGGTACAGGAGGAACTTCTCGTCCTCGTCCGCAAAATCGATGTTCGTCATCTCGGGAACGAAGAAGTACGTGAGCACAACGCCGAGGACACCGCAGATCGCAGCGACGATGAACGTCCACCTGCGAACACATCTGTCAGTCCGAGCGCACTGACGCGTCAAATAAACGGGGAGTGTACTTTTTGCCCAGGTTGTCTTGGATAGGCGTGAATGCTTCCGTGCCGATCGCAGCGCCTGCCTTGCCGACCGCGGCAGATATACCATAGAATGTTCCCCTTGCACGGCGTGGTCAAGTCAATGCACGTTCCACATGACAATGATTATAGACTGTACCTGATGGGAGTAGGAAACGATCTGCGGGTAATCATTAGCTACTGAGTGCCACAGGCACAACGTGGCTGTACTTACTCGGCGCTGACAAGTCCGTTAAGGTTTCCAGGTCCCTGTACGAGTGTCAGCTTCAAGTGGTAAAGAATCATGATAGAGATACCGACCAGACTCCCCATGGCATGCAGCATGCCATAACTAGATGACAGCACGGAGAGTATCAGCGCTAATCAGCAATACGCGAGGTAAGGAAAGGCTGACCAGAAGATGAACAGGGGTACAATCTTAGTGATCTTGTCATAGCCGCACCCGGTGATAAGGCCTGTGGGTCGGGTTCGACATGACTTGTTTAAGGAACAAGCATCGCACTCACCAAATACAATGTAGCCAGTGAAGCCCAACATCATCTGAGTGATGATGAAGCCAATCAGACGCACATTCAAAGCAGTCCATGAGTGTACCGACCGTATATCGCCTCCCGAGGGGATTGCAAAGATAGATCCCAAGCCATGTGCCTGATCACGATTGTTAACACATCTGTCATTGTCATTGCCCTCGCGTCTAATGTGACTTTGACGCACCAGGCAGGACGATAGTCCCCAAGAATAGCTGCCATTCTGCAGTTGACTTTATACTCCCGTCGTGTATGATCTCGGAGATTATAAGGCCCGAGAAAATGGTGTTAGGAAAGAAGACCTGTGTAGGTTCAAGTTCATCACAGGGGGAACAACACTAACACTTATTTTTGGCTCAACGTACGAAGTCATATATAAACCTGTGCCAAGTAAGGTTCAGCTCACCAGCTCAAGATGTGGCATGCGGTGGCAGCGGTACGTACCAAGTTCCTGCTGTGCCTATGAGCGCTTTCCAATACCTCTTGAAGGCCAGACGGTACGGGACATGATCTAGATCCAGATATTAACTCAGGCCATGCGCGAGACAGGCTCATCCTACGCTTGATCGCATTGTCGCGGAACCTTGTTCATCCAGACGTCGTCAGGACAGAACATGTGCAGTGGATGGTCACTCACAGCTTGGGGCTTAGCATGCGCATACGGAAGTAGAACACTAGAAGAGGAAACACAATGCCGATGGCGAAACAGACACGCCAGACGGTCTCAAGGTGGTTTTCACCGGCAGCCTCCAGAACGATAAGGAATACCGCAACAGCAAACGGCGTGCCGAACTTGATGCATGTCAGATAGGACTTCCGACGCAAATGTAAATTCGCAACGCACGCTGAGAAGACCATTTGTAACAGCAAGGAATACTAGGTAAGGAACGTTAGAAAATGTTGTCAATGGAGTGCGATGTGGACCTACTCCTGCCCCTCTGCTTTACAGTGAGCTCGTTCGCTGCCTCGCTGGCGCTGGTCGACGATGCGGGATATTCTCCGCCAGTGCCCTACGTATCATAGTCCGGTCACAGCGGGGTAGCTAATTAGGAACACAACTTACGACTCCAATAGTCCCGCGTGCCACTGTGAGGAACCAGAACAGGCCAACGACGCTTCCATGCGACCCGTGAGCAGCAGTGGCAAGGATGGCCCCGATGACGATTAAGGAGGTCGTGATTACTACCCCTGCTTTGCGCCCGACTCTGTCGCACAGAACGCCAATTAAGAGCTGACCAAGAACGTCGCCTAACAACAGAACGGTTCGGTTTCAACAAAGCCAAGGGACATCCTGACTACGAGGCTTACCAACGAGAAGTGAATTCGACACTCGAGTAGATACCTTGGATGTGTATGATTTAGGGTACTGTTTCCTAAGTACGACCTGTTTTTTAGTCAGTAAACCGATCGGATATAGAGTACTTTGAATGGCAGACATTGATCATCGTCATGATATTGTTTTGGTCTAGTTGTTGCAATCATCAGCTGAGCTTTCCTGGCCATTGAAACAGAATACCTACATCCATCCGAGAACAGTCCAAATGCCGCGGCGGCAATGGCCATATAGGAGCCTACAATTTCCCTCCTTGTACTAGTCCGCTTTCGAGGCACCTGCTTGCTGTTGTGAGCGTCATCTGACATATTCTCCTTCAAGTCCAAGGAAGACTCGACGGGTAGCTCAGGGGCAGCAGCCCCAACTGCATCTACGGTGTACGGCATTGGGATGGGAGGAAAGAGTATGGCAGATAGCACTGCTGGACACCACAGGTCTCCAACCGCAGGAACCTGCAGTTTTAAGTACTGAGATGAATCAATTTGCAAAGGAAAGGACACCGCAGAGCGCGTGTCTCCAATTGAAAGGAATTGGATTCATGAATGGACGACGGCCCTTGGCTGCTATTATTAAGTACGCCTCGATCATTATGAGTATGTTCTATTCTATTCATAGAGCAACACTGTCTTGTCAACGTCACTGTGCGGGTCCTCACAGGCAAAAAGCCTGGGAAACATACCCCTTTTCGGTCATGTGGATAGCACCAGGAGTATGTTTGGACAGACGGAGCACCGTGCATGAACTCGAGTCTATGGTTCTAGTAATCATTCATCAGCCTCGAGACGGTAGAAGTGCACGAAACCTGACAGCTTACGGCGTTCCACTCAGGACCAATCGGAACCATCAACCAAATCCAACACTTCTCTGAACAACATCCGAGTACTGTCTTTACTGTGGCAGCCATCGACTCTCCTGGTCTTGCGGTCACGCAAAGCAAAATTCTTGTGTGGATATCAGGCAGCAGCGTTTGGAGCATAGCGTATACATATCATGCGCTGAGGCTTCCCAAGCAGGATGGCAAGAAGGTAGGCACGGAGAAGCACTTGCCGCTCATTGTGGTAGGTATCGTCATGTATAACTCAAGCGACATCTAAGAGAAAGGGTTCAGTGTACACTAGCTCGTATAAGTCATGTAGAGGCCGGCGTACCAGATCAATACCGATATAATGCACATCTGTGTGGGCGAGCGCTGAAAGGCACGAAATCTCGGGACTCGGGCAGGCCGGGCAGATGAAGACTGACAGCCTAAGCTTTCCGATACGCAGACCTTGCGCTAGTATAGGCGCAGCATCGCGCAATAGTAGCTGCTCCGGTCGCTGAAATGCGGTAACGTCAAGCGCCGGTTGCCATACGGCCGATACCAATGTTCTCAGCAAGCCCCCCTGGCGGGTTGTAGTACATGGGAATGAGAAGAGAGACGGACCATATTTCAGGCTACAAAGTGTCTCGCTTGAACGTGTCACGAGCAAACCTAGGCCTACTCGAGATACGTCCCACACTGGAAGGTGATGAACAGTCAAGTAGAGTCCAAGTTTCGACGTGGTGGAAGGGCTGAATGCGTGGCGATACGTAGTCATGAAGACAGAGGACATTGAGAAATGAATGATATAGGCATTAAATGTCGCCATCAATCAACGTATCGCGGGAAAGGAGAGATTGCGGCGAGTGAGCTTCAGCGTCATGACTGACACGAAGTCGGGAAGATAGCGAACGCGTGGTCGCTCGGAAATATACCGCTAACGTGATGGTGGCAGGAATTATAGAGCCTGCCGCGTACAACTGCTAAGCATATTTCTCCAGACTTGAAGAAAGGCGTAGAGAGAAGCGGCATGCGATAGCAATATGGGTGCTGATGAAGAGCAGGAGAGCCTTGAGAGGGTACGTCAACTTCGACCGCGCTCGACGTAAAAAGAGCAGAAGATGTGCCAGCGGCTTCGTGTTAACCAGCTCGAGAATGCACGTCTGTCATATCACGAAACGTTCCCAATGGCTTCGTCAATGATACCTCGTGTAAATGTTGATATCGTTTGCGTCTCTTCGCGTCAGGACTCAGGTATTTCCTGTCCTCCACTGACATCCCAAGTATTTTGTAGGGGTGAGACGGTGACTCTGAAAAAATGTGCTGTAACATGCGCGAGCCAGCTACCACAGCTGCAGGGGCAATTTCTAATACTTGCGCAAATTTAACTTCCCATGTTTTAAGTCTCCATATTCGTGACCCATCAATCCGAACACATCGTGAGTCTTCAATCTCGATCCCTATTTTAGCTTTGATTCTCACCTCATTGAAGCGACGCTGTGCCAGCTTCAGGCTTCGCAAGTGCGGACATTGGGGTGGGCCTTTTTTGACACCTTACAGCTTACTGAAGTCGATACATTCATTTGCATTTCTGGAAGCCAAGATGCAAATTTTGAGCGGGGGTGCGTCACGGTTTGACAAAAGATTCAACGCTAAATTGGGCGTCGATCTGAGCGCCCAAGTTTCCCTACGACACGGTCACGTGTACAAATGTATGCCACGACGCGTGAGATGGCATGGCGGGTTGGTCCCTGCGCAATATCGAGGAACTCGGTGCGGTTCTTACGCTACTTCGATGCATCATGGGAAGGATATCGGAAATAAAAGATGACATGAACGTAACATGCATACTAGTACAGCATAATATCGTGTGGCAGGCTAGCATCAATCGTCGCGTTCGAAGAGGACGTACGCATTCCTGTCCTGCTTCAATAGCTTCTCAACTATCTTCATCCCCACAAGAACCTTTTCCTCTTGCAGCCTCCGCCCAACAACCTCAACACCTACTGGTAGGCCATGCATCTTTTCCGCATCATACATACCGTATGCTCCCCTCTCCACAGCATTTCTCGGCTTGAAGGCCCCAAGCGCATCGCGTGTGCGATCAACATGTGTGACAGACAGTGTACCAGCAGTGTAATCCACCACAATTTTCCTCCTTGTACTAATCCGCTTTCGAGGCACCTGTTAAAGTTCGTCCGAGACCCGAAGCGAGAACGATCAACGAAGATATATCGCGTTTGTCTGAGCTCTGTCAAACGCGTAAGCAACATACAGGACGGCTCGCGCAGTCTGCGAGGTACTACAAACAATGCCAAATACGGTGGCATGCGCTCGCCACAATCTCAAGTTCCAACAGCACCTGCTTGCTGTTGTGAGCGTCATCTGACATATTCTCCTTCAAGTCCAAGGAAGACTGGACTGGGAGCTCAGGGGCAGCAGCCCCAACTGCATCTACGGTGTACGACATTGGAACGGGAGGGAAGAGTATGGCAGATAGCACTGCTGGAGACCACAGGTCTCTAACAGTAGGAACCTGCAGCTTTAAGTACTGAAATGAATCAATTTGCAAATGAAGGACTCGGAGACCGCAGCGCATGTGTCTCCAATTGAAAGGGATTGGATTCATGAAGGACGACTGCCCTTGGCTGCTATAATTACCCCTCGATCTCTATGTTCTATTCTATTCATAGAGTAACACTGTCTTGTCAACGTCACTGTACGGGTCCTCACAAGTTTCAAAGCCTGGGAGACATATCCCTTTTCGGTCGTTGTAGGAGCAAGGCTCGTATTCGGCGTTGTGCGGATGGAGAGGGCATGTGAGGTCGGGTTGTAGAGCACGACCTGGTTAGATATATGCAGGATCGGCTGCCACTCGGGGTTGAGCCTTCCAGGCCCGCGGCTATCACATTCCTCTGCCAGAACACACATCACCCAGGTCTACGAGGGCCCACAAGGCACGACAAAGGAGTTACAACCAAGTTGCTGCGATGACCAGCTGGAGGACTCGAGGGACCCGCAGGTGGCGCACATGACAGTCGACCAGTACGTTTACTGTGAGTAGCAGAATATGATTCCTGATGCCTCTGGTTGTGCGCGCATCTTCGGGGGCGATATATTGTTAAATTTCGTCCGAGACTCAAAGCGAGCACGACCAACAAAGATATATCGCGTTTGTCTGAGCTCTGTCAAACGCGTAAGGAACGTCAGAGCGGCTCGCACAAAGTCTGCGAGGTACTACAAACAATGCCAAATACAATGGCGTGCGCTCGCCACAATCCCAAGCTCCAACATATGTGTAGCTAGGGGAAGAAGATTAGGGGAGGGAGGAGAAAGGACAGTGACTTTGTGTGCCCGGTGAGCCCTTATATACGGTCTGTGGTGCCGATCGAGTAGAATCCTGGCAATGTCGGCCAGCCAGCGAGCACAGGCGTTTCTGCCATATAGAGAAAGTGGCTTGCCGTGTATGGCAAGAAGGCCTGACATCGATGACGTAGTGAATCAGGTTTCCACGTCGACTTGCCGGAGCCGTTTGAGAAAGTGCGTTGCTTCATAATAGTTTATCGCTTATGTTCTTTTCACAAGCAGCCACACATAGTCTAGGAAAATAATTCCCCGCAAGTTCAGAACCGGCTGCGTTCCACAAGAAGACGAAGCCAACAGGTCATTCTATCGAGTGAGTAGTCCCAGGTCATTTGCCAAGCACAGTATGACCTCTGTGCGCCTGATTTCCAGTATAGCTTCACGGGCGTGCCTGAAATCAGCCCACTGCAATTTCGGCTGAGTGCGGTGCACTCACCACTGGCGGATTCTTCCCAACCTGAATGAGGAATCAATGAGCGACGCCACAGCAAGCAGGACGAATCCTACGCACGTTGCCTGGGTATCGGACGGCTTCGCGTAGTTAAAACCCAGGGTCACACCGACCGTGTTGCTCGGGGCGTCGCCTGGCGCAGGCCGCCGTCAGCGCCGCGCGCCCGGAAGCCCAGGTGCACCAGAACACACTCACCAAGGACTTCAGACGCGATTTCACCGGCGTCCGCGAGACGCTGGCCGACGACGCGCCGAGAAGGGACGCCAGAGCGAAGAGGACGGCGGCGAGCTTGAACTGCATTCTGAGGTGTGCGTTGCGGGAATTGAGGTGAGAAGAGGTGCTGCGAAGGAATGCTGCGAGGTCGGCGACTGACAGCTGCTCGCTGCTCGCGCCTGCTTTTATAGACCTCCGCCACGCCTACACCTGCGCTCGTGCGCCGACCGCGCCGCCGTGCATTCCGCGCGCCGCTGGGAATGATGCGACGATACGCTGGGGACGGTGGCACAGCCGCAGTGCAGCCTGCAGGGGGCCGACTGATCAGCGATGTGGCGTCGAGTGTGCAAGGACGCCCGGAGGAGTAAACGTCACCTTCGTTCAAGAAGACATCACGCGAGGCCAGTGCTCTTCGTCGGCTGGAGGAGCGGACAGGCAACAGGCGACAGGCGGTGCGTCTGCTCAGAGGTTCAGAAAGAATGCACGGGTGGCGGTGCTCGCATCGTCGGGCGTCGGGGCTCGGAAGCTGGTGGCGTGGCCGGCTGAGCGCCCTCGAAGCTTAAAGATCACAGACGGCGTTCTCGCAACAGGCGGGGTGCAATCAACTTGAACACCGATGGCCAGAGATTCGCGCGCACAGACATCATTGCTTTACATGCTCTTTCTGCCGGGATGACAGCCTACAGGCATGCACCTGAAGGCGCGTTGGGTGGCGCAGGCGAAGGCAACCTTGGCCGGCTCCGCGGCGCGTGTCAGCGCCAACGGGACGTCGACACGTCGATCATTGCCGCCGCGAAAGTTGAAATCGTGCATAACCTCACTTGTGACCTGTGCTACTCGCCTCGCGAGTGGTCTGTTCCTCGCCTTGGATGTCGACAGTGCTGCCGATTGAGTATGCCCGGTCAGATCGGGTCACACAAAGTACCGTGATTATCTGGCACACTGCAGCTCAGAAACGTCACGGCCGAAGACGGTACCGAATATAGATGTACGCAAGTGTCAGTGGGTGTCTCCAGTAATCTTCTGTGGCTCGAAGCCCTATATTGCATGATCGCGTATCGGATTCCAGGTGCGCAAGCCCATAGTGTTTCCGCGCGTACTTATGTTACGAGTTCTGGTACCATACTCTCGTGAGGCAATATACAACCAGCGAAACGACGTCGGTGAATACATAGCCGACACCAGAAGATCGACTGCCTTCGAGTAAAGAAGGATGGATCCGGTGACGATCATGACGGACTGGTTACTTCGAAGTTCGGCAACACACCTCCAGCATCTAGCCCACAGTATGGTGAGAACAATCTGGTGTTTCTTTAATCTCAAACGGCTTTATGCACAATTCAACTACGGACTTCGAACAACACGACAGGGTACAACTGGCCGCAACGCCCCGCATCCTTGACCGCTACCTGGAAAGCCTCTATGCACACGACTTCCAGCAGACTGTGGGCCATCGCTGCCGGTGCGAAACGTCAATCAGCGTGCGTCCATGCTGCAGGACCCAGCAGTGCGTGGGACGCGGCTTACCAGTCCATACCCTTCTACAAGACTGCGAGGGCAGATGGTCAGCGGTAGCGCGCCCACACGGAGAAGGATGCTCACGGCGCTTGCATTCACGGTGAGGAGTAGGTGAAGCCTAGACCGACAGACACGGTCGAGGCGTCCGGGTCGGCAGCTGGGCGGCCAAACCGTCAGTGTTCCTGTGGCAGACGCGAGAGGCGGCCCGGACTCACTCAGGATTGAGCTGGCGACGGCGCCGGCTGCGCGCGGTGCGTTAGCCCTAGCAAACCGACCGATAAGTAGACGCGGAAATCTTACTCTGCTCGGGGGGAACGGCGGAGGCGGTCGCGCCGATGAAGGAGGCCAGGGCGGCGAAGAGCAGGGCGGCGTACTTGAACTGCATTGTGAAGTGCGGGGCTGGCTGGCTGGGCGAGATGCGAATGCGAATGCGAAAGTGAGGAAGGAAGCTTGGCTCACTGAGGACTACCCGCTAAACGCGACTGCTTTAATACCCTGTGGGTGTGTGGTCGAGTTTGCGCCACGCTGGACAGCTGCTGCAAGGCCAGTAGACGACGAGGAGCGCCCTATTCAGGCATTGGCGGTGCATGGAATACGCGAGGTCTCGGGATGGAAGACTGCCACTGCAGACATCTCGTCTGGCGCCACCTACGGAGCACACAGACATGCAGTACGCCCAGACGCGCGACGAGTTTGGCGCACACCTCGAACGCATTCTACATACGCGGCTGCTGTGTACCGTCCAATTGTCTCAGCATCAGAGACCGCAGAATACGGGTTATACGGCGTGACAAGAAATTCTAAAGTAACCTCCGCAGGTGATATCAGCTTGTTGCATCGAAATATCTCCTGTTTGCCCTGGTACTCACAACTAACACGAAGAGGCATGCTCTGTGGCGGCATGATGGCGTTATCTGCATGCCAGCCGGTCCACGAGTACCGGGGAGAACCCCACAGGAATCAGTCAATTCGATGGGGTAAGCCTTCAATGCTCATCGAGCATTTGAGGGTGATGAGATCCAAGTGGTACTACGATCTTTTGGGAAATATACTGTCAGATCTGAGGAGCGTCATGATCGTCAGCTCGCCAGCACGCCCATGACAAATCACAAGCTGCTTCAGTTATACGTGTGGAATGAACTGCACTGAGCTTGTACGCATGCAGTGCTGGAGCATCTCTTGCCTCTGCTTTCGGTGCATAACATCCGCTGACACGGAATTCAACGTGTCGCTTCGACTCGTTCCTTGTCCAGTTGTCTGGGGCTTAGAAGTTAGAGCACAGACTTGCGCGTGAGACTACTGGGATTACTGGGCTGAGTGAGTACGGCTGGCGTAGCTGATTCGAATGTCCTCGTTGGTATTATACGTATACTCCATCAAGGTCATCAACTTCCGTCATATCCCGTCATGGAAAACATGCCTGCGGTTTCGACAAGCTGGTAAGGCTTGAGTAGCACGCGCAATAGGCAAACTTGGAACATGCCAAGGCTCGAGCGCTAACTCCAAGAAGATGAGATACTTATATATTTTCAGGTTAATACTGTAGGCAGTATGACAGTGCTTCTTTCCGTTGCGGGCTCATAATATATCCGATTCATAAGTCAATAATGTGAGCGTCGGGAGCAGCGTGACGGTGACGTACTGGTGGCTCGTGTAAACATCGAGATCAGATGCAGTTTATCGGGTTCAAGGAATGGTAGCGACTGGACTACTATTACTATCGTGTCCCATTTCGAACTCAGTTCCTTCCACCCAAATACGCCAAAATTCACGGGAAGTGATCGACTTTCATCGCTTTCCTATTTTGGCTAGCCACTACATCAAATGCCAGATCCAATAGCGGCAATGTCCGTCCCTATTTACGGCACCCCCGTCTTTCTCACTGTCTTACTCCCACTTGCAGGCGACCGACATATCTGTGTTAGAAATAGTCGGCCTTCCCCGCTGCTTAGAACGACAAGCGCACCATACCGAGAGCTCACGGCAACGCTTGTAGAACTTAACTTAATGGAATGCTCAACGTGTCGCGCCTGATGCCCATATCAACATACACCACATATGTGTCTCGATGGTGCTCGCCATTAGGTGTGCTGTCGACTTCCCCCGCCGAGTCACGTAAATATACTTTCAGATCTGAGAAATCCCACTTCCAAGGCCGAGTCCTACTCAAATACACAATACGTCTTGCTTGTCAGGGTGCACGCACGGCTGCCCGACCCAGTTTTGCTATCGCAAAAGGAAGCTCGATAACAGGGCGTCTTCAGACTGCTCGTCCAATCACCCAAACATCTTCAGGCAGGTCTTCGCGTTCTTCAGCTCATGACCTAGCGTACCTATCAGAAGCTCCGTGAGACCTCTAAAGTACGCTCCCCATAAATACGCTATAAGCAGGCGACTCAAAGATCGCTTTATCTGACTGGCGCAATCATGTCCTCCTATTTTGCACACCGTCGTGATTGGTACGTTTGCAGCAATGTTAGATGCATTCATCAATTTGTAGCGCTAACGTTCTGCCCAGTCGTTCGAAGCAGGCGGAGCGGCGTACCAGAATTGAAAGTCTCCCACCTGCTTATCATGAGCCATTATCCAGCGCCGACAAGGTCATCCTCACCAAACCCATCGCAGAGGTTGTCTCAGGCGTACAATCCGGCGCTCTCTCTCCTAACGACGTTCTCCTCGCCTATGGCAAGAAAGCGCTCCGGGCGCACGCGGCCACCAACTGCCTCACCGAAATCATGATCTCGGACGCTGAGCTCTGGGCGCGCGGCTGCAGAAAGCAGGGCCCGCTTGCTGGCGTACCCGTGAGCCTGAAAGACGAGCACGCCGTAGCAGGGTACGACGCATGCATCGGGTATTCTGCGTGGGTCGGCAAACACGCCCCGCGCGATAGTGCGCTCGTGCGGCTGCTGCGCGACGCGGGGGCGGTGCTGTACGTGAAGACGAACGTGCCGATCACGATGTGCTCGTTCGAGTGCACGAACGACCTGTTTGGGCGCACGACGAATCCACACAATGCGAACTACGCGCCTGGGGGGTCGAGCGGCGGCGAGGCGGCGCTGCTTGCTTATGGGGGCTCGCGCGTGGGCGTTGGATCGGATGGTGCGGGCTCGGTGCGGGTACCCTCGTACGCGGCGTGATGCTGTTGCTGTATGTTCCATTGTGATTGATGCACTTTGCGTCTGCAGACACTACTCTGGAACGTATACGATCAAAGCGTCCTCATCTCGCTTCCTGAAGTCAGGGAACGGTCCTACAAGTACCCCGGGGCTGGAGGGCGTCTCGGTTGCCTTCTCGCCCATGGCGAGGACGTTGGCGGACCTGGAGACGTTCTGGCGTGCGGTCATGAGCATGAAACCATGGGAGTACGATCCATATGTGGGTTGATTGGGTTGCGCCCAGATGCAGAGGGGGACTCACCGCTGGGGGGATGCATAGGTGGTACCGATGCCATGGCGTGACGTTGAGCTGCCTCCAACGAAACCTGTTCGCTGGGGTGTGATCTGGGATGACGGTCAGTGTGGCTTGTGTGCTCGGTCAATGCATATTGATATGATGTTTTGTAGGCGTAGTAGCGCCGTCACCTGCGTGTCTGAGGGCTTTACAAGATGTCGTATCTGCACTTGAAAGCAACGGGCACGAAGTGGTCGCAATGTGGGCTCCTTGCCTGATTCATTATTCGCATGCTGACACTAGGACACAGCGAGCCACCGAGTCTCTTCGAAGGTCTGGAGCTTGGGTCGCAGTTATTCTACCCTGATAGCGGTGGGCATTGCAGTCACCTGTAAAGTGGTCGTCTTGTACTTACTACCATACTCTAGGGAAGTTGTGCGTGGCGCCAATGCGTACCGGCGAGTATCAAGACCCTGGTGTTGAACAAGCTCTGGCAATGTTCCGCGCGCCACGCTTCATCAAGCGTCTCTACGCATGGTATATCCGACGCGTTCGGCGGGACCCGCAGTACGCGGCGCTCATCGAAGAGTGGTTTGACAAAACGGTACCGCAGTACCTTGGGCTGGTCGCGCGGCGCGAGGCCTATCGCGCGCGCTGGCACGAGTTCTGGCAGAACGAGGGGCTCGACTTCGTGGTTACTGTACCGAACGCGCATCCTGCTGTCCCGAACGGCGGTATGTTGGAGGGGTGGAAGTCGTGCACTTATACGGTGCTCTTCAATCTGGTGAGGGTTGCATGCCGGCATCCGTCCTCCCAAATAAGAGTTGACTCGGAGCTGCACCCAGCTCGATTATTCTGCAGGCGTGCTACCGGTGACGCATGTCGACAAGGAGCGCGACGTCCTGCTCAGCGCATTCAAGCCGAGGAACGCTATCGAAGCGGGCGCATATCGCATGTACGATGCCCAGAAAATGCATGGGCTGCCCGTTGGGGTGCAGATAGTGGGGAGGCGCTTCCAAGAAGAAAAGGTGCTCGAAGGCATGAAAACGGTTGAGCGACTGCTCAGACGGGAAGGGAAGGCGTATGAGGTCCTAGAGCGGGATGTCTGAGCTTCCAGCAAACACATGACAAATGCGTACACAAAGCTACCGTTATGGAAACGCACTATCTCGTGGTAGGACGTCGGCTATTTTCCTGTTTCCATCGTGTGAGTACTGTTTCCTTAAGTGTGGACAACGAATGTTTGATTTGGGGCTTCTACGCGACAACTTCACTTCCGCAGCTCGCCGAGCCCTGTATCAGACGAAGTCGGTGTAGTATCAAAGGACTGACGTCATAGAACATCTTATTCTAACTACGTTGCTTCTATCGTGCTATCCGCCTACCATGATAACGGACCACCATCCCTCACCGTGTGTGACCGCCATCCCTCACGGACGACCGTGTGTGCTTCCTGAGCTTGTCGCATGACCAATGCAAAGCAGAAAGGCGCTCGGCCGTGGGGCGCTATCCATTGTCTCCGGCGAGCATAGAAGCTGGGGTGCCATGCTTTCCGACGCTCGCACGAGTCTCCTCAACGAGCCATGTTCTCATATCTCGCGCATCGTCGCGCTTGGTGCGTGTCCAATGTCGCCAATGATGATCCATGCTAACGACCTGACAGCCAGTCAAAGCAGCAGGAGCGCAAGGAGCGCATTCAAAGCCTCCCACCGATATACCGAGCGCCGCTCTCCGCCAGCGATAAAGGCATTCTTGCCCTGCCCCTCTCGCAGCTTGTTTCCAACGTTCAGGCGGGCGAACTATCGCCATCAGCGATACTTGCTGCGTATGGGAAGAAGGCATTGAAGGCTCACGCCGCAACGAACTGCCTCACTGAGATCCTCATCCCGTCCGCGGAGGAATGGGCGCGCACATGCAGTACCAAGGGGCCCCTCGCTGGAGTGCCTGTGAGTCTGAAAGACGAGCAGTCTGTTGCGGGATACGACGCCTGCATCGGGTATTCTGCGTGGGTTGGCAAGCCCATGACGCGCGACTCAGCGGTCGTCCGTCTGTTCAAGGATGCGGGCGCGATCCCATTTGTGAAGACGAACATTCCAGTCACCTTGCTCACTTTCGAGTGTGCGAACGACGTGTTCGGACGTACCACGAATCCCCATAGTAAGGACCACTCACCCGGGGGGTCAAGCGGTGGGGAGGGTGCTCTCCTTGCATATGGTGGGTCGCGCGTGGGTATTGGCTCTGACGTCGCAGGCTCTGTCCGTGTCCCGTCGTAAGTTGTCTCTCTCGCGCTGAGCAGCGAGGAGATAACGTACGCCTGATAGACATTATTCGGGGTGTTACACGATCAAGGCGTCTTCGTTCCGGTTTATGAAAGCAGGAAACCCGCACAGCAGTATTCCTGGCGAGGAGGGGGTGCCTTGTTCTTTTTCGCCTATGACTCGTACACTGGAAGATCTGGAGACGGTGTGGCGCGCCGTCATGAGCATGAAGCCATGGGAGTATGATGCTTCAGTAAGATCCACGATGAACTATATCACACTTCGATGTCTGATTTTTGATGGTCGATCTGTTAGGTGTTACCAATCCCTTGGCGGGAAGTCGAGCTACCTGTATCGAAACCCCTGCGTTGGGGCGTCTTATGGGATGATGGTACGATCTTGAGCTTGAATAACGCTCATTCCATTGTCAGTCTCACAGTCTGTCAGGGGTGGTCGCTCCAGCACCTGCGTGTCGTCGTGCATTGCAAGAGGTGGCTTCCGTGTTGAGTGCTAACGGACACGAAGTCATATCTATGTTAGGCACTGTTATCCAGATTGTGATCGCATGCTGACCACCAGAGTCTATATCAACAGTGATCCTCCTAGTTCCTACGAAGCTCTGAAGCTCGCGTCTCAGTTGCTGTATGCAGATGGCGGTAAGTACACAAGGATGAATACGGTAATCTGTTCTCACGTACCCTATAGCGAAGAGCTGCATAAAGCCTATGCGCACCGGCGAGTTCCTAGATCCTGGCGTCCAGCAACCCCTTGCCATGTTTCGCGCACCACGCTTCATCAAGCGCCTCTACGCGTGGTATCTCCGTTACATCCGCAGGGACGAGGTGTATGCGGGTCTCGTCGAAGATTGGTCGGAGAAGACCGTTCCAGAGTATCTAGCACTGGTCGCGCGGCGTGAAGGATACCGCGAGCAATGGTTTGAGTTTTGGAAGAAGGAGGAGCTGGACTTCGTCATCACGGTGCCAAATGCGCTCCCCGCAGTACCCCACCTCGGTATGCTGAACGGATGGAAAGTGTGCGGATACACGTTCATGTGGAACCTGGTGAGTTTCTCCGATGATCCCTCGCGTGTTCTCGCCAATGGAATCTCACTCCTGGATCCAGTTGGACTACACTGCGGGTATACTGCCTGTCACACACGTTGATCGCACACGCGATGCGCTTGGGGCCTTCAAGCCGAGAAATGCTGTGGAGAGGGGAGCATACGGTATGTATGATGCGGAAAAGATGCATGGCCTACCAGTAGGCGTGGAGGTTGTCGGGCGTCGGCTGCAAGAGGAAAAGGTTCTTGAGGGAATGAAAATGATTGAGAAGCTATTGAAGCAGGATAGGAAGGCGTACGTCCTCTTCGACCGCGACGATTGATGCTAGCCTGCCACACCATATTATGTTGTACTAGTATGCATGCTATGTGACATTCATTCATCTTCTGTTGCCGATAACCTTCCCATGGGGCATCGAAGTAGTGTAAGAACGCGCACCGAGTTCCTCGATTTGCGCAGGGCCCGACCCGCCATGCCATCTCACGGCACGTGATCGTGTCACAGGGAGACATGGGCGTTTATATCGACGCCCAATTTAGCGTCGAATCTCTTGTCAAAACCGTGACGCACCCTCGTTCAAAATCCGTGGTTTGGTTTCTAGACATGCAAATGTATTGACTTCAGTAAGCTGCGAGGTGTCAAATAAATTCGCTGTAAAGTCCACACTTGCGAAGCCTGCAGCTGGCAAAGTGTCGTTTTAATGAGGTGAGAATCAAGGCGATGATAGGGAGCATTGGGCGACCGGAGCAGCTCAGGCTGTCAGTTAATCTGCCCCGCCTGCCCGAGTCCGGAGACTTCGTGCCTTTCAGCGCTCGCCCACACAAATGTGCAGTATATCCGTATTGATCTGGTATGCCAGCCTCTACATGACTACTGTACGCTGAACCCTTTCTCTTAGATGTCGCTTGAGGTTTACAGGGCGACGCCTACCTCAATGAGCAGGAAGTGCTTCTCCATGCCTACCTTCTTGCCATCCTACTTGGGAAGGAACCGCTGCCTCAGTGCAGAAGATGTATACGCTATGCTCCAAACGCTGCTGCATGATATGCACATAAGGATTTTGCTTTGCATGACCGCAAAACCGGGAGAGTAGATGGCTGTCCCAGTAAGGACGGTACTCGGATGTAGTTCAGAGAAGTGTTGGATTCGGTTGATGGTCCCGATGGATCCTGAGTGGAACGCCGTAAGCTCGTTGTTACGTCTCGTGTACTTCTACCATCTCGGGACTGATGAATGATTACTGGAACCATAGACTCGAGTTCATGTACGGTGCTCCATCTGTCCAAAGTGTTATCAATATCCGAAAGGGGATATGTCTTCCGGACTCTGAAACTTGTGATACCCGCACCAGTGACGTTGACAAGACACTAGTGTTGCTCTATTAATAGAACATAATGATCGAGGGGTAATTATAGCAGCCAAGGGCCGTCGTCCATTCATAAATCCAATCCCTTTCA
Organism: Postia placenta MAD-698-R-SB12; assembly: GCF_002117355.1. Lineage (NCBI taxonomy): Eukaryota > Fungi > Basidiomycota > Agaricomycetes > Polyporales > Adustoporiaceae > Rhodonia > Rhodonia placenta. The sequence continues at coordinate 513,386 of NW_020169836.1, read as the reverse complement.
ATTGGAGACACGCGCTCTGCGGTCTCCATCCTTTGCAAATTGATTTATCTCAATACTTAATACTGTAGGTTCCTGATGTGGGAGACGTGTGGTCTCCAGCAGTACTATCTGCCATACCTTTTCCTCCCGCCCCAATGTCATACACCGTAGATGCAGTTGGGGCTGCTGCCCCTGAGCTCCCCGTCGAGTCTTCCTTGGACTTGAAAGAGCATATGTCAAATGACGCTTCCAGCAGCAAGCAAGTGCCTCGAAAGCGGACTAGTACAAGGAGGGAAATTGTAGGCTCCTATATGGCCATTGCCGCTGCGGCGTTCGGACTGTTCTCGGATGGATGTGAGTATTCTGTTTCACTGACCTAGAAAGCTCAGCTGATGATTGCAACAACTAGACCAAAACAATATCATGACGATGATCAATGTCTGCCACTCACAGTGATCTGTATGCAACCGGTTCGCTGAATAGGAGACAGGTTGTACTTAGGAAACAGTATCCTAAATCATACACATCCAAGGTGTCTACTCGAGTGTCGAATTCACTTCTCGTTGGTAAGCCTCGTAGCCAGGATGTCTTTTGGATTGGTTGAAACTGAGTCGTTCGGATTATTAGGTGAAGTCCTTGGTCAGCTCTTAATTGGCGTCCTATGCGACAGAGTCGGGCGCAAAGCAGGGGTAGTAATCACGACCTCCTTAATCGTCATCGGGGCCATCCTTGCCACTGCTGCTCACGGGGCACATGGAAGCATCGTTGGCCTGTTCTGGTTCCTCACAGTGGCACGCGGGACTATTGGAGTTGTAAGTTGTGTTGAATGTTCCCATATATCTACCCCGCTGTGACCAGACTATGATACGTAGGGCACTGGCGGAGAATATCCTGCGTCGTCGGCCAGCGCCAGCGAGGCAGCGAACGAGCTCACTGTGAAGCAGAGGGGCAGGAGTAGGTTCACAGTGCATTCCTTAACGTTACCTGACGTTCCTCACCCAGTATTCATTGGTGTCACAAATGGTCTTCTCAGCGTGCGTTGCGAATTTATTTGCGTCGAAAGTCCTATCTGACTCGTATCAAGTTTGCTACGCCATTTTCGGTTGCGGTATTCCTCATCGTTCTGGAGGCTGCCGGTGAAAACCACCTTGAGACCGTCTGGCGTGTCTGTTTCGCCATCGGCATTGTGTTTCCTCTTCTAGTGTTCTACTTCCGTATGCGCATGCTAAGCCCCAAGCTGTGAGTGACCATCCACTGCACATGTTCTGTCCTGACGACGTCTGGATGAACAAGGTTCCGCGACAATGCGATCAAGCGTAGGATGAGCCTGTCTCGCGCATGGCCCGAGTTAATATCTGGATCTAGATCATGTCCCGTACCGTCTGGCCCTGAAGAGGTATTGGAAAGCGCTCATCGGTACGGCAGGAACTTGGTACGCACCGCCGTCACCGCATACTACATCTTGAGCTGGTGAGCTGAGCCTTGCTTGGCACAGGTTTATATATGACTTTGTACGTTTTGCCAAAAATAGCTCTTGGTGTTGTCTTCCCTGTGATGAACTTGAGCCTAATCTACACAGGTCTTCTTTCCTAACACCATTTTCTCGGGCCTCATCATCTCCGAGATCATACACGACGGGAGTATAAAGTCAACTGCGGAATGGCAGCTATTCTTGGGGACTATCGTCCTGCCTGGTGCGTCGAAGCCACATTATACACGAGGACGACGACAATGACAGATGTGTTAACAATCGCGATTAGGCGTATGGCTCGGGATCTACCTTTGCAATCCCCTCGGGAGACGGTATACGGTCGGTACACTCGAGAGCTGTTTTGAATGTGCATCTGAATGGCTTCGTCATCGCTTAGATGATGCTAGGCTTCACTGGCTACGTTGTGTTTGGTGAGTGCGATATTTGTTCCTCAAACAAGTCACGTCGAACCCGCCCCTCAGGCCTTATCACCGGGTGTGGCTATGACAAGATCACGAAGAATGTGCCCCTGTTCATCTTCTTGTCAGTCTGTTCTTGCCTCGCGTATTGCTGGTCAGCGCTGATACTCTCGGTGTCATCATCTAGTTATGGCATGCTGCACGCCATGGGGAGTCTGGTGAGTATACCGTATTGTGATGCTTTTCCGCCTGAGCATAACACTCGTACAGGGACCGGGGAACCTCAACGGACTTGTCAGCGCCGAGTAAGGGTAGTCGCGTTAAGCCTATGGCACTCAGTCTCTGACAACCACCCGCAGATCATTTCCTACTCCCATCAGGTACAGTTTGGGATTCTTGCCATGTGGAACGTGCATTCACTTGATTACGCCGTGCAAGGGGAACATTCTATGGTATATCTGCCGCGGTCGGCAAGGCAGGCGCTGCGATCGGCACGGAAGCATTCACGCCTATCCAAGACAACCTGGGCAAAAAGTACACTCCCCGTTTATTTGACGCGTCAGTGCGCTCGGACTGACAGATGTGTTCGCAGGTGGACGTTCATCGTCGCCGCGATCTGCGGTGTCCTCGGCGTTGTGCTCACGTACTTCTTCGTTCCCGAGATGACGAACATCGACTTTGCGGACGAGGACGAGAAGTTCCTCCTGTACCTCGCCGACAACGGGTGGGAGGGGGTCGTCGGCGACGGTGACTCTGCATTCAGTGCTGATGAGGTTGTGAGCGTCGAAGAGAAGGAAGCGTGAGCGTGATGGGCGAATGGGGTTCAGCGTCTAGCGGTCACCTCTCGAGGCCAATAATGCTGCTTTATTATTGACCTCTTATGGGAGGACAAGCGCAGCTTGATCAATTGCGCCTTGACCTGTCGTAATCGTAAACGGCTGCGGCCACCGCCTCCACAACCTTATCGCAGTTGTGTTTGAAACAAAATGGAGACCGTCAGCTCTACCGCCTGCGCGGTCTTGCGCGGTCTCCCTCAGTACATCTTTTGCGCCTGGGAAGGCATAATACCAAGCTAACCTCGTCCCATGGCCATCTCTCTCATTTTCACACCTTAGAATGCAGTTCAAGCTTGTTGCAGTCCTCTTCGCTCTGGCGTTCCTTCTCGGCGCGTCGGCGGTCAGCGTTCCCCCGGACGCCACCGAGATCGTGTCTGAAGCCCTTGATGAGTGTGTTTTAGTGCACCTGGGCTTCCAGGGCGACGCCCCGTGCCACACGGTCGCTGTTACCCTGGGTTGTAACTACGCGAAGCCGTCCGTGATCTATGTAGCCTGCGTGGTATTCCTCCTACTTGCTGTGGCGTCGCTCATTCATTGGCCAGTGGGAACTGCACTCGCTCACTCGATGGAATGACTTGCTGGCTTCATCTTCTTGTGGAACGCAGCCGGTTCTGAGTTTGCGGGGAATGCTTTCTGCTGACTACTGCTTGTGAAACGAACATAAGCGATAAACTATGTTGAAGCAACACACTTTCCCACATGGCTCCGGCAAGTTAAAGTAGAAACCTCCTTTATATGGCAACACGCCTGTGCTCGCTGTCTTACTCGATCGGCATCACAGACCGTACATAAGGGCTCACCGGGCACACAAAGTCACTGTCCTTTCTCCTTTCCCCTCTCATCTCCTTCCCTTAGCTACATATATCGCCCCCGAACATGCGCGCGTGCAAGGGAAACATATTCTGCTGGCCATGATAAACGTACTGGCTAACTGTCATGTGCGCTGCCTGCGAGTCCTCCAGCTGGTCGTCGCAGCGGCTTGATTGTGACTCCTTTGTCGTGCCTTGTGGGCCCTCGTGGACCTGGGTGCTGTGTGTTCTGTGTGATAGCCGCGGGCCTGGAAGAACTGCGGCAACGTCCGATCCTCGAGGAGTGTAGCATAGTATATCCACCTGCAGCGTCATGGCACGAGTCTCTCTGGCTCGACTTCAACACTTCTCCTTTCGCCGCTGCCGCCATGTTCGACGAAATAGACCCGCCCTCCCCGTCCGGTGCACTGGTTTCCTTGGCTCCGCTCGACCCCGAGTGGCAGCCGATCCTGCACATATCCGACCAGGTCGTGCTCTACAACCCGACCTCACATGCTCTCTCCATCCGCACAACGCCAAACGCGAGCCTGGCCCGCCGCGCGTCTCGCCATTGCCCGTATTGCCACCGGACGATCCCTGCCGAAATGCATGCCGCGCAGGACGTCGACGTCGACGATGTTGAGCACGGCAAATTCGAGGACGACGAGTTCACCTGGCGGCCGCGGAGCCGCGCGTCGAACTATTTCCAGCTGCTGGAAACGGCGAACGAGACAATGTCGAGACCGGCAACCCCCCAGCGCACCATACCCGCGCACGAAGACAGCTCGCGCTCGACCGACAGCTCAAATGGCGGACGAGCGTTCAGGGCCGACAATATGGCAGAAGGCTACTTCAAGGCCTTCTTCCGCGAAGAAGGCAGATTGGGAATGGGTGCAAACGGGACGGTCTACTTGTGCCAGGTGAGTGTCCGAGTACTGCAGTTGTGGGGACGGCTAATAACAACGTTGCTGTCAGCATGTCTTGGATGGAAACTCATTAGGTATGTGTTGACCCTGACTAGCTGTGGTTCAGCGATGCTGCCTTCGCGTACTAACGTCTCACGTCTCAGGCCATTTTGCGGTGAAGAAGATCGCCGTCGGCCAGTCTCATAGCTACCTTCTCAACATCCTACGTGAAGTACGCTTGTTGGAGCAGCTCCATCATCCGAACATCGTCACGTACCACCATGCATGGATGGAGACATGTCAGTTCTCTACGTTTGGCCCTCATGTGCCCACGCTGCAGTGAGTTTCGTCTGTCTTGATGTTCGACCGTGTGTACGTCGCAAGACGCGTCAAATGTGCTTCCACTACTCATGAAGAGCAATGGAAACAGTGGCAATACACTGGACACGTCCTGCCATTGCGGCACCACAACGCCGTGGCTTTCACGGTGTTACCAGCTATGGACCGAATAATTGATGCTGGTTCCGCAGCGTTCTCATGCAATGGGCGGAAGGAGGGAGTCTTGACGACTTCATCGACGCCCGCCTGGGGCGCCGCGCTCCGACGCATCTGCCCCACCTCCACCTGGCGACTACCACCGCACCTGGCTCGTCCGGCGCGTCCTCCCCTGGCCTTGCGGCCGACACAAACACACTGCCGTCGCCCTCCGCGTACTCGCGCTCAGCGCGCATCCGCGCGTTCCGCGCACTGCAGCGCGCCCCGCCGGGCGAGCGCGAGCGGCTGAGGCGGGAGCTGGGCCTGGACGGCGGCGGGAAGAGCGGGGGGCCCGCCGACTGGAAGGCGGTGCATTTACTGAGTGCGGAGGAGGTGCGGGGGCTGTTCGGGGACATCGTCTCCGGGATCGCGTTCTTGGTGAGCGAGATGGTCGACTCTGGGTCCGAACCCCGTCACCGTGCACCGTGCTGATCGCGGGCTTACTGTTTGCCGCTCGCCGCTGCAGCACGACAAGTCGATCCTGCACCTCGACCTGAAGCCCGGGAACGTGCTCCTGACATGGGACGAGGGCCGTCTGATGTGCGTTCTGCTCTTCTTGGCTGCGGGGGTGGCTTGCATGCTTACGCCCATTTTGACGGACGGACGGCAGCCCGCGCGCGATGCTCTCCGACTTTGGCACCTCGCAGGACATGCTCAAGTCGCGGATGCGATCGGGGAACACCGGCACGTACGTTGTGCTCTGTTCTCTCCCTCTTCTTGCGTGCGCCTGACCAATATTTGTCTGGTTCTCGCGCCTTGCGCCCTGACCAATATTTGTCTGATTCTCGCGCCCTCAGCCTGGAATACTCCTCGCCGGAGTCGCTGCCCTCGCCCACCGGCCAGCTGAAGCAGGTCACCTCCAAGGCGGACATGTGGTCTGTCGGCATGATCCTCCACAAGCTGCTGTTCTTCCGGCTGCCATACCAGCACGCGTCCGACAGTGCACGGGCGCACGGCGCGGGCCAGTCGGGAGACGCGACGGATGCGGCGGATGCGGATGCGGACGCGCTGGAGAGGGAGGTGCAGACGTACGCTGGGTAGGTTTTCTATTTCCTCGTATGCGTGACGTGCGGCTCTTACCCCGGGAATCGCCCAGCTTCAGGCCGTCGAGCGCGCTCGCCACCGCGTTCCAGTCGCGCAGGCTCCCCGAGGCGTATCTGATGCTGCTCGAGGGCCTCCTGAATATCAACCCATCGACACGGCCGACGGCAGAGCGCGTGCTGGCCGCCGTCCGCGAGGGCAGGGTGCGTATTCCACCGCGTCCGCACCGCTAGCAATACACTCACCATTACATCACTCACCGTTAACGGTACACTCACCATCACCGGCCGCCTCCAGCTCGACCCCCTTTCAGCCGAGGCGAGCGACCGGCCGGGCTCCAGCGGGTCGCTCATCCCGATGCCCCTGCGGCGCGTGTTCGACGCCACGGCGCTGCTCGCCAGCTCCATCAGCCCGAGCCCGAGCCCGGACCTGCACGCCTGGGTGTCGTCGCAGGAGCCGGACGCCGCCCCGCTGGCCGCGCGCGAACCGTCGGCCGCAGAGAAGCGCGCGCGCGAGCCATCCGCTGCGCCCACGCCCGTGCCTGCGCACGCGAGAGCGCTCCCGTTCGGCCTGAGCACGAACGGCGTGTGGGCGTGTACGCTGAGCGTGGGCGGGCGGCAGGCCCACGTGCGGATCCCGCGCGTGGTGTGGCTGCGGACGGTCAAGTCGTGCGTGCTTGTGGCCAAGGTGCTCAGCGTGTCGCGGATCTGCGTTGGCACCGGCACGCGCACCGGCCTCGGCCTTGACGCGCACGCGAACCCGCTCGTCGCGGCGCTCGTGCTCGCGCTCGCGGTGGTGGATACGTGGTTCGAGACGCTCATGCCGACGCTCGTGCTGGGCCTGCTGCACGTCGTGGCTGTACGCTTGGCTTGTTGGAGTGGTCGGTGCTGTGTGTAGCTGCGATGATGTCTGGGAAGACGGGATGGCGATGACCACGCGGATCTCATTTCACGGTTTTGTTCATCTATCTTATCCTCTCCATATTATATCGGCATCTCGTTTTCATTTCGGGGGACAGTGCCTCGTTTTGTAGCACTCTGTTGCACGCAGCATTTGTAAAAATACGTTGATGCCATTCATGAGATGTATGCTATGTATTAGGTAGCCTATGGGGCGGCACGCGGATGCTAACATATGATCAGGCAGACTGTTTGTTCGCATACGGACTGAATGCAGTGATCATTGGGGAGCTCAACAAAATAATCGATAGTAGTCAGCCAACACGCAGACGAGGCGACGAGGCGAGGGATGGGATGTAGAAGAATGGAGCCGGAGAATTGACGCAAGCATTAGCTTCCTTTGATCCTCGCAGATACTGTATGTATGAAGATGGCATTCAGTCTCACGAATCACGATGGGTCAAATGTGCAAGTTTTCCATCATGACCACAGCAGCCTCATCGCCCTCGGAGCATCCTGAGTTTCGGAATGACCTGATCGAGGCCCCTCTCCTCGCGAACGTCCTTCCGCATCCTCAGCGTCGCCACCGCCACCTCGACCCGGCGGTCGTCGGAGACGCTGACTGCATTCCTCGGACGCGTCGTGGGAGCATCAGAGTCAGGTGGCGCGGCAGAATTAGAATCAGGATTGGGATTGGGATTCTGCGTCACGGTCTCAGCCGCTTCGAGGGGCTTGGGCTCTTCTGCCGGCACGGCGGGCGGAGGAGACACGACAGGCAGTGTCGTCAGGTCGTACACGCGGCACAGGCCGTCGTCCGGCGCCTCCGGCGCCTGGACGGTCGCCCGACGGAAGAGCCTGCCTTTGGAAGACATCCGCTTGAAGCTCATCTTGGGAGAGGAAGGCGCGGCGGGCGATGCAGCGGCGCCCGGCGGTGCGACCGACTCTGGTGGCGCTGTTGGCGGGCGTGCAGTCGATGCGGCGGCAGACTGCGACTGCTTGTGCGAACTCGCCTTGTCTGACGTGGGGGAGGCGGGGGCCGGCAGATAGACCACAGGCATGGCGGCGACGTGCGGGCTTATGGAACTGAACGCCATCGGCGTGATGAAGTACGGGTAGGACGGGATGGAGTCGCGCCGTGGCGAGCGCGCACGATGCGGGTCGGCCGTAGATGGTCGCTTTGTTTTCTTGGGTTTCTTCGGCGCAGCGGGCGCAACGACTGGCGGCGGTGCAGTTTTGGGGGCAACGTCCACGGAGACGGAGGAAGTGGGCGAGAGGGGGGGAAATGGGAGCGAGAGCGACGAGTGCGAGGGTGTGGGGTGTATGAAGATCATGATGCTTTCTGTGCTAGAGTTCGCCCGGTCCATGTCCTCGACGCGCATGTCGCGGTATGGCGACAGGTCCAGCGAGCGGCCCCTCTCTGCGCGCGGTGGCGGGCCATGGTCACCCGTGGCCAGGTGTGCCGACGGACGGCCCGCAGGCTGCTTGCCGGTCTGGTTGGCGGGCGGGCTTGAGCGGACGCTGAACGTGCTCCTTGACGTGAGGCCATGCGATCGATATGCGTCGCGAGAGGGTGCCTCCGATATCTGCGAGACGGATTGGGATATAGAAATGGATGTGGATGTGGATGCGGTGGACCGACTGCTGGACGCACTTGCGTCCGAGTCCTGATTGCTAGTTGGCTTGGAGGTGCTGAACAGCCGTCTCCGCGAGACGACCGAGCTGAACGAGGGGAATGGCATTCTGTCTGCACCGCTCTTGCTTGAGGAAGTGGGCAGCGGCGGCTTTACGGGTCGTGCTGTACGCCTAATGTACGTTACTTTCCAGGGCACCAGGCCGGTCGTTGGGGATTGCGTAACGTGTGAGGGAGGGATGTCCGCACGCGTAGGGAAGGAGGCTACAGAGAGAGCTGGTTCCATATCTAGCATGCAGATAAGCACGGAAGCAGCGGCCAAGAGACAATGTCAGGGCTACGGCCCTGAGAATGCGAAGAACGGACAGGGGGACAGGGTGCGATATCACGTACTGTGAGTAGGCTGGGGGCGACGCCTCGGCATCACGCGAGTATATGCGCATCGGGATTGAAGCGGAGCGGAATGGATTGAGGTTGCACGCAGAAGGGCCCGGTGCGAGGGGCGTCGGATCTGGAAGTGGCAACGCGAAGATACGAAGGACGTGCAGGAGTGATGGGAAGCAGGAGATCCCGCAAGGACATCGAGTTTTGGTTTGACACGATGATGTTCCGCTCCTGATTCTCGCAGGGCCTCGGGCATGATGCGGCGGTTCCATTCCATATTTGTAGGTTAAAATTTCCAGGATTTGCAAACTGAGGACGGCCTGTTGCCACTGTAGGATAGGCGTCCAGCCGGAGTGGCAGGATCCCGGCGGCAGAAACAAGGAAGGGAACCACAGAGCGTATGGGAAGACTCACGAGTACATACGGCGGCCATAGAAGAGGACCACCGAAATCAATGGGTGCGCTTCGTGTGCGATCCACAATGGGCAGCTTCGATGTGATGATCTGTTGAACTGTTCAACGTTGACAGCACCGAGCGATGCAATTCAATTTCAAGTGATCTTGATGCTGTTTATATCCATGCATGGCTTGGTAATAAGCCTCGTGCAGGGGAGTGAGATGGGTACACCACCAACTCTACAGCTGCTGGGGGTGACTATAAAAAGCCAATTGGCGCAGTCAATAGCCAAGAAAACATCTCTGGGAATGACAGTTGGTAGAGATTGCACGGTAGCTTCATCCTTGCAGTGTACAGCACAGAACACACAAGTCAGAGAGTACCTTATTCATGCTGATGCCTCGAAAGCTATAGAGAACAACATGGGGTTAAGTGAGTTCAGGTCTAAACATGATCAGGAGACCTTGGTTCCATGGCACACATTGACATTAGTGACTCCTGTATCGTGAGCGATATCACTGCAAACACGCGGTTGTGCTGGACATACCGGCCTGTACCCAAGACCAATGACACCCGATCCGTAAACGGGGGCTCCCTGTGTAGGAAGTTAAGTTTACGCGCTTGTGTGCAATTGAGTCAGGACAACAAGTTGCGCACGTCGACAGACAATGCTGCATCCGAGTCGTATTTTCAAGTAAGCAGTGTGCTCTCCAAAGACAATACTCTGCCTCCAGCAAATATACTAGTACTCCACCGAGATGACAGAATTCATGATTAAAACCTCACTTTTGGATGAGAAATGAGGCCGATGCTATGCTTGTTGAATACGAGAGATTCTGACCTCTGGTAATTTCGCTTGAATGAAATCTGCTGCTCACGTTGCCAACAAGAGGATGGTGAGGGATGGTGCAGCTTCAAGAGGTCGGAATGTCACACCACGGACGTGACCCGGGCTTCATAGACCGCGTCACAGTCACGTCACGAATTGCGCTACAGTCACGCTTCCGCTGCAAGCCTTGCTCGCCCGTTGCCACGCTCCTTCATCACCGTCCTCGACGTCCCCGCTCCTTTCTCATCGTCTTGCACGACAAACAAGCGGTCTGCTAACATGTCGGGAGGCTCGAGCAACCAAATCATAATCCCGTCGACTGCACCCGCGGGGAGTCTATCCATCACTCAGCCCCCGCAGACGGCGACGTCGTACTACAAGATCGCGCCGTCCAACACGATCACCTTCGGCTGGAACTTCACCGATGTCCTGGTCACCCCGAGCGCGCTCACCATTTCTGCCGTCTGCGACAATGGCAACACCTACCCCGTCGGGCCCACGAACGGCATTCTCAATGGCACGGCGTCCAGCGTAACGTGGGACCTCTGGTCGTGGCAGGAAGCGAACCCCAGCACACCGCTGGCCGTCGCGACGTATACGCTGGAGATATGGGGAGACTTGGGCAGGGGCGCGGGGCAGCAGCCCGGCCAGCTGTCGGAGAACACGAACCTCCAGTTTGCGCTCTACTCACCACAACCCTACACCCCGCTTTCAAGTGAGTATCGGATTGTTCGTCTACTGCATCGTTTCGGCCAGAGCTTTTGAATGGCTTCATTCAAACTTATGCCTGGCTTTTGCACGGTCCCTGTTTGCTCCATATGCTAAAGGGTCATTCGATACAACAAATCATTCGGGGACTGTTTTAGCGTGACTGCATTGATCCGCGCTGTCATCGCTGCTTGAGTTTCGCTTCTCGAGTGACCCAGTAACTTATAAAGGGCTGTGTCTGCAATACGGTTCCCAGAATTTACTAAATAATATTCGGGCAGGTTGGACATGCGCAGGGTGTAACGTCAACGCCGCGTGGTCAACATATGCCGCACATCCTGCCACCGTCAGTCTCGTTGCGACGTTCCTCATCATGTTCCTCTCCGGCTGGGCGCTCATACGACAGGCCTGGCACTGACCGGTCTGGCGTTAGCTTTCTGGGTTTGAATATGACGTAGAGTATGGTTCTGACGTTCTGACATTGGTTACGGACTACGTTGGGCACGACGGCTACGATACGGTACTGCTTCTTCTGTTCAGTCTTTTCACGGACATACACCTCGCATACACAGCATAGCATTTGGTAATTTGGACGTCGCATGTGTACTCTGGGCGTACATGGACAACTGGCAACTTGTACTTTTGCATCTTTTGGTGCGATTCTACCCTGAATGGTGGATGTATGAACCTCGTGTGGCAACGTTCAGTGAGTGCTCTCGAATGTGTGTATGTGTCTGTTGACCTGACCTCTGCAAATTCACAAGTCAAGGATTGCACTCTAAGTCTTCTTTGGCACGAACATCGCCGAGCTCAACCTTGTCAACATCGCCGAGAGCACTTGTTTTGTGACGGTCTTCTGTCTCCGCAATCTTGCTCCCTCCGTTGTCGTTGTGCGAGCGAACGCAGTCTGTGCACTCTGATCGCGTTATCGTGCACTTCATTCGATCGCGCTTCAAAACTTGACTTAAGCCTATTACACATCCCGAGTTGATAGCACGTATTCATGACTGTACACTGTCTGCGAGTGTGCCTCCAGAGTCCCTGTAGGTATTACAGTCACTCTTGACGCAAAGCTGATCTCTGAATCCATTAGCAACGTCTGGATGGTTATTGTCCTTTTCCAAACAACCGAGCTCTGGAGCTATACGTTCGCGATAGACGACCAATCCGTAATTCTTCCCCAGGAAGGTCGTATCAGCATACTATCATTCGATCTCGAGTATCTCGAAGCATCATTCAGTACCAGCCCTCATGATCAGAAAGGAGGGGCGCCTTTATCACAGCCGCCGAAGTCATGAGAGTGCTTCCCAAGCGTGTTATGTCTATCTCGATGATATATGGGACAGGACGACCATGCACTAGGTGCTCCGCTTCTCACACGATCTCGCCGTCATGCTGTCGTACATCGCACATCGGCGCGCCTGGTGCGTATTGTACTACATGTGCATGTGTTCTACTGACCGGCAGAAACTCCCAGTCAGGCGAAGCAGCGAGAGCGTCGGGAGCGCATTCAGAACCTCCCGCCGATCTACCATGAACCCCTGTCGCCTGCAGATAAGAGCATCCTGGCGCAGCCCGCGTCTCAAATCGTGGCCGGCGTACAGGCGGGCACACTGAGCCCCTCGGACGTCCTGGCGGCGTACGGCAAGAAGGCCCTGAAGGCGCACGCGGCGACGAACTGCCTCACCGAGGTGCTCATCGCGCCGGCGGAGGAGTGGGCGAAGACATGTAACACGCAGGGTCCGCTCGCGGGCATGGCCGTCAGCCTGAAGGACACCGCGGCGATTCCGGGGTTCGACAGCTGCATCGGGTACTCGGCGTGGGTGGGCAAACCGTTGCGGAAGGAGTCCGCGTTGGTGCGGCTCCTGCGCGATGCGGGTGCGGTGCCGTTCGTGAAGACAAACGTGCCGATCACCCTGCTGTCGTTCGAGTCGACAAATGACGTCTTTGGGACGACGACGAACCCGCACGGAAAGGACTACACGCCCGGTGGGTCGACCGGTGGGGAGGCGGCATTGCTGGCCTACGGGGGGTCTCGTCTCGGTATCGGGACGGACGTTGCGGGGTCTGTGCGTGCACCAGCGTAAGCGTCTTCGTCTTGAGTCTCTGCGGTTTCCAGTGGCTCAAATCCCTCGCGATCTTGAAGCCACTACGCGGGAGTCTATACGATCAAAGCGTCAATGGGCCGGTTCCTGAAGACGGGGAATCCTACCAGTATGCCTGGGCAGGAAGGGGTTCCCGCTGTCTACTCGCCTATGACGCGAACACTGGAGGACCTTGAGATGTTCTGGAAAGCCATAATGAGCATGGAGCCGTGGAACTATGATCACTCGGTAGCTCATCTGCTAGGCAAACCGGCGACATTGCTCATGGCGTTCTAACAGGTCTTGTCTATTCCGTGGCGTGAAGTACATCTGCCAGAGGCGAAAGATATCCGCTGGGGTGTCATGTACAGTGACGGTACGTTAATGCGACTCGCCGCACATTGTCTATTGAGCGCACTCCATCCAGGTGTTGTGGCTGCATCGCCTGCATGCTTCAGGGCTTTGAAGTTAGTGACTTCCACGCTAGTAGCCCACGGGCACCAAGTCGTAATTGCGTAAGTACCTCAGGTTTCATGATACGACCCGATTCGCTGATGCATCTTGTGACCCCTCAGAGAACCTCCAAGCCCATACGAGGGTCTCAAGATTGCATCGCAGCTGCTCCTTGCCGATGGAGGTGAAATGCCCCTGTAGAACTCTTAACAGCCTCTTCACCACTGACTTATTCCCACTGCAGGCAAGACCTGCATTAAACCCATGCGATCCGGAGAGTCGAACGACCCTGGCGTCCGTGAGGCGATCGCGATGTTCCGCGTGCCACGCTTCATCAAGAAGCTCTATGCCTGGTACCTGCGGTACATACGCCGCGATGAAGTCTACGCGGGACTCATCGAGGTCTGGCACGAGAAGACGGTGCCAGAATATCTCGCGCTCGTTGCCCGGCGTGAGGCATACCGCGAGTACTGGTTCGAGTGGATGCGTAAGGAAGGGCTGGACTTCATATTGACCGTGCCGAACGCGCTGCCCGCCGTCCCGCACGGAGGCATGAAGGAGGGCTTCAAGGCCTGCGGGTACACCTTCCTGTTCAATCTGGTACGTCGAAGGTGAACATCGTATTCATGCCAGGCTCACGCAGCGTGGCGTGCAGCTCGATTATTCGGCAGGCGTATTGCCTGTAACGCATGTCGATAAGGACCTTGATGCGATTGGGAAAGTCAAAGGATCGAACGCCATAGAGGCCGGACAGTACTCCATGTACGACGCGCAGAAGATGCATGGGCTGCCGGTTGGTGTACAAGTGGTCGGCAAGCGTCTTGAGGAAGAGAAAGTTTTGGAGGGCATGAAGCTCATCGAAAGACTTCTGAGGGAGGATGGGAAGGGTTATCCCTTGTTGCACGTTGACGATTGAGCTGGTTTCAAAGATCCTGTTGATTAACCCCGGCAAATTATTGTGACATCATTAGAAGGGTTCGTCAACAGACCTTACTAGTTAGTTTGAAGACATGGATAGCTCATGTGCGTGGAGGGGTCATGCATACTCATCTTCAATTCATATTGCTTTACGGTACTACACGTCCGCTGGATACTAAGAACATTGGCTTCCTTTCCCGACACAATATTACAACGCAGAATTTTCGATACATCTTCGAGCTGTCCGAGAAGCTGTGAGCACACTCATATAGCGTGGCTCCGGATACATCAGGAAATAAGTCAGGTCTTGAATCTTCATTGTTGGCTGCCAATCGCCATCAGACTGCCGACGAAGGTCATGATCTGCGGAAGCGTCAGGTCGACAAAGGGTCATGGAAAGCGCAAGGGGCATACCAGGCGTGGGCGGATGTCAACAATATCTTCAGGAACAAGGAAGATGAGTGCGTTCATTTTTCTTGCAATGGAAATGGCCAGTTTCGCTGTACAGCGTAAGGCGTCAGCACGCTCGTCACTAACCATGGGAGCCCAACTCACCGTTCTGTCTCCTGTCCTCATACGGTCCGGCATCACTGACCTGAATGACCAACGTAGGATCGACAATTCCGGGGCGCAGCGCCTCGAGCAGGTCGAGGAAGAAGAGTCCCGTGGTGAGCGACGGGTCCTTGAACGACCGTATTGGCTTGACGCCCGGCTTCGCCTTCTGTGCTGTCGTGTTCGCCCATTTCAAGATCTCCGTATCGCTGATCGGACGACCTTTGCCAGAAATAGCTGTGAGGGTCTTTGTGATGCTCATTCTGTGGATTGAAGAAGCGAAATCAGTGGCACTGGTCTCCTGCTGCGTTGGGACACGCCTACCGCATAAGTTGCCAAACCAGACCAAGGACAAGAGTCTTCGTGCCGTCGGTGATATCAGCGCCTTGGATGCCTACCATGTGCATCCCGCTCTGCTTCGCGAGGTCAATGGAATAGTTGCAGTTCTCCACCTGCTTGAAGCGCGAAAGCTTGGACTGGTTCGGCGTCACACCGATATCCTCCTCCTCTTCTCCCTCCGCAGTCGCGTAGTTTGTCGGTGCCTCTGCCCCTGCTTTCGGCTTGCTCACACGCCGCCAGACGACGCTCCCAGGCGAGATCTTGTCGAACGCCTGGAGAATGACCAAACCATCCTTGAGGTTCTCGAACAGGTTGAACACGCCTGGCTCGACGCCAAGCGAATTGAGCCAGAGCGTGAAGACGCGTGCCTCGCGCTCGCCCTCTGCATCGAAGTCCTCTACCACGCCGTAGTCCTTCGCCTCCTGTTCGTCCAGCGGCGCGAGGCCCGGGTGGTTGTTGAACAAGTTAGCGACGAACGCAAGGTTCAGACGTGGATTCCCGGACACAAGAGAGGATACTGCCAGGTACTTTCTGCACCCGATGGCATCCGCGTTTTGCAGGACCTGGACGGGGGTCAAACTGAGTCCGCAATGTGACTGACCGACGCACCTGCTCTGCACGCTGTCGCACATCGCGCGTCTGCAATGGCGCAAGCGAACACTGTTCCGGCTTGAGCTGGTTCAGTAGCACCGTGTAGTTCTCTGCATCAGAAACATCCCGGCTGAAGTTGTTCACTCTGGACGCACGGTGATCAGTACGATGGCGGAAAACTGAATAAGGCACTTCTTACCTGCGCTTCCATCCGGCCTGCTTTAGATGATAGTTGAACCATCGCAACAGAATCTGGTCGGGCGTGAGCCGGAGCAGGTCCTCGATTGTCTCGCCGTCCTCGCACAGGCGGTATAGCTCCGGGTGGATCTTGATGTCGACTTGCGCAAGCAGACCACGGCGAATGACCTGCCAGATCAGCCCGAGAATAAGATGCTCACGGCCCTCCGCGATGTCCGTCGGACCGATGTTCACTACGGAGCATCCGATGGCTTTAGCAGACGTGATAACAATGTTGTTGTTCTCGGTCATCTGGAACGCATTCAAAGGTTTGCGGGCGGTGGGCTTGTTGAGCACACGCGGGTCGATCGTCTCGGGAACAGAGTCGTTGATGAGCTTGCACAGGATCAAGCCATCACGACACTCATCGAAGAGTTGCATCGTATTTGTGGGGATAGGAAGACGGGAACCAACATCCGAGTCGTTCTCGAGGACCTGCTCTGAAGCTCTAGACTCGTGAGTGAACGGCTGCGAAGAGGACGCACCGAGTTGATGTGATTTGTGAACTCGGCCCGCTCATCTTCATTGATCGTATGGCTGACGTTCGCATTGGACCCTTGCACGGTGACCTTACCCTTGTGTGACGCCAGCGCGGGTGCCTCCGTCTTCAGCTTCACATTCAGCTGCATTACGCCGTGAGTCATTATCCCCTGTCCGGACGGGCACGATCACATACCTCCACCCAGTCCTCCAGTTCGACCTTCCCACTCGCATCCACACTAACATGCTTCAACGTCTCTCGCACGCGGTCATAGGACTCTCCATTGGCTTGCAGCGCCTGCAGCACGCTCGCCTTGTCGACGCGACCCGGAGTGTCTGTGTGAAGCGCGCTACGAACGCGTTCAATACCGATGTCTCGAGAGATCTTGCGATCAGACTTACTTGAAGCGGCTGATGAAGTCAAACATCTCATCTTGAGAGACTTCGGGAAATTTCTTGCGCAATCGCAGGGCGTCCATGGTGTATGGGAGAGTGTTGGAGTGAAAGTGGTGACGTCGAGATACCTGTTATATATGTTGCCAATAGCTGCGCGCCCGGGCCCGCAGTCGACTGCGTTGATTCTTTCAAGCACAAAACACAGCCGCGTTTTGTACAACAAGCTCGGCGTAGCTGACGGCGGACGGCGGAAGTAGAGAGCTGGAGTGTTGGAGACAGACTCGAAGTAGTGAGGAGGCTGATAGCCTGAGGCGTAGATATCACATGACGTGCGCCCAACCATGCCAAATATGACGTACCTGAACTAGCAAACACTCACTTTCGCTCTCGCTGTTGTATCATGGCTACTATTTGTCATCTCAAGTTAAATCCCTGAGCTTGTGTGTTGGCGACATATGTAGCTATTTCGCTGGCCTGCGCCAAGGACGTGTAAGAAATATCTTCTCACTGTCTCAGAGCTGTCCTGATGGTGCTGGTAGGTACCTTCTGCTACTTGAAACGGCGGCCACTTCTGACACGAAAATATGCCGCCGCCGCCGATGCTTTGAAATATAGATGTTAAGAGGCGCACAGAGCGCATCAGCGCTCGATGCTTATTGTATGCGGGACTAACTACGCACCAGAATAGCTACAACTCACTGGCAGCCAATGCTATTACAAAGCAATATGGTATCCAGAAAGGTTCCCTTGAAGCTGTATGTCAATCACGAACTCAAGGGCCTGCCGTCAACGCCTTAGGCTGCCTTTCTCGTCGTCACGATCACATGATCGTGAAGGCATACTTAACCATGACGCAATGCCCATCTTCTTACTTAATCCCTACCAGTTCTCTCGTTCTGTGCACACAATATCAACCATGACCACCAACAGCGATTCAGGAAAGTCCTACCATCGTGAATGCACGGGCGAGGCGCTGGAGACCGCAAAGGCACACGGCAGCCCCAAGGATATTACTATGTTCGGCAGCTGCTTTTGTCCGTTCGTGCAGCGCGTATGGATAGCCTTGGAATTCCTTGGCATTGATTACAAGGTCTGTTTAGTCGCGTCATGGAGGATGCATACTTACTGAATGGTGGATAGTACTGTCAGCCTTCCCTACTTCTGATCCTGTGATAGCTGCCTAAACAGTCGACTATAGACGAAGTCGATCCGTATTCAAAGCCAGCTGACCTTCTTGAGGTGTCCGCGAAGGGTCTAGTCCCTGCGCTTCGGCTTGAAACGTACGATCCTCCGCGAGCGATAAGTGAAAGTACTGTGATCCTGGAGTTTTTGGAGGAGTATGTTTCGCAAAGTTGCAGTTCTTTGAGTTGTTTGGCTCAATTGCGTATTGTTCTCAGTCTAGCAGCGATGACGACCCAGCGCACCCTTTTGCCCCCAGGAATAAATCCATGTAAGACCGAACAGATAACAGCAAGCTTGCTGGGCTAAGTTTTGTCAATAGATGCCCGCACTCTCGTCCGGCTTCAGGCCGATCATGTGAACCGCACGCTGGTTCCGGCTTTCTATCGGTATATTCAGGCCCAAAATGAAGGTATTTGCGGTCTCTGCCATGGCTAAGAGCTTGCTGATCTGAATGACAAGAGAGTCAAATACGCGGGGGCAAGGAGTTCGTCCAAGCAATTGACGGCCTTGTGAAGCTCTTCCAGAGGGCGCAGAGGGAAGGCGACATTCACTGCGGCCTATGGTCTGAAGGAGGCACACTAAGTCTGGCGGACGTGATGGTCGCTCCTTGTGTGTACATGTTGCATTTGGCTATTGGTTTTCAACGTACCTATCCATCGGCCAGGGATCTTCCGCGCCACCAATGTCTTGGTGCACTATCGCGGCTTCCAGCTCCCCGAAGGCACGCAGTTCCGCTCTTATGTGGAGCGCCTGCTCAGCTTCCCGGCTTTCAAGCGTACATGCAGCACGGAGCAGCTGTACATTGATAGCTACGAACGGTTAGTGCAGACTTACTTCCATGTCCATGCTTATTTGATTGTCTGTAAAGGTATGCGTTCAATCGCCCCAACACAAGTCAAGTAGCAAATGCGATCAATTCTGGAGCCGCGTTGCCTTGATTCTGCTAGGTGCCACTTGGTTCTAGAATACGAATACGTCGAGGTAAGAAGTTCATTCTTCACTTCTTATATGACCGGATATGAACATTCTGGATGTTCTTTATGAATCATCGTATATTCTGTATGCATATATCAGTAACTCCATTACTCGCATAATCATACATCATCCTCCGCACAATTGAATCGAAGATAGTTTTCCCAATCAGTCTCGCTTACTGATAAGGCGATGTCTTCGAATTTGGTTTGTAGCGCCATAGAGCCACGATCTCGTTTGCTCGGTCTACGCAAACTATCCTTGTTCTGAAATTGAATTGACTGCTAGTGCCCCGAGTTGATACCGTCCGATATCTCAATGTGGCTCCAGTCTACCTCGTGTGCGCAAGTGCTGTGATCTGGTGTACAGAATCGTCCAGAGGCCCTGCTGTGACAAGTCACGGGCCTAGAATCAGATTGAGGGTGCGGCGCTGTGCGGCGTGACAAACACGATGCACACCCGCGTAGGCGCCAAAGATCATGGCGTGTAGAGCGTGGCGAGTGAAAGACGATTCGGAGAACGCGTCACGCAGCGCGGGGCGATATAAAGATCCGATGCAGCCTCGAGGATGTCATCGTGGCTTTACAGCCGTTTCCTGTCGTCCGCGGATGCGTTAACACTGCCCGGGCCCACTCACAGTTCGACGGCTACTATCGACAGGTTCGTGACTGGTCATTCTTGATACTTCGGCAGACGCGTGTGCTGAACATGAGGCGCGATCGTCGCAGGGCCCTTCCCTTCCTGGATGGCATAGGTCGTTCATGAACACCACTATACCGTGAGGCTCCTCCCATACGCCGCACAACTGCCTCAGTATTGGTCACCACTAGTCGCCTGCCTCCTCCGCGGCATCACACTTTTGGAACCCGATGGCTACCCTCACAACCACTACCCTCTTTCCCTCCGCTATTGATCGAGACACTGTTGTCAGCGCGGATGCCGACATTGAGCCCGATGTCGAGTGGAAGAACCAGACGAGAAGGCAGGTAGAAATCAACTTGCGCTCCCTCGTTGACAAGGCGAGAGCGGACAGAGAGGCGAAGCTGAAGGAATCGTCGGAGCTTGCAATCCAGCAGGATGTTATGAACGAGTACAATGAGAGGATGGCGGAGATCTGTCTTATGGCAGAGGGGCAATATCGGGCGTTACTCTTGAACGAGCGACGAGCTCGCAAGTTTGCCGCAGGAAATCTTACACAGGAGGAGATGGGCGAGTGGGCGCGGCAGCAGCAGGAGCTCCTGGAAGACATCCATAGGGAGGCAGCAGGACGGCAGAGAAGTGGTTCGAATGCGAGCGGCGCGGTGGCAGATGAGATCGCTGGAGAGACCACCTCCGAGGCAATGTCGCGAGGTAAGCGTGTTGCCGGTATTGATACTTGGAGGCCAGGGCATGATCTTCGTTCTGTCTGTTTTGGAGATCACAGAGAGCATCCTAGATTAGATCGATCGCGGACCACCTTTCAGGAGCGACAGTCCCAGCCACCCAGCGATATCCCCGAGAGCTACCACTCGTCGCGTAGTCCTACCACGACAAGAGGCGCACAACCTGTTTCTGGAATCACAGCAGCCCTCCGGGCTGCAGGCACGCACACGCCCCCCCAGAGTGCGACCATCTCTGATGCGGAGCTTGGAGGGGTCAGTAGGAAGCATAGCTCAGTGTCTTTGTCACAAGCGCGACCTGCAGCCGAGTTTTGGCATCCGTCAAGTTCTCCGAACGACAAGCCGAGGGCATCAAGAACATTTATCCACGCGACGTCTGAGACCTCTGGGTTGAACGGGTCGGATGGCTATCCTGGAGACTCACCCAGGGGTCCTTCCCGGACAGGTAGCATTCGCATGGATTCCAGGCATTCGCAGTCGAGAGAGCCGGCATACTCTATAGATTTGGATGCCACGGCGAGTCTTCATCGAGAGCGTGTAGAGACTGATACTATTGAGGAACAATATGCGCCGATTGCGAGACCTAGAGAGAAGCAGAGAGAGACGCAAGATCCACAGCCAAGACGCCAACGCTCTTCTAGTGACCACCAATCTCGACGAGCCGAGGGGCGACCCCCGCCGTCAATTTCTTCGGGCTGGTCGCAGCACGCGAGACCTGTGGATAGCAATACGGCGTCCCAGACGCGCACGACCCCCAGTGAAGAGCACTTTCCCTCACCGGTTGACCGACCGGGAATCCCTATTCGATCGTCTTCGCGATCGTCGACTTCATCGTACTATCAGGGGTCACCAGAGACTACGCGTTATCAACCATCAGGTTTAGGTTCGACTCGGCCCTTGGTGTCGAAGCTATCGAATGATGGAGACTTCAGCCAGGGTCAGTCGAGTCCTAGCTCGAGGGCATTCTACGCGCCACAAGGTACACAAGCCATTCCTATTGCGAGCCCGGGAAGACGTGTCGTGAACAAGCGTTCGTTCACCGCTGATGATGCCCGCCAGCTCCAGTCAAGTCCGAGCGCGAGGGCTTGGTCGGGATCGGAGAGTCTACCTAGGATCGGCCGGCGGGACTCCATAGGCTCGCGCTCCGTCCGATCGCAGTCTTCGAAACAAGACTTCCAAGTGTGGCACGCGGTGGGCCGACTTTCTCCTTATGACGAACAATCGGTGTCGGACTTGAACGAGTACGATAGCGATTGGGAAGATGCGGGATATGGATTGGGCCTGCTCGAGGACTTGGCGGAGGAGAGACGACTGATCGACGAAGAGGCGAGGCGGGTAGCAGCGGAGGCGAAACGGAAGCAGCAAGAGGCGAGGCGAAAGGAAGAAGAACTTAATCGCAAGGAGGCGGAGACAAAACGGCGAGAGGAGGAGGTGAAGCGGAGGGAACAGGAGCTGGAGAGGCAGACGGAATTAACCAAGCGTCAAGCGGAGGATGTAAAGCGACAGAGAGAAGAGACCACTCGACGGGAGCAGGAGGCGAAACGCATAGAGAAGCAAGCTCAACTACATGCTGAAGAGGCTAAACGCCGGCTCGAGGAGGCGCTACTACAAACGGAGAGTGCTCAACGGCAAGGTGAGGAGGTCAAACGCAGAGTGGAGGGGGCGAGGCTGTTGGAGGAAGCGGTCCAGCGGAAGCAGGCGGAGCTAGAGAAGAAACAGGAGGAGCTGAGACTCCGCGAGAGAGAAGTGGAAAGGGAGGAAGCCAGACTTCGAAGTCAGGAAGAGGAGCTATGTCGACGAGAGCAGATTAGTCGAGAAGAAGAGCAGGCAAGACAGCGAGCTCGGCGGGAGGAAGATCGGCGCCGGCAGGCAGAACGCCAGCGGGAGGAGGATCGAAGGCGAGAGGAAGAGCGTCAGCAGGCGGAAGATAAACGGCGGGAGGAAGAGCGCCGGCTGGAGGAAGAACGGGTACAGCAGGAAGAACTTGAGCAAAAGGAACGAGAAAGGCAGGCAGAAGCGCGGAGACAGGACGAGATTCGGCAGCAAGAAGAGTTGCGCAAGCAGGGTGAACTACGCAAGCAGGAAGCCGCGCGTCAGCGAGCAGAACGACGCAGAGGGGAGATATTGCAGCAGGAAGTTCTACAGCAAGAGGCATTGCGACAAGAAGTCCGACAACAAGAGGCATTGCGACAGGATGCTTCTCGAGGGGAGGCTGTGCGACCAGAAGCCGAGCCTGTTGCCGCCGAAGGTGTAGCGTCGAGAATACACGACGCTGAGCTGCAACATCCTGAGAATCAAGAGCCAGTCGTACAAGATGCCCTGAACTTGAATGACCCAGACCTCATCAGAGAACAGGAGGCGCTCTTTCGAATGTACGCCCAGCGTAACAGACAAGACAGCAATGCTTCTGACTACCAGAGTCGTTCCTCAGCTTCTCCACATTCTTCCTCGTCTTCAGCAGCACCCACCGCGCCGTGGAACATCCCTGGGCGAAGTGGTTCAACCTCGAGCAGCGCCGGCGACCGGAGTAGCACCACTTCTTCTTCGAGTTTCACGAGTTCACCCAGTTTTTCCTTCTCGACTCGGTCCGGCGCCTCGACCTATACGCAGACATCCACCGCGACAGGAACGACCTCGACCACTCCGACGAAGCCCGCCGCAGGTGGATGGAAGTCGACACCCGCAGCTGGCGCTGCCAGTAGTAAGAAGCCACCGGCGTCACCAGCACCCGCGAGCTTTACCCCGCAAGAGGAAGAGGAGTGGAAACGGCGGCAGAAAGAGCACGCGCGCAGGCAGCAGGAGCAATTCCAGCGCATGCAGGAGCAAGCAGAACAAGACAGGCTAGCCAAGACGACGAAACAGATGACCAAGGAGGAGGTCATGCAGTTGTTTGACGAGCATGAGCGGCGATGGGCCCGCTTAACGTCGATGGACTACCTCACTTGGAATTCCTTCCCATGGCCGGTACTGCGACCGCCGAAGGAGCCGGACGATTTGACTGTATATGCTATCGATGCATACGTCCTGTCGCCTCATAATCCGAAGGACGCTGGGAAATCCTCGAAAGACCGCATCAAGGAGCACATCAGACGGTGGCATCCGGACCGGTTCGAGACGAAGCTCTTGTGCAAGGTGCGGGATGACGAGCGCGAGAAGGTCAAGCAAGGCGCAGGCCTTGTCGCGAGGAATTTGAACGAGCTGCTGACACGCCAGTCAAGAGCCAACAATGACTTCATTTCATAATTCGGTGAGTGCATGGAGAGTAATTCATAAAGCGTACCTCTGATCGCTGCAGCAGCTTGCAGAATACTTGTAATATGACATCGACTTACGCTATGTATGCTTATCATGCGGCTATTGGGGATTGAAAGAATGCACCATCTATGTAGCAGTTCATGAATCTGTATGAGTAGCCTGAGCGGAAGTGTTGTATCCCAGCTTACCTTGTGGTCAAATGACCAAATCGCCTGCTTTTGCTAGCCCATCACGTATCCATCACAATCTTCGTGCAGACGCACGAGCGCGATGTTAGTTCTGCGGATTGTAAGCAAACGATGTCGCTACACGCTCCAAGGTGAGTCGCCAACAACAAGGGTGTTTTAGTCCAAGAGCGAATGAGTCAACCTCCAATTTGCCAGATGCGG
Organism: Postia placenta MAD-698-R-SB12; assembly: GCF_002117355.1. Classification (NCBI taxonomy): domain Eukaryota; kingdom Fungi; phylum Basidiomycota; class Agaricomycetes; order Polyporales; family Adustoporiaceae; genus Rhodonia; species Rhodonia placenta. The sequence continues at coordinate 489,339 of NW_020169836.1, read as the reverse complement.
TAGCAGTCGCCTGTAGTCTCGTGTTTGGCTTTTTGGCTTTGATAATACGCTCGCCGTCAGTCGCGGTCAATATAGGCCCGTCCGGGGGCGACAAGCTACAGCCACCGAATTTGTCGCGGGGTCTGTCCAGTCAGAGTGGAGAATGTAGTCACCGGGTGCTCTACAAGCGCTACATCTAGAACTGCAGGTGTTGGCGTGAGCGTTGAACGGTACAAGACGACGATAACGGGATTGAAAAAGATCGAACTTGGAGACATTAGGATCAGCGCATATATGCAGTCTAATAGCGCATATACACCCGCTTTTTGAGGATACTATCTTGCATGTGTTCGTCAGGCGTGTAAGACTGGAAAGGTGTCCTCGAAAGTGCTTTCTTGATATTTTGACATTAACTCGACTAGTTCATTGATAGTCAGATATCGTGACCTGGTACGCAATACCAGGACTCTGAGTATTGAGGAGTCTTTAACGTGCGGGATATTTTAGCTTATTAATACGAGTCACTTACAAAGAATAAGAGTCGCCCGAACGTCGCCCACAACCAAAGTGCAGCATTCTGCTATAAACATGACTGTGCAGCCACAGGTGTTCAGTAGCACTGGCATATTTACGATCTATGAGCGGACGTACATTCAATGTAATCAATAAAAAACGTTCAGAACACCGTTATGGGCGGCGTAGACTCGATGAAGTAGATTGGAGTAAAATGAGGATGAAGACAGAGTGGCATCCGCGTCGAGGTACATAGACGCGTCTTGTCACATCGTTACAGACGTCACGTGGTCGCGTTCCAGCACCTACGTGGAGTATCCTTCGGGAGATTTGTGTAAAGCAGATACTCGCCTTGGGTCGGCACTTTACGAAAAAGAGAATCCATTGTGACTACCAGTACAAGCAGACATCATGCTTAGCAACATGAAAACCTATCAAGTCTCGAAGGCATGATGCGGAGGCCCCGATGTAGCAAATTCGGTAGAACTGGTCGATGGAGTAAACCAGAGCAAGGAGTGCTGATTCGTAGTGTTTCCGGAAGCACAGCGATGAGTATTCAGCAGTACAAATGGATCATGAAAGAAGTCTAACAGAAAGCCCTCAGTAGAAGTCGGTCGTCGACGCGATCATGTGACCGTATAAACTGATTTATCGAATTACGCGCTGGGTTCGGAAGACGACAGAAAAAACGCGCCGAACGAGAAGATGCAACTTGAAGTGCTCTGCACAACGCCTCTCGCGAGGAACTGAGCAATGGTCAGACGTGTACACGGCTCTCAACCGTTTTAAAAGGTGGCTTTGCTCGTTTGGGACTTGCGGTGCATGATTGGACACTGGGGATCTTAATGGTTACATCCCATCTTCAAACTTTTTATAGCTAGGCTCGACGTCCAACAATCATGCCGGACGTGCACCACAGGCAGAGGGACGCGTCGATAGCGCGCACGGGAAAACGGCGCCGGCCGAGGGGCTCGCGGAGCCGAATGCGGGGGCCGCCGGGGGTTCGGCCGGGAGTTCGGCCGGCCGCATGCTACTTAGGATTTGCTGAATGCTAGAGCAGACCTAAGACTAGACAATTCCTTCAACTTACGCCAGCTCCGGATATCCACTGAATGCACTCACCCAGAAGATATTAAACGTCTTCATTCTTGACATACGTGCTCTCATATAATCTCTCGCGAAGGCTGCTTTAGATACGCGTAATTGGAACCCACACATACCACTGCTGGACAATCAACATGCTCGACTCGTACTTAGTCACTGGCGGCAATGGTCTTCTGGGGCAGCACGTCGTACGGCAGCTGCTAGAGCGCGGAGAGAACGCTGTTGCTGTCTTTGACATCGTCCCCGCCCCACACCCCGACGAACGTGTCAAGGTATACACCGGAGACATCACTAATGGAACCCAATTCTCTCAAGCTGTCCAAGATGTGAGGGTCTGCCGAAACACCTGCTCCTGGATGTTACTGAAGGCGTAATAGTGCAGAGCAACATGTATCATCCACACCGCTGCGCTCATCCAGGGCGCGCCGCGGGACGCGATGTTCTGCGTCAATGTCACAGGCACCGAGTGCGTCATTGCCACGGCGAAGGCACACGGTGTACGGAAGCTTGTCTTCACGAGCAGCGCGAGCGTCGTGTTCGACGGACACGATCAGGCAGGTGTCGACGAGAGCGCACCGTACCCCAAGGTGCCATTTGACGAATACAACGGGAGCAAGGCGGCTGCAGAGCGCCTCGTGCTCGCTGCAAACGAGGACAAAGAGGACGGGCTCAAGACTGTGTCCCTCAGAGTTGCAGGGCTCTTCGGGTGCGCAACTGCTCCGACCTGTTCTAACCCTCACCCACTCACTTCTCCCTCAGGCCGGGCGACCGCCACGCCATCCCAGGCTTCATGGGCGCGCTGCAGGCAGGACGCACAGGCATGCAGATCGGAGACAACACGAACCTCTTCGACTTCACATATATTCCGAACGCCGCGCTCGCCCACCTGCTCGCGGCAGACCGCCTTGCGCCCACGCACCCGGCGCACGCGCGCGTCGCCGGGAAGTCGTTTTTCATCACAAACGGCCACCCGCTCCCGTTCTGGGACTTCCCGCGCATGCTCTGGCGCGAGGCGGGGCACGTCCCCGCGCGCATCACAGTGCTTCCGCGCTGGGCCGCGATGCTGATCGCGGTGCTGATGGAAGTATGGTCCTGGCTGAGCGGCCGCCCGCCGGTGCTTTCGCGCTTCCGTGTCGTGTACGTGACCGCGACGAGGTGGTGCGATATCCGGGCAGCGCGGGAGGCGCTCGACTACGAACCGCGGTGGACGATGCAGGAGGGCGTGCGGGAGACGATCAAGGTATGATGGCTCCGGCCGCGGTTTTTGATGTGATCATCTGTGCTGACGTGGACTGCAGTGGTGGAAAGAGGCAGAAGGAAGCCGGACGAAGGAGCAATGACACGAAATAAAACGGTCCGCTGTGATAAAACAGCCCGCTGTGAACGGACCTTGCGGCGCTCCGGACTACTTTCATATCTCGGGAATTAGGGACATTCGTTGATGGCAACTTTACAGGCGCTGTGCGACGCTGTGGGTTTTGCACCGTCGAATTTGAAACACGCCTCTCGTGTTCGAGAACGTATACGCAGTCGCAATCGCCTCGGCTGTTCACACGTCATGGTTCTCTTCAACTTTCGAATCAAATAGGGTATGTTTCGACGTCTCTGCAGCTAGCCGAAGAGACGCATTACCACACGGCAAGAAATGGGCAATGCGCGGCTGCATGCGGTCGCGAAAGGGCCATTTAACCTTCATACCCACCGTCAGCGTGTCTCCGGCGGACCTATTGCTAATGCGCATCGCGGAGATACGCAGCTCCCCCCTTCAATAGATGGGTCCGAGCACCCTGGACCCAACGGCGCACTGGCCGCAGCATCAGCGACGCCTTCGACCCCCATTTTGGACAAACCTTCTGTCAAAAATTGCGTTTGCGACAGTTGGAGTCTGCTCTACGACATCTATCAGCCTGAGGAAGCGGCCCTGGCGACTACATCGAACGTTCTTGACGCCATGTCTTATGTCAGGCACCAAAGGTTCATTGTATTGGAATTTTCATTACGGAGGTGTCTTCGCCGTTTTCATTATGCCAGGGGCACGACCACACATTCAATGTGCCTGGGCAACACCAGTCGAAAACGTCAGTACTATTAGTAGATATAACAGCAAGCGAAAAACGATAGGCGCGATCACCCAAAGTAACTGTTCTTTCTGGGCGATGATCCGAGATGCCGCAACCACAGCAGCCACAGATCTACAGGCTGGCAGCCACAGCAGGTTCGATGATGTTAGGGAAACACAGTTGACATACTAGAACAGGCCGATTTGTACGTACTTTGCTGGCCACTGTACCACACTTCCTTGTATGGTTGCCACTCCATCCCAGAAACGGAATGCTCATATATAGGGAATCAATACTACATACATTCTTGTATAATCAATCATATTGCTCGAAAGCACTTACAATTGTTCTAGAATACGATACCTCTGCGCTGCAGCCAGAAGCCAGTGTATCACACACTTTGCACAAGGTGTATAGCAACCTTTCGATGAGAGATCCCTAGAAAGTTGTATGTTTCTTTGGCTTGCATGACGGCTCAAGGTGAGGCGTGGGAATATTGCTCGTTTCGGAGTGGCAGGCACGGCAGCGCATTAATACATATCCTTCTTTTGTATTGATTGAATATGGAAGCGGTAGCTCATTTGAGTTGCAGGAGCATCATAAGGTCTACAAGGCGTATGTACGAATGAGCAGGATCAAGAATGAGCAGTATGTCAAATGCGATGGTTTGCTCAAGTCGGTGGCTACAATGTGGCTGCTGTGGCGGCAGCATCTCGGATCATCAGCCGGAGAGAACAATTAATTTGGGTGGTCGCGCCTGTCTTTTTTTCGCCCGCTGGAATATTTATCATTTAGACATTTGAATCTAGCTTGTATTACATTCTAAGATACACTCTGTACACTACTTTGCTGCACGACAGCAGACACTATTTTGCACGCGACCTACTATCTACCAGGAGTGCACCAGATGAAATAACAGGAGATAATGTGGATGACGACACAACAGACAGGAATGTAGCAACACAAGCCCAATGAGGCCAGAGCAGGGACAGCCGACAAGACAAACACGAGATATGCACTGGATATAGGACGCTATGCGAGACGAGAGCAGCCGCTGGACAGAGACAAGTGGAATAACGAGCGTGTGTTCCGGATGCATGTATGATACAAATGCGACGTAAGCGAGACAATGCGCGAGTTGAGAGCGAGAGAGCGTGTGAGCGCAGAAAGCACAGAGAAAGCAGATTTCCTGAGGGTTTAGTGAGAGTGCTGAGCGGCGCCGCTAGAGTCCATTGCGTCGAAGATCGTCCAGTGCGGGTTTATTTATTTATTTGCTATGGCCGGTATCCGCTGCGCGAGGGGGTCTAGTTGAGATAATGCCAGGACAGGTTCACCCGCCCGACGTCCTTGATATAAACTTGGCCGTGCACCCGGCACACCTGCATGGCATTCACGTCAGTCGCCGTTATACACACAGCATCCCGATACCAAAGAAACTCACCATGTCTGCGACCTCCCATTCGCGGTAATACACGTGCACGCTCCCGTCAGGCTTGCACTCGAGCTTGCGGATCTCGCCAAAGCTCTTACACCACAGCACCACGTTCTCGTACCGCTGCTTGCGCACACGTTCGCGCCGTTCCTGCTCTGGCTCGTTCGGGTTGTCGTCCCGCCACGTAGGCTGCACGTTCGAGATGACGAGCTTCTTCTGCCGCCGCTTCACGCGCTTGATCCCGAGCGAGGATAAAAACGACGAGTCCTGGCGTGGTGGCAGGTAGAACGACGGCGACGGCGTGCCGGGCGAAGGCGGTGGGAGCGTCGGCTCGAGTGGTGGAGAACTGGGCGTTGGCGGTCGATCGTAGTCCGCGTCTTCCGATCGTGGGGGCAGTTCGAAAGGAGGGAGCAGCGAGGGCGCACCGGAGTAGCGGTGCGAGACAGATCGTCGCAAGATGAAAGGCTCGGTATCCGGCGCAGAGGCGAACGGGTCGCTGAACTTTGGAGGTAGTCTCGGGGGCATCGGTTCAGCGGGCGTCGGCAGGCTTGACCGCGATGAGCCGGCAGACGAGCTCGACGACGACGATGCCGCCACAGAGATCGCAGAGGGCGCTTGCAGCGGCGATTGCACCGAAAGCGACGGGCGGGGCGTGACCATCTCGAACGACGGCTCAGGGCACCGGATGTCTAGCACATCCTGCGGAGGAGGCGGGGGGCTGTTCGGGAGTGCGGGTGCTTTGCCGAGTGAGCCAGACCGCCCACGCGTGATGAAGCTGAGCAGCCGGTCGCGCTTCCTCCCTGCAGAAGCCTGCGGCTGCGTACCCGTCGGCTCAGCCGGTGTGCGGACAGAGGACGGCGCGGGCCGCGAAGCGACAGAATCCAGGGACCACCTCGATGAAGGCTGGGCGGCCTCGTCATCTAGCGAATCGGACGGGAAGGCCTCGAGCGCGGCGGGCGCCTTGACAATAGGCGAGCCCACGAGCGTCACAGGCGACTCTGACGACATGTACGAGGACGATGCTGTCGACGCCGATGCGAGGCCGGGGAAGGTGCGCAACTGCGGGGACGAGCTGGAGGTGGATAGCGTCGGGAGCGTCGGGCGCTGTTTCCGCTGGGGGCTCTGGCTGCCGCCCGCGAGGACAGGTTTGATTGTCTCGCCGTTGCTCCTACCAATGCTGGCGCTGGCGCTCCTCATGCGCGGGGCGCCATCGGCAGCCATACTCGGGTCCGCAACGTACATGCCTGAGCGCTTCTCCGTAGGGCTCGTCCGCTCCCCGAGGTTCTCCAGGGTCGACGAGATGGATGGGAAGGTCGCATGACGCTGCGGAACCTGCGGGCGCGAATCGGGCGGGCAAGGGCGGGCGTCAGGCTGGCTCGCACGCTGGGGGCCGCGTGGGAATGTGTGCGCCTTGGGTGAGCGCGGGGGCGAAGATGAGATGCGCGGAGAAGTGGGTGGCGTTGCAGAGGGCGTCGTCGGGGCAGTGCGAGGTGGCGAGAGCGAGAACGCCATCTGCAGTGGCGAACGAGGAGGGGAGCGCGGCGGCGTCCTGGATGCGAAGAACGGTGCACTGGCTGTGCGCGGGGAAGGAGGCGGCGCGTCTGGCACTCCCGCGCGGACTAGCGAAGGGCGCGGTATTTCGGGCAGTGGCTAGCGAAGACAAGTATCAATCAGCATTCGGTATACGTGCTTCTCGGAGTAAAGGGACGGTCAAGTTTGTGATGGGACAGCCAAACTTGCGATGGGACAGCCAAACTTGCGATGGGACAGCCAAACTTGCGATGGGACAGTCAAGCTCGCTGTGGGACGTGGCTGCCCGAATATAAGACATTTACGGGAAGTGCATGGACATGGCATACCATTTGCCAGTGTGTATACAAATGATCCTTCTCAGATCCAAAATGTGCGCTATTGGGGTAGTCGGCTTTCCCCCAACCGCACTTTGCACGATGCACATTCCCCGAACCGAGCGGACATCTTCCCAAGAGGGCATTCGCCTGTTATGGGAATGACCACCAGCTACGGCGGATAGAATATTGCGGCGCAGGGACACGGAGTACAACATAGCAGCCTTATTGATATTAGGATGCGACGACACCGACCAATCGCCTCTGCCGCCCGGGCGGCTGAGACGACCGGTCTGGATTATGACTGGTATATTTTATTAGGAGTCCAGCACGAAGCCCAGGAATACATGTTTTATACCTGCGAGCCATCCGCAACAAGCCTTGTCGCTAGTCGAATACGAGCAGGTCTGTCCATCAACCGGGCCGCGGGATTGCTCCGCCCACAGGTAATGCCTGGGCGCGAGCCCCCCGCAAATTATTTACCCATGAACACATGTCCGTGCCATGCGCAGCGTCTCCCACCATCTCCGTGCCGCTCACAGCGGAGCATAACAAGATTTACAACTCCCGCTAACACCCATCTGTCTTCACGCCAGTGATGTACAGTAGGGTCAAACACATCACGACTCCGAGATAGCCCCGGGGTTCTGGATACAGGAGTGGTCGAGGTCATATGACCCCGTATGGTATCCACAGTACATCAGACCGTGGGTGAAGCCTTCGTACGGTCATCAAAGTCATTTCCCAGACATAGTCAGCGTATCGTTGCAAGTTCGCGCGCGAAGACCGCGCATCTGCCAACGATTGGGCAGAGAGGCCTTAAGCCAAATAAGGCAACGCCGGGTTGCGGAGATGGCCGGCCACGAGCGCCACAGGGGCGGAAACCATTCTGGCGCAAAAGTTGATGCAGCAGGAAGGTTGACTTAGCGCATCGACGTCGACACCCTAGCGACGCGACACGACCCTCGCAATGGGAGAAACGGTAACGCGACGGACACGAAACACGGGCGCGAGCACGTCAGAATTGCATAGGCATGCTCACCTTGTCTTTTTCGCCGTACGCGCGTGGGTGCGATGCGAACGCGCTATGGGTCTCAGAGGTCGGCGTGCGAGGGTCCGAGAAGAATGTTGGGTCGTAGAGGTGTGCACCATCTTCCTCTGTCGTGCCGGAGTCAAGATACGCAACGTGTACGAGTTGGAAAGCAGCTCACCATCGGCGAGCGCGGTAGACAGGTCGACAGCAGAGTCGTGTGCCGCGTCCGAGACCCAGGAATAGTCGGCGTTAAGCCAGTGCTCCTCGACGTACGAGGGCTTGCTGGGGTTGTCGCGCGCGTGGGGTTCGTCGACGAAGGACGGCTTGCGGGAATGGCGCGGGGACTCGGTCAGGCAAAGCTGGGAGAGCAGCTCGAGCTTCGCGTCGAGTTCGTCCGGGTTGGCCTCAATGCTGCGCTTCGAATGCATGGTGGCAGGCAGCAGTGATCAACGGTGCGAATGTTGGTGGCGGGGGTCGTGTCGGATGACGGGGGAGTCAATCAGGGAGTCGGGCGGACAGGGGAAGTATTTGACTGACCATGGATTCGCTTCGCTTGCAGTACACATCAATTCCAGAACCCCAGGGTTGGTTCCCGTCCAATTTTCAGACTTGCCTTTTGGGCCCGCGGTCTCGAAGCCATCAGCGGCTTACCTCAGCAGTACCTCCCTTTGCAGGAGCCCGGCCAATCGCAGCTCGGCGGTCCCCGTCCAACGCCCGGCCTGATGGAATCTGCTCTCGACGCTTCCTGCCGGCAACCCCGAGCGCCGGCCGGGTCTACCCAATTCCTCATATGTACACAGCACCCGATTAAAAGCAGACGTCTGTGCTTGCATTGCGAGGCGGGGAACTGCCAGGAGCACGAATCGCCGTGTCATCTTCCTCCTGGAAGCCCGTGCTGGCATCACGCTGTGCACGGAGAAAGCCTCGGATGCGCTGCCGGCATAGACTCCCACCACCAGTGATTGGCGTGCACACCGAGTCTGTGTATCCCATCACTGCCCGCTTCTAGGGCGACCACGGCCCACGTCGTCGAGTCGCGAATGCCTTATGCTGCTATTCCGCACACTGTAGTCATCGCCCAGATCCGCTGGAATCGCTGAGCCCTCGCTGGGCCTCTGGGGAGAGTTCTCTTCGGGCGGGAATGCGTTGTGGAACTCGCGAAGTTACTTTCTTCGACAGATCCTCCACCGGCGGTCAACCTTTCGCAGTCTTCCAAATCGTGCGACACTTTGCGTTCTCCATAAACTTTCACTCCCGGGTCTCGGGATCGAAGTAAGATGATCTGGTGTGTCGATGTATCGTACGAAGCCAAAAGGTTCCATTTGCATCCCTTTCCGAGCCTTTGAATAAGTTCGTCACATATGCAGCACACTGATATTCACGAGTGCCTGTCAGTCTCATGCCCGACCAGACAAGTACGAAATGCAACAACGATTTGATTTGCCTTCCTTCAATACAGCTATAAGACTGCTGATGAGTCCACCGTGTTCCGGGAGTCGGAACATGTGTAAAGTTTCATTACAGCCCCTTGGACTCCCCGTCGGTCGCATCCTCCGGCCGCGATCAGATCGACGTACGCATAGCAGTAGGCACCCTCTATCCCCGGCCGCAATTCCGATTTGATACAAACGGCGCTCGCCGAACTGCCCGCCCGTCCACCTTCTGCAGGAACGCGAGGCTGCCGTCGGGTGCTCCAACCTGCCAAGCACCCGCCCATCACTGTGTCAGCTGCCGAGCTGGCTACGATTGCCACACTGCGTGCTGCGTGGTGTACTGCTGACGTCGGACAGCGTCTCCACCCGCCGCCGAGGTCGGACCTTGTCGCTGCAGGAGGAAGTGCGCGAGCCCGCCGCGGCGCATTCAGTGGCATGCGGAGGAGGGATTGCCGCTTTGGGCACGCGAATCCAGGCGGGATCTGAGCGCCGCTTCGTGTCCCTTGCCGCCGCACTTCGTGTCCAGGGCCCTCTCGTCTGGCGCGCGGTGCTTCCACCCATCTCCGCCCCTCTCGCCCCTCTGCCGGCCCCATGCACAAGCACTTGGTTTGCCTCATAAGCACTTTGAATGGGCAAAAAGCTGAGAACCGAAACCTTGGCAGTCTTGACGGCGGCCGCCCACCGCCCACCACACGTTCTCTGGATCGGGCAGACCCGCGGGACCGATGCATCGAACTTGTCAGCCACACATGCGTACGATCCTGGTCTGCGTTACTGACCTTATGCGGACAGTGATGAGACTCAATCCGTATCTAGTATACTATGGTTTACCCGGGGATAGTCCCTTTAGATGGCCAGGTGTGTGATGCTGCAATAATCACGCACTTACTGCCCTCGGAATGATGTGTCAGTCATGCAGTTTGGTATTCCTGATCGCACCTCCAACTTGAATGAGAGCAAACAGACGACTGGTTGAGGAGTCCCTTCTTTCGAGCGATTTGAAGGCAATGTCACACCCGAGAATGCGATCAGAAAGGCTACAGAAAGTCAATAGTACACATAGAGCATTTTACCCGCGCAGATACCCTCGAATTGAACGTGTGCAATGTGGCGATGTGCATTGTGAGAGGCGCGTTTACAAGGAAACATGCTTCACGTGATTCGGAAAGTGTCATCAGAGGCTGGCCTACGAACCGGGCCAGGTTTCATGAGGACTAGCATGCTTCGTATTCGCGAGTAGATGCTCGCTGCAGACATGTCAAACAGGCGTCTTACAGCAGCCATAGCGGCAGCGTGAGCACAGTTCTATATCAGGCCGTGCGGCCATCATACAGGCACGAAGCGCCTGACTAGTGCATCCTAATTACCCGGCTGGGCGCGCCACAGCCGCCGCGCGAGCCGCCGCCAACGCGCTGCGCAAACTTGGGGCTTGCTGCTGCAGTTTGGGTGCTGCGGCCGGCCTGAGCATGTGGCGGACGTCTCGACCTGCAGCTGGACGTCTGATGTGCCACAGACCCCGTACTGGCCTGCGCGAGCGTGCGTCCCCTTCCATCGCGCAGATGGATTGATGGGTGGTCACGGCTAGCGACAGGGAGCGTAACCTTCGCACTATCTCTGCATTCACGCCCCTCGTCAGCATCCCTGGTCCAGATGGGTGGAGCAGAGCACTGACCGACGAACTGCGCCTGACAACCACCGCACTTCACGGAGTCCGGCCGCCCAGATCCACCTGACCTGGCACGGCGCGCCGGTTTATCAACGCAAATTAGTCGCCGGCTGTAATATTGGCGCTGTCCTTCGCAGGCTCGGTCGGTAGCGGCCGATTGAGCAGGGCGGGGCGGCGCAGATGTGGCGCGTGTCGTATCTCGCCCGCGACGCCTGGAGAACGTACGCTCAGGCAATCAACTCTGACGATCAGCGGATCCGCCACTGCTCCGGGTGTCCTGGGGTGCGCCACGGCGCTGTGCGTTCGGCTCAGTCACAGGCTGTTATCCGTGCATCTGCATCATCTGTCACGTCGGCCTGCGAAGGCGTTCTCCCGCGAGCAATTACTCCGCATGGAGACTGTCCAGCAGGACGTCAGCGCCGAATGATGGACACAGACTCAGTATCTACCCAATCGGTGGGCGTGTGCAGAGTCGCTCACGATGCGGCCGTGCGATGTAGCAGCTGGCAGACAGCATACGCCGAGGCATTCGGCAGGGGAAGAGGTCATCCAGGATAATGTACGTGCGTTACCGAAGTTCTTCCTCTTCCCCTCCGCAGTGACATCATCATTATACTCACAATAAACCCAGGCGTATTCCATGCGAATGTACAGCGGATATAGTCACGAAGGCGGGCAGCCATACTGCTCAGTGTCACATGTGCAAGAATCTTATCCGATGAATCGCATGCCGCACATTCAATCCGAGCCAACCTGTCGTTGGCGGAAGAGCCGGGACGAGGCGCAACGATGTGCGCGAACAGCGGACGCAGTGCCTTGGCAGTCACTCACAAATCAGACTGGCTGGACGTGAGAGCAGGATTTTCGCTGCGTTCATCATGTAGCAGGGCGATCTTGATGCGGAGCGCGGCCACTACTCGTGCGGACGTGAAACCAAATCTTGACATGGGCAGGTCATACCTGACACATATTGGACTACTAGGGTATGGACGGATCGATCGTGGTGCACTCCATTCCAAAGTTTACGTTCCGTACATGGTGCGTTTCCAGCTTGATGTCGTGCCTTTTTCAGGTCATTTCCCCGCGGTGCATTGGCATAGATAGGGTGCGGGGGATATGCCTCCGTGTGGGTTTGGCTCAGTGGAACATGCCAGGAAGCACTCAACTCGGGGTATGGGGGGCTCACGCAGCCCATGGGGTCAGTGTCGCAGTGTCTTGGAACCCCAAGAACAGCTGGTCAGCATGCTCCCACACAACTGTGCGACACTCGCTCCCCAGAAGTATCCTATGCGCGTGTGGTTGCTCTCAAGGAACATTGGGAGATGCATCGTATAGGTAGCATCTTTGGCCTTCGCCAGCTCTAGACGGTCTTAGTCAGACTACTAGACCCATGTCTGGGATACTATGTTTCGCAGACTTGTCCGCACGTGACCGCTGCATTGCGGCGAAACTGTTACCTGATCCTCGGTACGGTCGGCAATGACGTGCAGCCGTGACATCCATATCTCTTGTATGCCGACTAATGCATGGTAGGCTATTCGATGATCTTCATTGACCATTTTGTCAATCAGAGTAGGGAGATGTCACCTCCAATCGAAGTGCTCGTAGTACTCGACACCATCGTCGGCCCGGATGACGACGACTCGCGAATGGGCAGCCGTGTCCGCCTTTCCTCCTCTGCCAGACACTTTCGACTTGAATTGCTCGTACCTGCTTCTACTGGCGATTGAAGCCTCCTCGAGATGTCTATCTAGACGCTGAGGTAAGTTCAGCGCACTCGATTACGACAGCTAAGCCCCGCCGTCTCTGTGTTCGTGTCGCCCTATAGGCACCGCACCGTACCTGGAAGGACGTCAGCTGTGATTGTGCGATATACACTAACTGCTTCCAACACGACGCCGTGGTAATATAGAGTTGTGCATTAGGCAACTTCACCGGCTGTCGAGGACGTAACCAAACTCGGCCTTGCGCTTCACCCTTTCTCGGTGACAAGACGCGCGTTCTCAGTGGCCCTAGGTTTCTCCACATTTTCGAAATCACCGCTGCCGGCACTGCTCCACGGTTCAAGCTTCAAGGGCCAGACTGGAGCACTCTTCTTCGCCCGATACGGGTGGTCTCCGATGTTTCGGTGTCCCTCTAGGTCCCCGGGCAGCACGTAGAGCTTCGATTCCTGCCAGTCATTCTTCGGCTTTGCTATGGTCTAGGGGTGTGCATCCTTGCGAAAGGGATCGCGAAGATTTTGCTACTAGGTCCCACGGAAGGCGCTGTCTCCCCATCTTCGCGTACTAGGATAGTTCTGGTCTGCTTGGCAGCGCACCTTCATTCTATGCGACATTCCGATGGTAGGCGATAGTCATGATTTCCGACCAGGCTGCACTGCCTACCGCCTCATACAGAATTGTTCTCTTGCAGCAAGACTGCTTCTCCTTCACGCAGTAATGTGTCAAGATCGTCCAAGCATGCTTGGCTGCGGCGATGTTTACGTCGCACATTCGATGGTATACGGTTGAAGCGTCCGCAAGTTTGCACCCCGACGATGTAACCCATTCATTGGATCTCGTGATGCGCCTGCAGGAAACGACGGCATAGCCTCCAGCTTGCTGGCCGCTCTATATCCGATGGTTGCCCTGGCATGTTCGTCGAGGACTGGTAGAGCAGATGACGGCGCACTGCCCTTGCTGTCTCACAATAAACGGCAAGGGTAGTTTGTGTACGTATTCTTGTGCGTTCCAGCGAACATGTGCGTGGTCTATGCAAGTTGAGTTGTCAGCATGCTGATTAACCTGCAAGGGCATCTATCCCCAAAAGTACGCCTCACTTCCATGAGGGTACGTTTTGTAGAGTTCGCGATAAGGAAGCCGGGAACGCGCTGCTTCGCAGCCTTTGGGTGGTGAGTGACGTTTACGCTGGAATGCGTGCGTGCGTTTCGGCGGGCAGTCAGCTCCGGAGCACGCATCGTCCGCCGATTCGCCCCCAGCGTTCGATATCCGTTGACCCCTACGCTGAATAGTTTGAGTGTCTCTGACCATCAGGATGCAGTCACCGAGTGCTTCGCGAAATGCTCTACGTATGGTCTCCATTCCCCAACGTCTTCAAAGGGAGCTGTCTGTCCCACACTTCAAATCCCTTTCCTTCTCCATCAAGGATTTTGCGATTTTGACCATGTTTGATTGTGCGTTTTGCGCTACGCAGATTGCCGAGCAACCATTCCGCTCTTTTGTGGTTCCCTCATGTCGTTGCAGCTGCGGCGGTACGTCATCCTTTTCAAGATACCTTGGCGCCATCGGCGTGCAAGAGCGAGCCACTGGTCTCGTAGAACGCATATCTTCAAGATCAGTTCGCCGACGAGGCGTAATGCAACGCTACTCGTCCTTTTTGGGAACTCAGTCTGACTGTTCACAACCATTCTACTAGGTGCTTTCCCGATGCTGCTGTGTGAAAGAGCTGCACGAAGCACCGGGAGCATGGGCCTCGGCGTAGCTTGATGCATCCCTGCAACAGGGTACGTACTTCCAACGAGATTTCTACCTGATGGTGTCTCACGGCCTTGCGGCAGTGCTATGCCCTATAATGGGCACAACTTCTCATGGAAGTAGTGCCGGATTCCTTTTCGGCTCGGTCGAACCGTGGATCAGACACGATGTTACGATTAGCTTTGCTCAGGGCGACATGGTCACCGTCAGGGTAGCATCCGTCAGGTAGTTTGTCCACTAGAGTAGCGCTAGGTGCACGGGATCGGTATTCTGGTTGCTTCTGCCTATTCTTTCGTTCTCACGTTGTCCTACTAGTCATCTTCCGCAGGTATGCACACGTCACCGGGATCGGGCTGCAGCAAGAGCTTGTTGTTCTGGCGTTAACGAACAGCGGCTTTATGGAAGAAGAACCCGCGGCAGCTGTTGGAGTTTATGTGATCCTCTCTTCGGTCCAGTTCGTGGACTGAACGGAAATGAGTACCGCGTGTTGTAGCTATTAGCGTCGTCGATAGATCCCGGTCCGCCGTACTAGGTCCGACGCACAATCCACCGGTATCCTGACGCCTAGTCGACTGATTTGCATGTGCAGTACGGCGGTTAGAAGTATCCTAGCAAATCTGATATACACTCCGCTGTAGTTCTATTGCTTAATTTGAGATGTACCGGTTGCTCTCTGAGGAATACAAGCTCGACACATCTTTCAATGTCTCGAGGGAGGGGGGGAATAGCATACAAATATAAATGAGCCCGTAGGCACATCTAGACTTAGCACAAGATACTTTATACTTTAATGGTTGCTAATGGAATCAATGACTCGGATCAGCGTCAAGCTGGATCCCACTCGGCCCCAATGCTTAGCGGAGCCTGTTCGAGCTCCAGGCAGGATACCCACACCCGCATTTTCTGGAAAACCTGGCCCGGGATCATTGTTATGTACAGGACGCGTCAAACGGTGCTGAGGACCGCTGTAAGGACCACTCGGTGGAGAAAGTGTCACAATGGTAGGGTGATTCTTCGACCCTGTGTGTGCGTTCTGTTTGTTAGGCACTCCTTGTCCGTATTGCGGAGGGCCGCGGCCTTTCCGCACCGCTCGTCCCACACTCGACCGCCCAGCCCATTTGCTGACAAGGTTAGACGACTGCACGAGCGCGTCGAGGAATCAAGTCATGCGGTCACGTGGTCGCGTCGACGCGCCGACTTCTGCTGTCATGGCTGAGGGTTCTCCGTTAGATTCGTACCGTAATCAGCGTGTACTGCTGAATGTTAATTTTATGCTGCTGGAAATACTGCAAATTGACATACTTCTTTTCACTCTACACCATCAACGAGTTCTATTGAATTTGCCATCTTCAAGTTGGACTTGGGGCCTCCGAGTGGCTTTTCGAGACAGGCCTGCGGCGTTGACTGCATCATGCCCTCGAGACTCGGAGGCTACTCATGCTATCCGAACATGATATTTAGTTGTTTTGGCAGTCATGATGAATCCTTCAGGTCATGATCTAAGGCGAGTACCTGCTTTATACCCAGTTTTGTCCCCGAGGGTATTCTAGGATATGGTCGCAAGCATGGACATACGTACGAAATTATGAGTTAGTGTAAAATAACAAGTACATCGAGCTACTGTATTATACTAAGTATGCACGCGTAGGGGCGACCGTTCATGGCGATGACGTCATCGTCGCATCGTTCAGCCCACCGCACGCGGAATACAGCCACGCCAGTGTGGTGCCTAGCCGGATAACCTTACTCCAGCTTACTCCGCCGCATTACTTTATAAAGTGCGTTTGCCCCGCGCTTTATCGAACACTTCTTTCACGAGACCACTCTACCCCTATACCAAAACCTCAACCCCTTCGACGCCCCTGACGAACTCTTCACGACCTTCGCCCGACTCTACACAATGGCCACTGCTCAACCCACCACATACGGCGCAACCACCACCACCGGCGCTGCGCCCGTCGCCGTCGCTCCTCGGAGGTCGGTCTCGCCGACTCACGACGTGCTTCTCTACTTTCTCGCTCTGTGAGTGCCCATTTCATCCTCTTCTCTATCCGCCTGACTGAACCGACCGACACCCCGCAGGTTCATCCCGCCGCTCGCTGTGTTCTTCAGTACGTGATAAATCCATCGGGTACCCTTCACAGCGCTGACACTTATTCACCAGAGCGCGGCATCAGGGCAGGTATGTTGTAAATTATCCCGCCCCTTTTCGCACTCCCTCAGTCAAGTTCGCCAGACTTCTGGATCAACATCTGCTTGTGGATCCTCGGTTGGATCCCCGGTGTTATACATGCCTGGTACGTACTCCCGTTCTCTGCCTGCGTGCTCGGTGCTAATTCAGTACTTATCGTGCAGGTGGATCATCTCGCGCTCGGAGGGTGTCTACTAGAGACGTCTTATACGCAGTCTCTTTGATACCCTCGTCGATGACGTCATGCTTTGGCACATAACCTAGTTCGCTTTCTTATTGTTAAAATACGTACGCGCAGTCTCGGAGCGGATGTCAGTTCTTGTTTGAGATCAGCTCCAAGGCACTCGCCCTGAGGCACGGATCGTTTACATACGTTATACAGTTTGTTCATCAATGCAGAGTTGCCCCTCGTGAGGCTCAGTTGGTTTGTCGGTTACAATCTACGAGTGGACGGGGGTTTCGAGAAGATCTTTCACCAATAATGCATGATCAGCCAAGCCTTGTGTCCGCGACCTTACACAATTACGGCTTTTGCAGTTGTTACTTAGCCATGCACAAAGGATGAATCTCCTCATCTTGTAAATCCCTGTCCCAAAATTTGCTCGAATCGACAATGAAAAACATTGCAAAAGTTACAAAAGGTTGATTTGACAGTGTCATGAATAATGATGAGAGTGGGATTCGAACCCACGCCCTTTCGGACCAGATTATCCCTCAGTGTGGATTCACGCCACCTTAGTCTGGCGCCTTAGACCGCTCGGCCATCTCACCATATTGACTGTGGGGACTCTTAATCATATGTTAAGTCATGCTCACGCAAGGAAAAGCAACATTCCCAGAGCGAACCTGATGTTCAAGAATTAAGGAGGTGCGGACGCAGTCGCAGTGCACCAGCACCTGACTGACTTGTGCTCCGCTCTGAGTGGTGTCTCTAGGGTATCGCATCTATAAAGATACGGAGAGGGCAGGCTTTTGACCAGTCTTGCCCATAAACAGCTTTGCGGATTATTGTTCCCAGACAAGTTCTTAGATTTTTGACGGAGAGGTCTTTGTAAATATGTTATTGTCTATGTCGAAAACTCGAGGTATCATTTTGGCTGTTGCTAACATACAATGATGTCAAAACTCCGCAGGGCCGTAAACGCCCTTCCAGACCGCTGTGCTACTCTTTCATCCTACTCAAAATATCATGATATGGCCCAGACGTTATGTGGCGAGACATCTTTGCGTTTGGCGAGAACACTACCGATTCTGATGACAAATTGGACGAGGTTTCTGACTCTGTAGATGGTCTCAGCAAGTCGGATGAAAGCGAGACAGATGAGGATGCTGGGGCCTTATTTGGTGATCTGGTCATCATGGGGTGATAATCACATGAATGTAGGAGCCCCTTGGAGACTCCGCAACCTACTATTAGACATGCTATCCGCTATGGCACAGTTGTCTGCATCTGAGCCAGTATCGTCTGTCAGTACGCCAGTGATGTCCCGTGAAGCGCAAGACTCGGAACGGATGGTCTAGCCGCTGCCCGGAAACTCGTGTGAGTTATGTCGGAAACTAGTCAACAACTGTTAACAACTACCGCTCTCCCCGGTGTCTCACGTTCAAAACCTGTCAAAAGCGCTTGGGGAGTGGTACAGTTATGCGGATCCATTTCTGAGCGACTCATCATCCCCTGCAGTGCTGAGAACGCACAGTTCGTCAGTGGCACTTGCCAACGAACCGCCGTTGCTGCAGGTATCATCGATAGAAACAAGTCAACAGTGAGCAACCGATGGAGCGCTCGTCAGCCTCTCCGCGTCAGATGCACTCGCAATACTAGGTTTGACCTTTTGGTGCAGGCGCTGTCATAACATCAAGCCCCACGGCTAGGAGAGGACGCACAAAATGGCAAGAATGGTGGCGGCAGCAGCACCTATTCAGATTTTAGCCCTTTTGAGCATAGGACCGATCCCAGACCCGGCCCCGTCGCCGGTCAATGGCACAAGTGCTGATGTGCGCGCAACGCCCAGGCACGGCGGGAGTGGGCGCGGGGGATCGCATAGTTTCGCGCTGGTGGCGGCGGGAGGCGGTGTTCTCCATATCGCGGCCGTCAAGTCGAAACGTAGCGCCTGCTTCAATAACAACAGGCCCGGGAGCGCAACTGGGTGATGTTGGGCCTTCGAGGCGGGGCCAAAGACGCTACGGCGGTCGCGAAACGTATAAGAGACGGCTGTGTGGCATTTGGGTGCGTCATTCTCGTCCAAGCACGCAAACCTTCAGGCCTACAAACGTCGTTCGCTGCACTGCACCGCAATATTACCACTATGTATTTCAGCACAGCGATCGTCATCGTCCCGCTCATCGCGTTTGTGGGCATGACCGCAGGCCGACCTCAGCCTACACCTACGACAACGACGATTCATGTCGCCCATCCATGCCCGGATATTGTCGGGTGCCCGCCTGAGGGGCCGTGTACGTCGCCGATATATCCATCTTGTACTTTCTGAATGCGCCCAGTGAGTTAATGACTTTGCACGTATGCGTGGAATCTGCTAAAAGAATATCGTCAGGCAATGCAAACATCACCTCTACCCGCATCCCACGAGATGGACAACGTGTAGCATATTATCATCACCATGGCAGAGTCGTGACAGAACGCAGTCCTGTGTATATTCGATCAATCAGTATAATACCTCAGTCCGGGGTTGCGGCGATTGCATAGCTCTTATCATGGAACATCATGACACGTTTGCGCACCTTTGAATAAACCCTAGAGAACGGAGGGTTTAGAAGTGCATGAGTCACAGCATTGCGCGTTGCGGCGAACGGCGGCAGGTGGCACGCCTTGCGTGCATGGTGACATCTACCGTTCAGTGAAACTGTGGGTAAGGAGAGGCTGAACAAACCTGATATGGTATGTGAACCTGATTGCAACGGTCTGCAGCGATACGCTCCTCTTAACACAGGAACGAGGGGGGTCCCACGGCAACAACCTAGAAGAGCCGCTCTAAATCCGTCATTTACACTTGTAGTGAGCTGATTGAAACAATTATACATAAAGCTCGCAGATGGCGGAGCGCGATATAAGTCACAACTTCGCAAGACGGGTGCAGGAAAGCTAGCAATGATATGGTAAGTAAGTAAGTAAGTAAGTAAGTAAGTAAATAAGTAAGTACAGGTTCCTAGTGATAATTCAAACTCCGACAATTACCTTTAATCAAGCTCTGCTCTAACACTTGCACTTCTCTTTCATCTTTTGCACAACAATGCCTTCTCCTCCAAAACCTTGGGAACGTGGGAGTGCTGCTGCATCGACGCCGATGACAACAGCAGGCGCGAGCAGCTTGGCAGCAAATACAACTTCCACACCAGTCGCATCCACCTCGACCCCGCCAACTCTTCCCGCTCGTCCTGCAAGCCTCGCCAGTCCCTCTGCGACATTGATGAACCAGGGAGCGGGCTACTCTTCACCATATTCATCATACAGCCCCTACAATCGGGTCGGCAGCTCGTACTCACCCTACGGGATGAACAGCATGTACGGCGGCGGAATGGGCGGCGGAATGGGCTACGGAGGAATGGGCGGGATGTACGGTGGTGGATACGGCTCCTACGGCGGAATGGGCGGAATGGGCGGGATGTACGGCGGCATGCCCGGCTACGGCATGCCAGGACCAGGACAATTCGACCCCTCGCAGCCGACGCTCACGCAGACTCTGGAGAGCACGACACAAAATACATTCGCGCTGCTGCATTCCATTGTGCAGACCTTCGGGGGCGTCGCACAGATGCTCGAGAGCACCTTCATGGCGACGCACTCGAGCTTCTTTGCCATGGTCGGCGTCGTCGACCAGATTGGCCAGCTGCGCGCGGCGCTCGGGAGTGTGCTCGGGCTGTTTGGTCTGTTGCGCTGGCTACGCGACCTCGTCACAGGCAGACACAGTTCTGGCGGCATGCGCGGCGAGTTCAGCGAGTTCATGAACGGCCGTCCTGTGCAGCCCGTTAGCGGAGGCGCACCGCCACCAAAGGCAAGCAAGAAGCCGCTGGTGATCTTCCTGCTCGCGATCTTTGGCATACCGTACGCGATGCACAGGCTCGTGCGGCTACTTGTTGCCCGCCAGCAGGCACTCGCCGAGCAGCAGGGTGGCGCTTTGCCGCCCTTGGACCCTTCGCAGCTCACGTTTGCGCGGGCACTGTATCCGTTCGAGGCGTCAACGCCCGCGGAGCTTGCACTCAAAGAAAACGAAATCGTCGCGATCATGGGTAAATTGGACCCAGCGACGGGGATGGAGATGGACCCGCGGCTCGAGGTATGTGTTGTGAATCCGCTTTGTGAGCTGTCCCGCTGATGCACGTCCTCCAACAGCCCGAGGGAAGCGAATGGTGGAAGGGCCGCACGCGTGATGGCCGGGAAGGCTGGTTCCCACGAAAGTGGGTCCAGGTGTTGGAGCGGCGCAAGGCGGTAGAGGGCCCTGCACCGACTGCGGACGCGAAGAAGGCAGAGTGATGGCGTTCTTGTGGATCTGGCTGGGTATATCTATGATCGTTCATGACTGCATCGTACGTACGTTCTTGGTTCCTTCATTCAGTCGTTGTTGTATTGCTAGTGCTATTTGGTTCTATGTTCATACAGAATTTATACAGAGTTGATAATTCTCTCTCGTTCTCGTCACAGTCGTGAGCGAGACCTAATAGAAGGAAGGCTGGATCAGGTTTACCCGTTTCATCAAACTTCCGAGACATAGCTCCCTCAATCACAGTCTCACAATTGTTCCAGATTATCGATGCCAACTCATTCGTGATGCAATAAGAGGATATGTACATTCTCGCCGGCGAAAGCTACCTTCTATCAGGTTCCTTGGAGAGGGCTACGGTGTCTGCTATCAACTTAGGTGACGTTTAGGCATAGCCTTGCCCGATGGGACATCTCTCATGCCTTGTGTCGTTTGCTTTCAGGATGCGACGCACTCCGACTAGGCCATGTTATCGAGCCCGCTCATGTTCTGTGAGTTAGAGCTGCACGAGCCGGCCTAACTCGACCTGCGACGATGTGTCGGCGGCGGCTCTAAGTTCTCCTTGTCTCGGTCTTCGGCATTATCGTCATTCTGCGGCCAAATTTCTGCCATTAAGTGCTCGCGGATCTTGTTTCGGATCTCGGGAGACGTCTCGAAGATGTCGATGCAGACTGTGTCATTCTTGTCGCGATACTCTGTTGCGCGAACCGGAGGGTGCGCCACCTCAGGAGGCGGGTGGTCCTCCGGGAATGGCATGTATTGCTCTGGCACCCCTGGAATACTCCTCCATAGTATCTTTCGAAGCTCTTTGGTGGGGTTGCAAATTTTCATGATGACCCCGTCCTCCGCGTTACAACGCTCACGCGCCGACATGGGCTGCCGTTTGTGTTGCCTGGGGCCCAACTCGCCGGGACCGTGGGGCTGTCCAGCTGGGGAAGCATCTATGATGCTTGCCTGAGAAGGCTGCGAAGCAATCTCCGTCCGGTCGTCTGCCATCTCGGTGTCAGCCTCCGAACGTTGGTCCATCTCGTCGCCGTCGTCGTCATCAGACCCAGTGTAGTCGTCCATATACTCGTCTTCGTCGCCGGTCGTTGTGCAGTCATATATCTCCTCGTCGTCGGCTTGAGAGTTGGTCTCCGTCTCGGTGTCCATCGCTTTGTCGTCGACATGGGACTCAGGCTTGCATGATGTGCGCGCCGTGGGCCTCGGAAGCTGAGGCCTGCCGGGCGTTCGAACGACAGAATCTACCCTGACTGTGGCTTGAGAGGAAAAGATGGCGGTCGCCTCCGTTGAGTTGCCAATGGAAGCGACAGTCCTATAGGGCTCCGTGGCCTCGAGAGACTGTGCACGACATGCACCAGAGTCGGAATCGTCGTCGTCGTCGCTCTCATCCTGGTTGTTATCGCTGAGCGGGTTCTCCTCGGTATCGTCCTGGACGCGTGTTACGCCCGCGTACTCAGAAGCACCATCAGCCATCTTCTCGCCGGCGGCTGCCTCCTCGTCCGCGTAGTGGAAACCACCAGTCACACGATTCGGGATTATTCGTTTCATTGGGTGCAGGGTCACCATTCTGGAGTCCGCCGGGATCCAGCGCGTACGCTTCCCCTGGCCTGTTGGAGTTGGTGTGATGATGGCGATGTCAGCGTCCATGGCTTGAGGCAATCGCGCGAAGCCTAACAAACATTATTGAAGTGGCACCAACTGGATGCGTGACAGACACACCTTATGTATGGAGAGAATACTTGCAGTCGAATGGCCGGCTCGGAGAGGCTTTCTTCTTGGTTTGTCCTTGCCTTCTTTTATGTCTCCAAGCCCCGACGACGCCACATCCTCGCTTTGTGCCTTCGCATTGTCTTTGTCGCCACATTGTCTCCGGAAGCGTAGCCTGCCGCCCGGACCTTCAAAGCGGGGACCAGCCGCTGTGATAGGCTACACTTGGGCCGTTCCCAGAGACATTGATCTGTATCTTGCCACCATAGTTGAAGTTTCCAGACCATTGAAAGGCAATGCTCCCCTGCCCGCCCTGCTATTTACGTTCATATTGATGTTACTGTGAGGGAATCCATTCCATATTCAGTCCCAAACCATTTGCTTTGGCACGTGGCCGCATTGCTTGACGCCACCGTTGAGTCGAGCCACCCGTCGTCATTGTCAATATCGTGATCCCGTGCCCCTAAGCGCGGCAGCGCCCCTGAGTCCCGAACTTCTGATACCAACACTGTTCCCAGGCGCCTCGGAGCAAGCGTTTATTCTGTGAAGAACAAGGGGAACAAGCACAAGGGAGCGCGAGTGCTTAATGCGCTCGTCGTCTTCGTTCCAGCAATTCCGCTAACTCCTGTGGCTGATTGCTTAGGATCTAATAAATACCCTGACTCCCGACGTATTTCTATTCGCCTCCTCGTCATGCATCGACAACAGCCTCGCGTTAATCGCCCGCGCCCATATCCGAGTCCTCCACCGCGCCCCTGGAGGCTTAGGACCAATCCTATGCCGACCGGAAATAAATCACCACTTGGTTCTAGGTTGCCTGACTACCACATGGGCTCGCCCACCCACAACGAGTCTATCATGAATGTGGCCTCGGCGGCAGCCACCCCAATGACGCGTCCCAAAGCCACACCTGAGAATCGGGATGACACTCTTATGCTGCAGCTGGCGCCTCCGCGCACGACCGCTCAGCATACTCCACAAACTGCACCATCTACTTCCACGGGCTCGCACTCGACTGTCAAGGCTCCCATGCGTTGGGCACACGGTGTCAGATTTAACGGTCCTCTCGATGAGGAGGATAAACACTTCATTCGTCAGCTGGAGAAGATAGAAGCTAGCAAGGCCAACCGCGTAGCGTTTGCTAGGGCGCGGTCCACGATGGAGCGTGGAGCTGCTTTGGGTACGCTCAACGCCGAACAAGCCGCAGGATGGAAATCGGCGGCAGCACGGCAGCGACAGTTCCAGGAAGAGACCACCAGGCGTGCTCGTCGAGAGAAAGAACGACTCACGAAGGTGTTTTCGACGTACAACTACAAATGGATGCAGCTTGAAAGTCTTGCTCCGTGCAAGCCCTTCTCATTCGAATTCGTGAATTTCCCTTGGCCCGTGCTTGAACCGGTGGTGACACGCGAGGATATCACCGAGGAGCGAGTACGAGAATTCATCTTGCATCCCTTATGGATGCCTGGCCAATCCAATGCTGCGAAGCTCGAACTTGCCCTGGAGAAATGGACTAAAAAGATCCCGCGTATTGCATTCGAACCGGAAGAAACATATTCAATCATAGAATCGCAAGACGATGTTGTGCACATACTGTCGCACATGACATTGTGATCCTCATCGGGACCTCTTATACATTCGCTATGAGTTACCTTGTCCAGAGAATACGTACCATATACTCCTTCAAGCGAAAAATAGTATCAAAGGTTTTCCCCACATTTGCCTTCTCTGGATGCCCGGTGGTTTGCCTAAGACCCGTTTGCTGTGCTATCTAGAGAAACCGACCGCTTAGTCGACGGAAGAACGCCGATCAGTAGCATTAATGGTTTATCTATATCCTGTAATAAGTTCCATAAGGTGGCCGACCTTCTTATTGTCGCTTATTTGTGCATTTACTAACGCTTACATCCTGCGTGTATTCTCTGTAATATTTGTTTGGACTAGCGCAGAAGAGTGCAGCGGATCTCGTTGACATATCTGGGCTCTAGATATTGCGTTGAATACGAGGGAAAAGCTGAGGCCTCAAAGAACAGTCAAAGCGTTGGTAAGGCAATATTTTCTTCCAAAACTAAGACCCGCCACTGCCACAGATGCAATACAAAGGTGGACATCACTTTGAAAACCTCGCCTGCGAAGACAATTTCAGTACGTGACTCTATATAAGTCATGGTGCGTTGCTTACCCTGAGATATGCGCCCTTGTATTGCAGGGCCGGGACAATTAGGAAAAATAATCCTACAACAACTGCTGCCTCCACGCCAAATGTCTGCAAAGGGCCATTTCGTGTGGCCCAAGGGACTTGGTAGAACGCTACGCTAAATCCACCAAGAGTGCGACAGAGGTTTACCAGGGCAGATATCTCGCCCTAGAGGTCACCGTCACAATCTACCTGAGCTTGCATCATTAATTGCCGAACGTACCTGGCTGCCAGGGAAACAATCGTTGCAATACGCATCTTGGATTGCTATCAGACAAAGGAAACAACGAAGGAGGAGGAAGGACGCACAGACTGCTACGGTGTTGAACACGACTACGCATTGTGCAAGGCCCCAGCCGATGACAAGTCCGGCGATATTCAAGCGCTGCATGGAAGATCCAAGCACACCAAAACCTAGCACGTACAGGGCCACCGCGAAGTAGCAAGCCCTGAGTGAAGATCGATTTAGTAGATGGCAGGGATATAATTCAGAAGACGGGCCCGCTCAATGAATGGGAACATGTTGTAACTCACCACAGACGCATTTCGGCCTCGAAGACTCCCTTGTTCCGTCGCACACAGAACTCCATAATCCAGTCATTGAGGTAGTGGCCAATCTGCTCGCCCAGTAGCGTTGCGACCTATGAGAACGTTTGTGTGTGATGACGCTGTGTGCCAATATGCGAACGCAACGCACGATCGGAGTCGCGTATGCGCCAGCAATCGCGTACTCGCTGAATCCATAGCCTTTGGGCCGCGGCTCCGACAGTAGAACAGTTTCTGTTGTCTGTCCCATGAGCAACCTGTCAGTTAATCGCATCCAGGGCGGACAAAGACCAGATGTACATTTATCCCAACGGTGAATCCCCAAATGATAGACTGAACAAAAAAACTATTATGAGCATGAATTCACTGCATCCTGCATTTCAGTATACCTCGAAGATCAGGATGCTCAGGATGTGTGGGCGCCAAATAAGGTTGATACAGCCGAATACAACTGTACGCCACCGTGGCCGGTATTGTGCCATCCGCCAGCCTGACACGCCCACCAGAGATTGGAAACGATTGAGCACTCGGGAACGTGGTCGAGGGATCGGCCGAGGGTCTGGTAAGGAGCGATCGTATAGTCTAGGGAGAGGATAAAATCGTAAGTCAATTGTATCAACGGTTCGGACTTGGAGTGAATATACACTCACGTCTCCTCCATGAAGAATGTGATCATGAATACTACAAACACTCCGTACATAGACCCTATACCATATGCCCAGCGCCAGCTGATCATTACGATAACCAAGCTTCTGAGATGCTGCCCGATACCGGAACGAACAAAACTGGACATACTTGGCACGAGCAGCGAGGAATCCGAATACGCAAGGCGATATAAAAGGCGAGACAATGAAGCCCATCGTCCAAATGTTGAGCTAGAGGAGGTTAAGAACGCCGAAAACGGAGTATGAATTCAGAATTCACCGACCTTCCTCGCCTGTAGATGGAACGGGTACATGTCCGTTACCGTATATAATCCCTGTGCAGATGCATCGACTATTCAAGAGCAGAAATTATCGATCGACTTACCGCCACCTGAGGACAGGTTCTGCGTATTAATCAACCGCAGCACATACGATATCAACGTCAAAATGTGCAGTACGGCCCAAGACCAAGTACATACCCAAAGAACGCCGTCAAGCAGCGCATTGCTGCAGCATCCCATGAGCGTTCAGTTGTAAGTCTACTGCTGTCGTGAAGAACATGCCTGCAAACGTGTTGAGATTCGGCGCGAATGTGCATCCGACCAGGAAGGACACGGCTAGGAGCTGCAATCCACGAAGGACATGTGCGAAGCGTAAGACATTAAGTGTGACACATTTGCGCAGAAAAGACCTGCCTGCGACCAAAACAGGATCGGTAACCTCCCATACCGGCGCATCAACATGACAGCGAATATACTACCCCAACCTGCCATTGTGAACTAAATGAATATGCCATGATGCGCATGAGAAACTTCGACGTACCAAGCAAGAATATGCTCCAACTGCAATAGAAGCGTAGACCATCAAGAAGTTCCCATTGTCGTGCAAGATATTGCAATGAATGGAAGCGGGAAATGAAGCCATAGGCGATGTTAGATGTTCAATTGCATTAAAAATACCGCCACAAATCGCGCACTTCGATGTTTCATCGTTGATTAGACCAGTCGTGGTGTTGAATTTCTTGGCCAGTTGAAACAGAGACGCAATGCCTATTGTCGAGTGCAAGTTTTACATGAGAAACGATCAAAATCGGGCGAGTGTGTGAGACATACCGATACCCGAGTCGAAATCCGGAACAATGGCAGCAAGGGTAATGATCACTAGCTGGAAGCTCTTGCGGCGATCTGACCACTGATGTGCCAAGGGCGATCATGGGGAGCTCCACACTTGCGGAGCTCAAATCAACTCACGTTCTGTGGATCCTCCGGATCGTCTGTAGGCTGCGGCCATAGAATCTTCGAGCCGTCCTTTGAGAGCTTGAGCCTTTTCAGACACTCCTCGCCAAATTCGACCTTCGCTTCTCTGCGCAACATAATGTTCAAACGCTGGATTTGATGACGATACATGTGGCTCACTCTGGATCGAGAATAAGACGCCCGGGGTTTCGTTCATGATATGCGTAGAAATCTGACTCCGTGACGTCGGACGGTGTTGCCTCACGCTCCTGGACAGCCACGATCTTCTCTTCGACCACATCCTTCTCGGTATCCGCAGCAATGCTGGAGATACTCTTCCCTCGTGCGTCCCCAGGCAGCATTGTGCGAAATGAAAACAGCCGAAGATATGACTGAATGAGAGAAGCCAATGCCGTGATGTTGAGATCAAAACGGCGAGACTGCTGCCAGCATGAGAGGAATCGCCTGGCGAGAAGCTGGGGGACGCAAGTCCTTCCCGAGTCATGAGACTTTATAAACCAATTCCAGCAGCGCGAGGAGGATCCTGCGAATAAAACCACGGGGCATGTCTACAAATACCGTAGATGGTCGGCTGGTGAGCAAACAGATTTCTGCGGGGTACCCCACGTTAGCGAACGAGCTTCTTGATCAAGTGTGGATCCCGTGAGATGCATGCACATCGTGATAGGACATCCGTCTTCGGGTGCCACATCACGTGGAATGTCTGCAAGCAGGGCACGATGGCTTGGATTGCATATTATGTCCTTCTCGCGACAAAGTTCGCTGCCAAGTCGCTGTCGAAAGCTGCCACCTTCACAGGGCTGCCAGCATTATTTTCAACTGATCTTGCGATATCATATTGCATCCGCCCTCTGGAGTGTGAGACCACTCTCCCACTAGGTGCCATAGTGTTCCACGAAGGAAGCCACAGCTAGGGAAACGACAGCCCAGAAGTGGGAAGGAAGGTGAAACTAGGATCAAGATTCAACAGTGTTTCCCCTTGCAGGGATGACAGTCCGCGGATGCCCTCGGGCTTGCCTTGCAAATTGACCAATGAGCGAGTACGAGGTGGAACCGACTGGTGCAACAGCAGCCGCTGATCAGGAGACATTCACCTACCAGACGCGAAACGATGGGCCTCGGGCTTGGTATTGGTGTAGTCAATGGCGACGTACGATGGTCATCAAACTGAGATTCCCTTTTATAGCTCTGCGTGTTCCACGTACCTCGTTGGTGAGCATAGAAAGTACATATAAGGTGCCTTGCGGCTTCTCATGCCTGCCTTCCACCACCGAGAGAACAATCCATGAGATGCTTGCCCTCGGCCACCTCCCCGTACTCGCCCGGTTGGTTGTGCTGAGTTTAACAAATGAATCAAATGCAAAGCTTCATGTCATGCGAACTATGTCGCTTGCTCAGAAATCTGAGTAGACACCCAACGGTTCGGTAAGCAAGAGGTCGTGATGATTGGCAAGTTAGGATCGACATATATTGTAAACAAATAACATCAATACGACGCGTCGCTCGCCAGCGAATCAGGAGCCGGGGATGCACGTGCCGATCGCGTCAGTGGCAAGCCAAGGGACGAATGCTTTCAATTCCAGGCGTTCGCTAGAGCAGCATATCAGTTTTCTGAAGTAGTGCGTCTTCACGGTCTGTTGATCACATTTATGGTAGAAACCTTCTGTAACACTCACAGTCGCGCGTAAAGGTGACTCGCTAACCGCTTGACCTTACACACATACACCCCTGCGGTGGCGTCCCACGGCCAGTGATCACTCACGCCAGGGTGGACGACAAGGTCAAACTTTGTGTTGATAGTTGCATCGTAACCCACACTTGACGATTCTGCCCAGATCCATTTGCTGCATTTATTCACATCAAGGTGATGAGGCTCAGCAGATGTTATCAAATGTAGCGCTCAAACCCTGTTGTTGTCAGAAACAGACCATGTCGCACGATCGAAAAACAAGCTACAAGGTGCCTCCTGCGGCTGTGATAAATCCACTGACATCGCAGGAGCACCGTAGACAGAAAGTGAGCACACGCCTCTTCTTATATGCTGGCCACGCTGAGATTTGAGACAGGCGTTGGAAGAACAGAAACGTGTGCGCTATCCATATCCACTTTGTTTTGGACGGTGCTAAAGGACACTTGATTTCCGTAGCGTCGCGCAGAGCGTTTTGACTCCACCAGACAACTAGATTTTTTCGCCGATCTCACCCTTGGTCCGTCCGATGAGGAGGCAGATGAGGACGACAGCGCAAAACACGAACCCGAGATTGTTCATGAAGGCGTTTCCTCCTTTGCCAGCATGCTTCCGTCGTCAGGTCTCTCAGAGACTACTTTCTCCAGCACAGCCGCCGCACAGACTCAATCTTCGTCGGAGACGAAAGACATATCGATGAAAGAAAAAAAGCGAGGTAAGAAGCGCAAGGGTAAGGCGCGGCAAGACGCGCAAGGACCAAAGAACAAGAATCTCGGCCGCTGGGCAGACAAGTGCATGTACGCAGAGCTCCTCGAGATGATCGAGGATGCGGAAATTATCATGCCAATCCACGACGGTATACCCGAGGACATCGAAACCGGCTGGGTCGCCGTCACACCCGTACCCGCTGGCAAGCGCTGTCTTGCTGTCACACACCATACCTCTGGGATCGCCGGTATAGGTGAGCCTACATCCCGCGCACTACTCGCAAAGCATAATTGAAAACTATCTATAGCTCCCAATCTGACACTACGCTCCCGAGTGCTTGGCAAACCCCTCATGAAGCCCTTCCCGTCTCCGCTCCCACCTCAGACGGTGCTTGACTGCATCCTGGACGAGAACTGGCGAGAGAACGGCATCCTGCACGTGCTTGACGTCCTCAAGTGGAAAGGTCAAGACGTCGGAGAATGCGAGACACCCTTCAGGTTCTGGTGGCGAGACACGCGCCTCTCTGAGCTCACGCCGTTCCCGCCCCCACCCAGCGCAGCTGATTTCCATGCACAGGATGCACCAAAGTCCTCTAGCGAGTCATCTCGTTACCAATTTCCGCACCCCAACACCCTTCTTCCCATTCCATATCACACGAACACTACCCTTTCGCACCTCGCGAACGCACTGATCCCCATGACGCGCGCTCCGCGCTGTGTTTCGGTCTCCATTCCCAGTGCCGATCAGCATGATGCACCCGCGATGGATCTCGATGCAGCGCCGGCGCCCCTCATCCAGCTACAAACAGTCCCGGCGGAGATCAAGTCCGATGGGCTGCTGCTATACGTTGCGCAAGCGACGTACGAGCCCGGGACGAGTCCATTGAGCAGTTGGGTGCCACTGCAAGGATACGCGACTTCTGCGGACGCCCGGAACCCTGGGAACGAGCGCATTGACAACGCTGCAGAGAGCCCGTTGGTGGTGTTTGAACGGTGCGTGTGGACTGCGGAGCCATTTTGGAAGATGCTCACAAGTGCTCTGATGTACGTGCTAGGTTGGTGAAGCGCAGGCTAAGCATAGGCGCTAGTGAGAGTTCGCCTGAAGTCAGTATGGAAGAGAATATGTGATTCGAGGAATGAAGATAAGTTTGCCGATCAAATGTGTTGTATATGAGCGCCATCGCCTCGGGCTTGACTTATCACCTTTGACGAGTTCCGGTATGTAACCTCCATCCTCGGACAAGCTATCATAGCCGCAGTTCAGGTACAAAGGTACAACCGTTTCCCATTTCAAACGCAATGCAGACCTTCTCGAAGCCTCGCATAGTCGGACCTTGATCAGGCTGCGGAAAAGTGTACGACATGCATGAGGCTAGATACATCCCGTCTCGACCCAATCGGAACTCTGCTCAAGTCGTGTTGTCCTCTTATGTTGCATGCGGCAGCCTCGCTGGTCGAGATGGGTGGTCTTTCCTAGCAGGCACGGATACCCCAACGTGACGTAGCGACTTGGCTGTGCTGTTCCCCCGAGATGAAATACAGCACCACATCCGAGGGTCGCGGCGAGTCCTTTGTCTTAAGAACGTTCCATGTAGGATAACGGCGACTAGAGATTGAGGTAATTGTCTTGCTGCGACGAACGTCGGCCGAAGTGAAGGCCGAAGATGTCACGAGGGGGGCTTCATCTCAGCAAGAGACGATGCTCTTGAAGTGGTGTTTCGTCCTGTTTATGGACATTGCTACCAAGAGATTAATACGTAAGGACTGTGTTCGTCAGCCCTGTATCCCAGGGCGTTATACGCGCCGGCTGTACGATCGATAGCACCTCGTCTAGTGGTATCGTTAGATTATCGATACATGCATAATAACGACTCTTCACTTGCCTGGGGACCTCACGACTTCATCCAGGCTGTCCGGGGTTGCTCTGCGCTTTCGGTACGCACAGGCAACTTGCGCGACGGATAAAAGCCAACCGAGCGTGACTACGGACCAACCGCCCACAACCCAGTGGTCTATGTTCACCTGTATACCCTGAGCGTTCCACACATCTGTACAGGTGAGAATGTTTCAGCCTCAAGGGCCTACAATAACATGTTGACCGTGTGCCCCAGTACCAGACTACCACGCCATGTCTATTGCCCTGATCGTCAAGCCAACGGCTCGAGGTATGCATCGACTGACGTTTTGCGATATTTGCCTTGACTCAAGTTGCGTGCCAGCTTGTAGCACCAGCGGAGCAGCTACATGTACGAGGTCCATGAACGACCACACACCTTGCATTCCTTATGACCCGACGTTCTTTCCCACTGAGGAGCCGTTTTAATTAAGCCTCGCATCTGTAGTCATTCTGCGTATGCGTCAGTTATAATGTATCCGTACTTTCCCCCGAGGAAATGTAGAAGTATGCCTTGAACATTATCATGATGCTGTATGTTGCCCGGACCAAGGCCCACGACATGACAAGACGCGTGCTGAACGCGTGACAGGTCGCGTTGCTGGGTCACTGCCACGGTGTGTCACACCATCGCTGCAGCCTTCACCTTCTACGACCGGCTTTCGGTTAACTGGAGACTCTTGTTAGTCCAAGCCGTAACAATCTGCATACAATAAACCTGGCAACACTAATATAAGCCGTAGTGCTCAAGACGATGCCGCCGCTTGCGCCCACTGCGCGCGAGGTTGTTCTCCTAGCGGTCTTACTCGTTCTGCTGCTCGTCGTCACACCAAACCTCCCAACAAGTGCAGGAGATGCTCTTACTTTCTCCAAAGCTTACTTGCAATCTACGAAGAGCTCAGAGGCACTAACGCCGACACTTGAGTCTCAATATACCCTGCAGTCTCTAAATCCTGCCCTCGTATGGGGTCTTGGCCAAGTACCGGAGACGAAAGTAGTCGTCCATGTGCCCGGTAAGTCGCATGGCCTTTGATACAGGCTCTTGGGCATAGTTTATTGCCCGGAGTGTGTGTGTTCTTAAGTCGTATTGCGTTTGTTAGACGTTGGCAGTGCTATGCCTAACGAGTCGCCATGCGATTTGATCTTAGTGCACCTCGCTAAATGAGGTGTTGAACGCCGTATTTATTCTACATCGTCAAAATGCATTTCATGCCATTGTCGCTCCCGGGAATCGCTTTGAAGCCCTATTTGCGCATTGAGAATATTGATTCGGACGCGTTGCTGATTCACCTGCAGGGTGGTCAATCTTTGACCGACTATACCTCTTGAATGGCACAGTCTACATTGTGACGGACACACCTGAAACAATACCCGACCGCAGTCGAATAACTTCGACAGCGGTCTTCATCAACAATGGGCCGATTGCTGAGGCAGAACGGATCCCTACTGACAAAGAGATGCGTATTGTGAGCACTAATCAGGCTCGGCTTCTTTTCGGCCCAAGTGCAGAACGATTAGATGGCGTGACGGTAAGTTCTTCAGGTTACCACAGCGTTGTCGTTCCCTCACTCACCGTAGCTACCCCCAGTGGCTGGCAAATGACCCAAAACAATTGTACGTGATGTGAGCGCATCTGGGCCGTCTTCCTAACATTCCTTCAGCATCACCCACTACTACCACTGGGCCGCAGAGTTATTCTTCGGCTTCTGGCGCACCTATTCCTCTCTTGATCCTAGTATCCCACCGACAGGGGAAACGTCTCTGCCGGCACCTCGCCGGATGATCTTCGCCCACCTGGATGCGAACAACTGGCGCGACTACGCCGAGATGAACCAGTTCATCCTGCGCAGCTCGTTCCCGTCGATCTCGATGGAGTTCATGAACGACTGGAAGGAACGCGCAGACACGGGCCGCGTGTTCGTGTTCGACCGCGTCGTGTTTGCAGACCGTGCTGCAGCCATGCACGGCGACAACTTCCTGCGTACGCAGCGCACGGCCTCGAATCCGTTCGCGCTGCCTGGGAGCGTGAACTGGTGGAGCACGGTCCGTAACGCCGTCGTGGGATTCGCAGGGCTCTCACAAAACGAGGGCGCCGCATCGGTGAAGGGCGTCGCGAGCAACCCGGTTATCACATATGTCTCGCGGCAGGACTGGGGTCGCCGCATGTTGATCCCTGAACATCACGATCGGCTCGTGCGCGAGCTGCATGGCTTGCGCGACAAATACGGCTACGAGATCAATATTGTGAGCATGGACAAGCTGTCGCGCATCGAGCAGTTCCAGCTTTCTGGGCGGACCACGGTAAGCTTATGCGTGCCGACTCATCAACCTTAGCTTATCGTAAACGGTTAGATCATGATGGGCGTGCACGGGAACGGTTTGACGTCCCTTGTCTGGATGCGGCCGACGCCGCGCTCGACAGTCATGGAATTTTTCTACCCCGAAGGCTTTGCACACGACTACGAATACACCACACGGGCGCTCGGCATGGTGCACTACGGGTTCTGGAATGATAGGTACGTCGGACTCATTAACCTGTGTGGCGAAGTTAACGTTTGATGGATGCCAGGGCTTTTACGCGTCCTGACGTGCCCCCGGTCAATTACCCTGAGGGCTTCCAGGGTAACGAGATTCCCATCGACGGTGCTGCCGTTGCGCGGTTGTGCCACGAACGACTAACGCTGTCGGAGGAAGCGGACGATTAGAGCTTGGTTGGACCGGGACATGTTGCTGCCATGACTCTCTAGTTGTCGGCTAGACAAGTATTACGATGATGTAACTTATCTCCTTACTTCGGTAAGTATCGACACATTTGATTTTTAGAAATTACATGTGCATCCAAAAAGGAAATTGTGTGATCGATCGAGATCTGCTATTTAGATCCGCACAAATTTGAACCACTTGTCTCAAAAGTCCGCATCAGTAAGTACTTGGTTTGTCTCGGTGGGTACTTTGCGCTCGACGAAGCGGTGAATATTATCGACCATTTTGCGGAACAAAAAATATGTCTGACTCGGAGGGAGAGGAAGAGTTCGCGCTCGATTCCGTCTTCACTGTCAGTGTTATCTCATAATCGAACTTGAACTCCTCGAAATTGAAGTTTTGCCTCAGGAACCACCCAGACCGCCGACACCTGAACCTACGACAGCAATATATAAACGCAATCAAGATATTCCAGGCGACGAAACAACGAAGAATCAAACTTGGTCATCGATTGAAATCCGCCTTGTTGGCTCCCATCCGCTGTGGGGCCACTACTTGTGGGTACAGAGCTCTGCAATCTTCTTCAACAAAGTATCTCATGCGTCGTAGATGGAATGCCTCGCGAGCATTTGCCTCATATCTAGACGAGCGGCCTCAGCTATATCATGATCGTACCGTTCTCGAGCTCGGTGCAGGGGGCGGGCTACCTGGGATCGTTACGGCTAAGAATGATGCTGGAATGGTCAGCTACCATGCTTCTACGAACTCGCTCGCCCTCATTATTCAAACCCTAGGTGGTTCTTACCGACTACCCGGATGCTGCACTCCTTGAGAACCTCGCTCACAATGTCCAGACGAACGTACCACCAGAGTCATTACCCCGTGTACATGTGAAAGGCTACATCTGGGGCCATCCCGTAGCACCCCTTATGGAGATGCTACCGGAGACGGAGGCTTCCAGGGGCTTTGACTTGATCATCATGTCGGATCTCGTATTCAATCACTCTCAGGTAAGCCACCGAAACTCGACTTGACTCTCCTAACTGACCACATTGTTCAGCACGATGCTCTGCTTAAAACGTGTGAACAGGTTTTGAGACCTTCTCCGCCAGAAAAGTCAAAGTCAGAGGACAATGTGTCTGTAGGCGATGCAAAAAAACCCTGCCTTCTTGTCTTCTATACCCATCATCGCCCCCACCTCGCCCACAGAGATATGGAGTTCTTCAGCAAGGCGCAGGAGCGTGGTTGGATTTGTGAGGAAGTATTGACCCAGACGTTCCCGGTGAGTAGTTACGATCTGAAGGACGTGGAGTGCGCAGAGCTCAAGTTCTCACTGTTGTACGGTGGCTATCTAACTCTGCTCATAGCCGATGTTCCCGGACGATCCTGGCGCGGAAGAGGTTCGCGCGACGGTTCATGGATGGCGTTTGACTCGCTCATGATCTGAAAATATTACGGTTGTTGAAGCACGCGTTCAGGAACGAGCTTGCAAGCTCGGGCGCGCGAGTAGCCGGGGGCTGGAGACCCCTATCGTAGTATTTAACGACCGCGCGCGATGTATGTACGCTACGCGATTGTCCCTTACGGGCATCGCTACGCCCGTGGACAAACGCGCCCTGTCGCCGTTCGCACCATTGTTCCAACAACGGTCATGTATAATACTGTTTGTTATTACTCCTGAGTTCTAATGTCGCATATGATGACCATCAAATACACCGAATCAACAAAGTCGTACAAGGCTGAAGGGCACGTTTGATTGCAAGAGTGCGCTCAGCCACTGTGATATTATCTGACAGATCGCTTGACCCAGAACTTTGTTAAGCTATCGCGGTGGTGGGGTGCGGATACGAGGGGATGGGTACGAGACAAGTTAAGTCATGCTGTGAATACCGGGCATCCACACTACTTAATATGAGCGAGGCATCGCAAGCATTCATCGAACAACACGAGAACACTAACAGAGCGCACGTGGTTGCTTGCCTCAAGCAGAGACCAAATCTGCATCGCGCATCACGTTGTTTGCAGTCAAAGCAGATACATTGCGATACGCCAAGAAAGAGCTGATGTAAATCGCCAGGGTCTAACGTCGACATATGAATAAACGAAAGCACAGTAAATATGCTTTGTGCGCCTATCCCACACGACTGAGGTAGTCGTGCCACAGCTGGTCCACAAAATGTTTGTCCGTCTATCGAGAAGCGTGGGTAAGTACTTTGGTCATGTCTGCAAGAAAGGTTGTCGCTTACGTGAATTAATGTGAGCAGCTCACGGACAAAGTCATTGCGAGGCATATCCGTCAGTGGCTGGTTGAGCTGGGAGGACATAGAGGACACAATTGCGTCTCGTGCAGCATGCGCATGCAGACCATTCACGCCGTGCGAGCCGTCGCCGTTTGTTGCTTTCGACGCTGCTTGCTTTCCCTTGCCAGTACCGTTGACGGTAGGTGCACTCGCAGATGCAACGGGCTGCTGAAGTGCACTCATAGTCTGCATCTGTCCACGCACTGGGTCGTCCCAGCTATCCTCGATCTCTCGGCGCTCCTTCTCCCGGTCCGCGGCGCGTTCTTTGCGCGTCTTCTTCTTGCCCCCCACGCGACTCTGCTTCTCCTTCAGCCGGCTCGAGAACAGCGCGGGGTCGCTCAGTGCGCGCGTGTCCGTGAAGTCGAGCTCCACCACGTCTGCGTCGCCTTGTTCCAGCGCGCGGTCGTCTAGCGGCGCACGGGGGTACGGCCACAGGTCCGAGTCCGCTTCGAACGGGACGAGAGTCCGCGGGCGTATCGCGCTGCTGGTCCCGTCTGCGTTCGTCGCGGAAGGCTGGGTTCCGCTGCCATTCGGTGTTTGCGACTCCGGGATGGGTGTGACGTGTGCAGTCGAAGATGTGGGTGTGAGATACTGCTGGCCCCCAGCACGAGGCGTGGACCCGTGCGGTTGGAGGGGAGGTGAAAACGGGCCTATACCGCGTGCTACCGCACGCGGAGTCACGTCGCCTTCGACCGTTCTGGAACTTGAGCCGGACATCGAGGCTGAATGCTGTACAGCGAGAAGGGGTAGCCCTGAGGACGAGCCTGCTGCGAGTACCGCAGGGTCCAGATCCGCGTCGAGCACCGTGCTAGACGCGGAGTATTCCGATTCGGACGCGGACGCAAACTCACCCTCGCTGAACTCGTTGTCGCCTTCATAGCGGCGCTGCCCTGATCGCCGCGAGCCAACGGAACTCGGGGCCGCACTCGACGCTCGAGAGTCGGAACCGAGACCGAGTAGCGTGGAGATGACGTCTTGGCTCAAGATATGTGGTAATGCGCTTGATTTTGGTTTTGGAGAGACGATCTCGATATCTTCGGGGTTAGAGGAGAGCAATGTCGAAGGCGCCATGAGTGACGCATTGAACGTTGAGCCAGACCCCGAAGCAGAGGCAAATATGGAATCCAAGAGAGCAAGTCCGCGACTTGCTGGTGGCGCAGGTGGGGGCTGCAGCTGTTGGACGGGCTGAGGGCCCGTCATGGAAGCAAATAGGTCGTGTACAGATATTGACGAAGTAGATCCATTGGGTTTGGACTGAACCTCTGCCGCTACAGGCGTTGAGGGGACTGAAGGTAGAAGCTTCGCGAATAGCTTGTCTACCTCTGATACGGTTGCATTAGGTGCCATCCCACTGTTTGTGATGTTGTGTTGCTGTGCTCTGCTAGCGCTTCTTGAAGTGGGCTGTTGAGAAACCGAAGATGGCCTGCTAGCCGCTTCGGCTGCATCTGAAATGTGACACAGTCAGGGAGACACTCGATCAAGTCATTGCGATCCTGACTTACTGTGCGTTACGGAAGCACGACTAGCTGTTCGTAGGTGCGGGTTGGGGGGTGGCAAGCGGCCAGGGCCGTAGTGGAACTCCTCCGGATATGGCTTGCCATTCTTGATATACGAGAATAATCTATATCCAACTTTGAACGACAGCCAGACATGGGCTGATGTGTCAAGACGTACCGCATCATCACATATTTCAGCGGCTCCCGCGCGTCTGTTTGGAACATCCACAAGCCGATCGTCGTCGATGGTCCTCGCCATTCCTTCCTTTGCGCCTGCTGCGACATCGCAACCTCCTCCGGGGTCATCTGTCTGAGCACCGCGGCATCGAGTATCGCACGCTGTTCTGGCGGAACGGGGTACGGCAATCCCATAGCGATGCGCATCTGTGTCCACTTCGGATAAAAGCGCCACATAAGATATTCCCCCATAACATCCATATCGTCTTCGGGGTGTATCTGGCGCACGTAGTCGTCCGTCCCCATGCGGTTCATGATGTAGATGCCGTATGGAGGATACGACTGCCTGTGCTCATTGAGCGACCACACCCCCGCGCGAACTGCAGAGCACGCACTTCTCAAACAAAAACAT
The DNA here is from genome assembly GCF_002117355.1 of Postia placenta MAD-698-R-SB12. Classification (NCBI taxonomy): domain Eukaryota; kingdom Fungi; phylum Basidiomycota; class Agaricomycetes; order Polyporales; family Adustoporiaceae; genus Rhodonia; species Rhodonia placenta. Next base: position 450,383 of record NW_020169836.1, on the reverse strand, counting down.
ACTGCCTTCGAACCCCTGCTTCTCCCACTTGCTACCATTATGGTGATACACGCAGACATGGCTGAACGCGTCAGCGATCTTGACAATGGATGGGTCTCTCCGGCGTAGGACCTTCATGTTGTTTGCGTAGGTGGCATCGGACATCATGCCCGATGTCGGTCTTGCAGGTTGCTGCAAGGTGACGACCGGTGAATGCAGTCTCTGTGGACGTACATTTCCTGCAGACACATTGGACGTCGAGCGGTTTCGTCGAGGCGACATTGTTGGCGCCGCCGCTGTTCGAGGGAACGGATATCTCGTGTCGGGGAGGGTCAATGAATAGGAGCAAATAATCTGCTCGTCGCTAGCGTATGATGGACGAGTAAGATATTGCGAATGAAAGCCTAGAGTTATGTGTTCTGTAAGCGATGTCGGTGAGGTCAAAGTCTAGTGAGGTATTGGTATTTTCATAGTTTTACGGAGATAGCCTCGGATAAGTCCAATAATGACAAGGATTAGATTATCCCCAAATTGTGGCAACTTGCTCATACCCAGCTCGCGTCTCCTGCCACTGCATTCATGAATCTGCACCTCTTTCAGCAGGGGGCTACGAAAGAGGCCCGTAGGCTCGTCCTGAACATTATTGGGTCTCAGAAACAAGCACCGACTGTGCACGAAATCTTCAAACTCGCTGTGCAGCAAGAGTCAGGTGGCTCGCCCTCAAAACCCGAGAGTTCATCTCAGGCAGCGGCGCCGGGACATCCCCCTCAGCCACGGTATCCCGACCATGCCATTCGATCCATGAGGTCAGTGAAAGAATTCAGAGTGTGTTATAATTGCAGGCTAAGGCGCCCTGTCACCCCGGCAGCTATCTGAAGGGCGTGGTACTCCCGTCTCTCGTGCAGACAAAGGACATAGAGAAGATCCATACTCTGCAAGAGCTCACTCCTGAAGAGCAAGCGCAACGGCTACAGACACTGTCTCGTTCAGCACGGAAACAAGCTGCCTCGCTATCGACAGCGGTCGACGTCTGGCGTTGGCAATTGCGCGCGCACAAGCCCACGCCGCCGAAACCAAAGGTGGAAATCGTTTATGGAAAGGACGTCGGTGTAGGCGTAGATTGGTCGCATTTGAACAAGCGGCGGCAGCGGTCGCGTGCGCTGAGCGTAACGCGCGATGTAAGGTGGCTGCGAAAGCTGGACAGGGCGCGGGAGGAAGGTCTGAAGGCGGAGACGGCCGAGGGAGAGACTAAGGCCGATGTGTAGTTGGCTCAGGGTATGTTCTGCTTTGGGCTCGCTTTGCAATGCATACTACATGTTGTCTGCCGAGCCTATCCATATAATGCACGGACGAGGATTATGGCTTTGTGGTTGTGTCACAGTCAAGTCTAAATGTTCCCTAGGCAGCCTAGGTATCTTCAATGCCGTGTCACTCGATCCATTATATAGGTCAACTACGCCGCAGTTACAGGAACACATTTCTGAACCGCAAATTCCTCCGCCGGCAGCACCAAGTTGCCCAAGCGCGGAGGGGTAGAGCGAGTGATGAACTCATTGATTGTTGGCAGTTTGTCGCATGCCAGTCTGAGAGCTGGCAACGGTGCACTAGTTAGTGTGCACGCCAGGTCGTAAGATCAGGTTCGCTTACCCTCGCGTGCAATCTCCTCGCGCACTGTGGTCCCACCAATCTCAAAGATGACTCGTCCGGGAGCAACCCTGCACGCAGTGTCAGCAAATGAGTATGTGCAAGGAAGCATCCATCTCACCGAGTTGCCCAGAACTCGAACGCCCCCTTTCCTTTACCCATACGTGTTTCGTTTCCCTACGACGTTGTGAACGATTGGAACGTGTTTGAGAATATCCGAGACGTTACTTGCCTTGATGCAGACAGGAATGTCCGGGAACACCCTCATGAAGACCTTCGCGCCCTTGATAGGTTTAATCTTCCGCTTGATGACCTCCTCTGCCGCGGTGAGCTGCTTGGCCGTGAGTCGTTTGCCATTCTCCTTTATTCGGATGCCCCAGTCGCCGAATGCAAGCGTGGTGCCCTTGATGGAGCCTCCAGTCGGAATTGGTACAACACCCTTGTGCCGTCTGAGGTATTTGACGCGTTTTGGTGCCAGCTGCGACCGAAACCGAGCAAACACTGGCTGAGGAGTCGCTAGTGGTATTGGCCCATGTGAAAAAAGCGAGAGTGACGGCCGACACGCTGCTAAGAGCGAGCGGGCAGATGAAAGGGGGAACATACCGCGGACGATTTAGCAAGGAGGGATTATTGAGTTGCAGGTGTTAGGGTATTGTTAGTTACCTGAGATTACTTAGTTTTGGCCTCGATAAGTCAGATTACACGCGGATAACTGTAGGCTGTCTCGGTCGCACGCCTTGTGTTTACCCACTACTCACGTCACTGACATTGACCACCACCTCGCGCGTCGACGGCGATAATATGAGCGACAGGAAACGAGCCTTTGAAGGCAACGGCGATAGTAATGTATCCAAGAGGCTGAAAAGGTCGGCTTATTAGTTAGTCAGAGTCGGTCTTACATACTAACGATTCGTCTCACAGCGATGCCGTGAGTTGCCTTTCCTTCATCTCTGCAAGGTGATTAGCTTCTTACGTGTAATGTTTGCTGTGTCTATAACCGTTTGTGCCCGCTCAGACCCCCAATGGAAGCTCTTCTACTCCAGCGGTAAGTTCGTTCGTCATGGTTGTCAGAAAACGACAAGGAATAGTAATATCGCTTCATAGCTATCAGCGGAGGTCCTCATAGCACAGAAGAAGGCGGAAATTGCTGCCAAGATCGCTGCGATGAAGAAGGGCGCCAGCGCCGCGTCCGCTGCAGCCGCTTCCACCCCGAGTCCAGCACCGCCAGCTGCGGGGACGCCACCGTCAGTGTCGGACGACCTCGCTCGCCGTGTTGCTGAAGCGAAGCGCCGCGTCGCAGAGGCGCAGAGCAAATTGGCGGTCAAGGACAACCCGTACATGGTGAGTCGTCTCACCTGTATTCACCTTTTCTCAGTATTATGAATGTGCATGTACAGTCGATGCCACAAACGGGCAAGAAGAATCGACCGCCGGAACCTGCGCAGCAAGGTGCTGGGCTCAAGATGGCGGCGCACCCTCTTCTCCTGGATAACACGCCGACGGCTCCGCAGTCCAAGAAGGACCGCTACAAGCCCATGCAGCCGAAGTTTGCGTCAATCAAGGTGAGTCAAATGCTGCTCTATCTTAGGTCGCACCCTAATAGGTAAATAGGCGAATGTTCGCAACGTTCCCACACCGCCACCTGCTCCTACGCCCGTTATACCGATTGAGTCCAAGGCAAACCCGTATGCCTCCGCGGCGTCCGCTGCTCAGGACAGCGGTTTTGAAGGTGCTCCCAAGGAGCGAGTGGGCAGGAACTTTAGGTTTAACCCGAAGGGCAAGTACGTCCAGATTGCCAACCAGGTCAGACAGGAGGCCCAACTTGAACAGCTCAAGCAGCGTATCGCGGAGAGTGCTCGTAAGGCTGGCTTGGATACTGAGTTTGAGACTCTTGAGAAGAATATCCGAGTAAGTCGTGCTCACATGCTTTGTGTGTTCAATATCAATATATGTGGATAGCGCGAGCCGCCGCCCGCAGCCGAATGGTGGGATGCAGCACTGCTCCCAAACAAGACATACGAGGATCTGGAGCTCGGAATGTCAGCGCTCAACATCCGGAATGCTAATTCGCCCATCACTATTTACGTTCAGCACCCAATTCCAATTCCCGCTCCAGGTGATAAGAACAAGTTGACCATGAAGCCTCTGAAGTTGACTAAGAAGGTGACGTTGTCCACCACAAATATGCATTCATAAATCACTCACGTAGTAGCGTATAAATAGGAGCAAAAGAAGATGAGGAAGCAACGGCGTCAGGCGGAACTGCAAGACAAACGTGATCGTATCCGGATGGGTCTTATTCCACCAGATGCACCAAAGGGTAAGTTACTGTAGCTCATCTCGCAGTGCTTCTTAATAACGGATTTTCAGTGCGCCTCGCAAACCTGATGAAGGTTTTGACATCGGATGCAGTGCAAGACCCTACTCGTGTAGAGGCGCGGGTGCGAAGAGAAGTCGCAATGCGCAGGCACCAACATGAGAAGATGAATGCTGAGCGCAAACTGACCGACGACCAACGAAAGGAAAAGGTCGAAACAAAGAAGGCTGAAGAAGAGAAGAAGGGTATCTACGGGGCTGTCTTCAAGTACGTGTCTGCTGCACTACACCGACTCCGTTACTGTATGAACTGATACACTACAGAGTCAAGACCCTCTCCGATCCCGCGCATCGTTTCAAGGTGCGGAAGAATGCGGAGCAGATGAGTCTCACTGGCGTCTGCATATTCAACCCGGCGTTCAGTATGGTTTACGTCGAGGGTGCAACGAAGTTCCTGCGGCAGTATAAGCGCCTTATGCTGCATCGTATCGCGTGGACGGAAGCTGCACGCGAACGCGGCGGAGAGGACGTCGAGATCGATGAAGGCGAGGAGGGCGAGGGCAGTACGAGCCAAAGCCGAGCCAAGGTCGCTGTTAATGGGGATAACGGCGAGGAAGGCGCTGTCTCGCTGGAGGATAATCAGTGCTGGCTGATCTGGGAGGGGCAGCTAAGGGATCGGGCGTTCAGCAACTTCAAGCCCAAGAGCTGCCCGACTGATGGGGCGGCGAAGGAGGTGCTGGGCCAGAAACTGGCTGGCTACTGGGATCAGGCCAAGAACTGGAAGCCGGAGGAAGAGGAGTTGTTCTGAGCATCAGCTTGTGGATGGACGGGGCATGTGTCTCGCTATCCTTTCTCATGTGTATGGTGAATACTAGCCCCATATGTCGTGCGTTAGTCCATCCGTTGACATGACTTTCTTGAAGGGTGTGTGTACGTCACGATATGGTATGAAGATATACGATGTGGTGTGATTTTCTTCTTTCCTCCATGACCTTCACATGCCGGCGAGAGTCATTGCAGCTTTCAATTACATATCCCATCATTAGGCGCCGCATTCAAGCGCCATCCCTATTTCAACGTCTCTGCTGAGGCTTGGCCGTACCGGGTAGATAGACTCTGCTTTGTTCCGCATGCTGCATGAGGTGAGTACGTTTCTTTACTAGTTTGCCGTTGATGAAATGATTTCTATATTCCATATGCGCAGCAGGGCGCTGGATCATATGTCGCGTCTGAATCCAATTCATAGGCGTGCTGACGGTAATGGTCGGCCACTATTACGTCAATATCTCAGCTGCATAAGCAGGGTCTCCTGGTGTCGATCGTCATGTTGGGCCACCGCGGTACTTGAGCTGTGACTCAATTTCAATTGTTTCTAGTCGTTCTTCCTTTCCTCAGATTGTGGCAAATATTGCGATTGCTTCATGAGATCCTGTACACTCTCGGTCTGAACAAGCCATCAGATGATCTCCGAGCTCAACTCGTTGATCAATCCTCCGGTCTCGGTACGCGGCCTCATACCGCTGTGATCTACACCTCTCCCATCATTGGACGACATTGTTTGATGTTCTCCCGCATCTCGCTCCCAATATATCCGCACATCGGACGGGCACTGGCGCTGTCTGATGCCATGCGTAGGCTCGAGGTCACCTGAGACAATAACATGGAGTATAAATACAGGTCTTGCATCCTCGGCTCGTCACGCTCACTCCTCGCGGTCCCTGTCTTCCTTCATCAGTAGCCATGTCGAAGTTTGTCCTCGCACTTTGCGCTCTTGTGGTGCTGCACGGTGCAGCTGCCTTGCCGGTGGCTAACAACGGTCAGTAATGACAATACAGTCCTTGCGGTCATCGTCATCATGCACGCACGACGCTGATACCGTTGTAGGTCTTGCTAGACGTGTACCGGTTGGAGGCGAGGTATACATTGTATCAGACGGTGAGGTGACCTCACGTCGAAAGCGAAGCGCGTGCCACTCACCGTAATGATCGCTACAAGAACTGGACAAGCGTACTGGCGGTGAAGCCTACATCGCCAACAGCGGTCGGTCTGTTCATCTCCGATATGAAGATGTTTGCTGATCAAGTCACTACATATAGACCTGTTCGACAAGCGCACAGGTGGTGAGGCGTACATCACTAACAGTGGCAAGTTCTGCACCAGAGTAGATAAGGTGGCATGCTAAAGTGCAATGCGCAGACTTGTTCGACAAGCGTACCGGTGGTGAAGCTTACATCACAAACCCCGGTGAGTAGGTGGGGACCTATACGTTTGCCGAAATCTGACGCCTGGTTGTGCCAGACTTCGACAAGCGCACTGGCGGTGAGGCGTACACCACGAATAGCGGTGTGTGTGATGCCAAGAGGATACGCATGATGTCTCACTTATTCTCCCAGAGCTTAACGAGAAGCGTACTGGTGGAGAGGCGTATATCGTGTCCGGCGACGACGGTGAGTTGTTGTGTCCACCTACCGAGCCCAATGTCTGAACGAGCCCCACACGACATAGAACTCGATTAGAATCTACGCATCGTGTTGCTTTCTACTGTTACGTATCAACAATTCACATGTGTGTGTACGGGTCGAGTGATCGTCGCGTTAGTGTGAAGATGAGCCATCGAGCAGCCATTGCACAGCTGTAAGCTAGTGTCCTCTCACCACCCACTGATGGGTGTTAACTCTGTCGGACCGTAGTGTTGGAACTTGGGATTGTGGCGAGCGTACGCCATCGTATTTGGCCTTGTTTGTAGTACCTCGCAGATTTTGCGCGAGCCGTATGAAGATATACGATGTGGTGTGGATGAACTTGCTTTGTTGCGCATGCTGCATGAGATAAGTACGTTTCCTTACCAGAATGTACACCGCTTAAGCAAGGCGCCAAATGACATGTTGCGTTTGAATCCAATTCATAGGCGCGCTGATGGTTCATATGCGCACTGATACTAATAGAGTCAGACCATCAAAAAGGGCGCTCTATTGTAGGCCTAGGGGAGACTAGCGTGCTGACGGTAATCCGGTAATGGTCGGTCATTATTACGTCTATCTGAGCTGCATAAGCCGAGTCTCCTGATGACATGTTGGTCCACCGCGGCCCTTGAGCTACGACTCAATTTTGATTGTCTAGCTTCCCATCTAGTCGTTCTTCCTTGACGAACATTGCGATTGTTTCTTGAACACCTGCACATTCTCAATACGAACAAGCCATCAGATGATCTCCGAGCTCGATCCTCGTTGACAAATTCTCCGGTCTCGGTACGCGGCCTCATACGGCTGTGATCTGCACCTCTTCCATCATTGGACTACATGGTGTGATGTTCTCCCGCATCTTGCTCCCAACATACCCGCTCTGGTGCTATCTGATGCCATGCGTAGGCTCGAGGTCACCTGAGACGATAATATGGAGTATAAACACGGCTCTTGCATCCTGGATTCATCGCGCTTACTCCTCGCGGTCTCTGTCTTCACCAGTAGCCATGTCGAAGTTTGTCCTCGCACTTTGCGCTCTTGTGATGCTGCACGGTGCAGCTGCCTTGCCGGTGGCTGACAACGGTCAGTAATGACAATACAGTCCTTGCGGTCATCACCATTATGGATGCACGACACTGATACTGTTGTAGATCTTGCTAGACGTGTGCCGATCGGAGACAAGGGATACATTGTGTCAGACGGTGAGGTGACATCACATCGGAAGCGAAGCGCGTGCCATTTACCGTGGTGATCGCTACAAGAGCTGTTCACCAACAACGGTCGGTCTTTTCTCTCTGGTATTAATATATATGTTGATCATGTCACTACATATAGACCTGCTCGACAAGCGTACAGGTGGTGAGGCTTACATCACAAACCCCGATGAGTAGGTGGGGACTGATACATTTGCTGAAAGCTGACGCATGATTGTGCCAGACTTCGACAAGCGCACTGGCGGCGAGGCGTACACCACGAATAGCGGTGTGTGTGATGCCAAGAGGATACGCATGATGTCTCACTTATTCTCCCAGAGCTTAACGAGAAGCATACTGGTGGAGAGGCGTATATTGTGTCTGGTGATGATGGTGAGTTGTTGTGCCCACTTACTGAGTCAAATGCCTGAATGGGCTCTTCATGACACAGAACTCGATTAGAATCTACGCATCGTGTGTCTTTCTACTGTAATGTATCAACAATTCACATGTGTGCACTGTGGTTGACAGGTCGAGCGTTAGTGTGAAGATAAGCCATTGAACAGCTGTGAGCTAGTCACCTCTCACTACTCACTGATAGATGTTTACTCTGTGAAGATCTAAGTACGTTTCATCAGACGGTAGTGTTGAAACTTGAAATTGTGGTGAGCGTATGCCATCGTATTTGGCATTGTTTGTATTACCTCGCAGATTTTGCGCGAGCCGCTCTGTATGTTCCTTACGCGCTTGACGGAGCTCAGACAAACGCGATATATTTTTGTTGATCGTTCTCGCTTCGGGTCTTAGACGGACTTCAACAGGTAGGTCTCCTTATGATCTAGCGGGCATGACCTCTGTCCATTCAACGAGCATCAATAATACTGTTTCGAATTGGCGTGCCGCATGTCTGATAACGCACAATTTTTGTTGCCTGCCAATCGATTGGTACTGGCGGCTGTGGTATTTCATAATTGGCGCAGGCCTAGTCGGACGTGGTTCTCGCGGAAGCGACGTCCACATCGTCACTCTTGGCGGTACGACATCTGAGACAAATTGTCAGGCACTTGCCATCGCTGGGGACATTGATAGTGTTCGAAAAGCCCACTGGTGACGAAGCTGATGTTTCTACCAATGAGGGTCCACGGTCGACTCTTATTGTTTGGGAAGCATTGACTCATGAATGTGGAAAGAGCAGCATGCTCGACAAGGTGTTTTGGCAATAGTGTATGCACTCAAATCTCGAACCAGATCCCACTTGAGTGAAACAAGGAATTTATCTGATACATGCATGCACTTGAAATATCATGTAGATGATGAGATCACTCGCTCCTGTGGCTGGACATGACTGTCGTCGAAACTCCGCCCGGCAGGTTGCGCAAGTGCGTCTCAACTCTTCACGTTGCTCTATTGGTATGTGAACTGCCGCCGTGACATTCTGTGACGTTCTTGAGCAACCCCCTTGCTTTACACCTTCGAAAGAGTCGTCTTCGCTGCTTCGTATCAACACAAGTAGTATTCATTGTCTCACACAGTGAACTATGAAACTTATGTAAAAAAACTTCAACATATCGACTGGTGCAAGACACTAGGCGCAGTGGATCATGGACCTGAGGCTTGTGAACGTAGTCGTGGGCGACTCCTCACTACACATAGTACAGGTGGGTTCTATTCTGCAATCGCGACCAGACTCCTGCGAAAAGGCATCCATTGCTTGTTTCAAAGGACTGCCATCAATATTGTGATGCTCTTCGTGACAAGGCGCCAGATGGTGTATGCGCGATCCGCGTGCCACTGCTTTGCCACTCGAGCTTCAGAATTCACCCACTTCCTGAACTATCGGCGTGAATCTGTCAGTGGAAAAAGCTAGTACGACATGAATATTTTCATCAGAAGCACCTCAAAGCGCGTGGGGTCACAGTGATGGCTGCGCTCGTTCTCACAATCAGTAAGTACACTAAGCAGTGGCAGCCTCGGCACGCTCGCGGGAACGGTGTCCGCGATCATCAAGCCACTCGATCTCAGTGGCCGAAATGAACAATCTCATGGCAGGAATAGTCCCAGGAAATGACGGACGGATTCCTCATGTCTGAGGACGGTCTAGGCGGCAATCTACAGTGGATATGTGTTGCCACTCGTGCCTGAGGCGTGTTCCGACCATGATGTGGCGCAAATTAATCTCAACCCACAGATTGTAGGAATTCTGATGATACACAGAGCGCCACCGTGGACATATGAATGGATATATCATATTGTGGTCACGAAGAGGTAGGCGGTCAAACCTTCTTCACATCCATTCACGGTGGGTGTGACTGTATTATGTCATCTTGCCACTCGCAGCTTCTTGCAGGACATAAAAGGCGTTCATCTACGTCCTTACGCCGCTGTATTTGCGGTCTACTCGGGCGCTTCCCTTGTTCTACATCTCGTTCACTGTCGCCGACAGTACTGAAGGCTCCTATAGCGGCAATTTCTCACGCCGCATTTCGCTGTTGTCGAAGGGTGCTCTTTTGTTCATTCAGGCGATTCTGATCAGCGCCATCGTACCTTCACTCCTACTAGGAGAATTCCGTTCGACTCGTTCAACACTATGTCAAGTCCGTATACCAACAGTCAGCTGCACTCCGCAAGCCGACCTCGCACGCTTCGGGGCAAACGGGGCGGGCTGAAGGAGTTCCTGAATGTGCCTCTTGACATTGGTTTCGAGGTAGGGTGTACTGCGCAGTGGGGGATCGTCTTATGCATAGGTCTTTCCCCAGGTTTTTAGTCATGTTGATCCTCTCTCTTTACTGCATCTCGCGCGTACAAGCAAAGACTTGAGGAAAATGTTGATGACCCCAAGATCATCTTCAATATGGCGCGCCGCGAGACGCAATGTGGAGGGACTGCCGGACTGTCCGCCTTATCTCAGCGAACCCCAGTACGCCAATTTGGTATTCTCCTCGTATTGTCACGTAAGCATCCGGATTATTGCGCGCGCAGGATATGGCTGAATATTTGCGTATAGAATTGCCTGAAGAAAAACGCCAAGATAGTTTTGTGGAAGTTTAGCGTTCGTTATTGCGGGCCCTGCAGAGAGGCTTTGTAAGTCGAAGGCTCTCTCGTCTACACGATATACCACACATTCTCATGCTCGTGTCAATTACTATTGAACCTACAGGACGGTTCCTGGTACCCACTCTAAATGGCTTAGAGTATCGTCACAGCCTCTGTGGGAGCACCGTGAGGATTGGCTCTGTGGTATCAAGAGTAACTCTCCGCACTGCGTGTTAATTGTCATTACTAATACATGAATTACAGGGTTCTACATGCCGGTCCTATACCACATCCCTGAGCTGAGACGGGTTGAATTGGAATACGGAAGAATAGTAGGAGATGTGAATGCGTTGCAACGATTTTCTGAGAGACAAACGACCCAGGTCAAGTTGATCGATGAGGTGAGACAGTGCGCTTATCGCACCAGGATGCAAAATAACGCTTGTTTAGTACGCGAAAAAAATGGAAGCCTGGGAAAAGGAGAGGGATACGCAGCGGGCACAGGTCTTGAACGAGATCAGAAGTAAGAGAATGGAATCGTAGGTGAATTTTGCACGTTCCCCAGCGTTGCTCATTCGCTTTTAGAATACATGCACGACTTAATCAGATAGGTCGCCCAGACCTCTGCTGCTACCTATGGAAGTGCCATTCGCTGATGTACAAGGCTAAACCGCTGTCAGAGTTGGGTAAAGTCTTTCTTGTGCGTTGCGCCGCTCATCCTATCTTACTTAAAGTTCTCAGACTGGCAGAAGATTTACGATATGGTCAAGTCAGAAGCGGATCGTCGCAAAACCGTGTCGACCTCGAGGCTACCATCCGTGCCTTTCGCCTCTTCGCTTTCTGACGATTTTTACGCCTCTCTTAACGATACGACCTTCGATATTTCGGACTGGTTAGCTTCCGAATATGATACTTGCGCACAAGGCCTTAGCTCCTCATCAGTCGCCAACGTGGTCGACAACGACGTTTCGAGCTACCTACAAAACACTGTAAGTGTTGACAGCTTTAAATCTGCTCGCAGGCTGTACGTTGCCCTTTAGGTTGAATATTACGGCGAAACCGACGACGATCTCACTCCTATTGAAGGCTTTGCACTCCCGCTTTTTGAGCAGCCCTCAATAACATCATCAAGCGCGCTTCGCCCGTTTGTAGAAAATAGTATGGTTGCAGTCCCGCAGGCCTCCGACTTCAAAGTCTTGTTACGCGTCCTTGCAGACACTCTTGTCTCGCAGGCCTCTAACCTGGATACCTTTCCGGACGTCGTCCGACCATCGCTTGCCGATTTAGCTCTCACACAGCATGTCAGAGACATGATATGTTCGGGAGAGGACGAAGTCGCTGACATTCAGACGATGCGCGACTGCGTGCCCTCGGCTGTTGCATATTGGATTCGCAGTGTCCGGCACCGGCTGCAAGACATTCTCTGGAGTGGTATGGGAACGGCAGATCTGGACCTTGCCATGGCGTTCTTCGAGTGTACTGGCTGCATGGCGCTACTTTCTTATCCCGACGTCGTTGCACATAGCTGCACGCGCAGCCCACGGTCGTATTCGATCTTTCCAGCTAAACGCTCGCAGCTCGATGAATACGAGGAAGCTGTCTATGCGGTGGATGACGCCGCTGCTTGGAGTAGTGACTGTCTGAGAATAGCTAGTAGTCACAGCCGAATACGGCACGTCATCGAGGTCTGCGGGTACTATCCGGATACGGCCATTAGGCGGCATCTCGATGCAGGCGACGTCAAGCTCGCTTACAACCTGCCCGAAGTCCCGGAGGACGTTCGGATTGTGGGTTGGCATGAAGCGGTCAGCCAATCATATCGACAAGCCTACACGGTTGATACCAACGCTGAGCCTTTTCTTCTATAGGTCATGATGGAGCATGAACGCAAGCTTTCAGGATTGCAGCCGTTGCACTGGAAAAGCTCACAGGCTCAGCCAGAGGCAACTGCCAAAAAGGGTGACGAGGACGACAGCACCCTTGTTGGCTACTGGGAGCAACAATATTGGTGCTGCTCTTTATGCCACGACCCTGACGGCTACTGCAGAGATGTCCACGCCATCAAGGAGCACATACAGAAACGGTATTTGCTGTCGCAAAGTTGGCATCGAGTTTACTGACGTAATGATATAGGCATGGGAGAAGCGATGCATGCGTGGCAACTGGAGAAATTTATCTTCATCTTCATGGAAGACCATTATTCCTCAGACATGACATGACACTCAAATAATCAACGGTGATTCTTGTTTATGATTCGTACTGATGCATGGTACACAGGACGCGCCTACTGTCATAACATGGTTTCTGAGTGCTTTTGCCACAACACAATGTAAATAGTGAAGGATGTATGAATTGTATGTATTCGCTTGCAATGTTACCTTTCCTCGAACAGATCCTTCGAGTCATCCCAGATAGGTTCCTGGCGGCGTAAGCAGCCGAGACGATCGGGCTATTGACCTTGCCATGTACATGAACTGGGTTCTGGGAACTGGCATCCCATGCTACTTTCGACAATCTTCTTTACACAATTTGTCGGGCCGAGACGCGCCAGATTAAGGTCTTCGGCAAGCAAAATGACTGGGATCTGCCCCTGCAAGTCACCCTCTGGATGAAGGTAGAAGTCACCCGCTTCCGCGCGAGGGTCTGGCTTGCCATGGCTGACGGGATATTAGCTTAGATTGGTCAACGGCACAGATATAGCCCACTACTCTTACCTGTCACGCACGTGTGCTCTGACGACGCTCCGACGAGCGAGTCGGTAGGACATGTCATCACAGTATGCACAGCACCAGTATTCTCCCAGGTCATGATACTCAACGGCTTCCTCATCCCGGGAACGTTCGAGTTCCTTTACCTGCGCTTCTTCTTCCGCCGAGGCAAGACGCCATATCTTGCCCTCATGAGCTAAGGTAAGCTACGAAACAAAGGGTGTTCATCAGGGTCACTGTACTGCGTTCAAGAATTATGATACGAACCGCATGTCGCCAACGCGTCACCATCCGTGCCCCAGCGTAGAACTCGGGGCCCATCTGGCAGCAGAACCGTAGATCTAAAGTTTCCATCTCGGCGTGCGTTGCCGTCCCAGGGTCCATACCGCACGCACGCACGATTTGCGATGCGATCCTGATGTCGACGGCATCGAAGGCCTCAACGGGCAATGTCCGCGAGTAACTTACATCCCACACAAACTTGAAGTATATTTCCGTTTCTGGCCCAAAGACGGCAACGTTGCACTCGTGGCCGAGGACGCTCGGATACTGGAGAACGCTGCTGCATTGGGAGCATTCAAACATCACGACAGCGAGTTCCAGCGGGTCTGTACCCTCAGGTATGCCCACCGCAGTAGCCGCAATCTGTCGCAGTTTCCTCGTTGCATCTTCCTGCCAATCGGCTATCAAGGCTGGCAGTTCGTTACGTAGAGCATCGAACATGTCCGTAGTAACTGTGCTTGCACTGGGGGCCTCCATTATCCGACGAAATTGTGGCAAGTAAGCTATGTCCGCAAACCGGGGCATGCGCTCCTTTGCCGGTGTTCGCGGCGACTCAAGGTAGTATGCGGACACGAAGCGCTCGAGGAGCTTGAGACGAGCCAGAAGGAGGTCCTTGAGGTCCAATTCCAGAAGCATAGAATTCTGCTTGCTCATGAGCGCAATCATATCTCCCTTGATCTTTGTCCATTCTACAGGAAGCATGAGCGGATGTACGAACTCGTATGCAACCTGGCAGAGAGAAATCGACATACCTCGGTCAGTAAGAGGCTTAGGTACATACACGTGTGCGCATCTTGCGAAAGACTTCAGATCCTTGACGCGAGCAATATGGGATCCCCAGCCCAATTCCTTTAGCTTTGTCACAATCCTATGAAGCAACTTCTGTGAGATACAGCTTTGTGGTGAAGACGTACATACTGACGCCTTAATACGCTCCTTTCTTATCTCATCCAGCTCCAGTAATCTGTCGTCTGCCTTCTCTTCTTTCCAACGGCGACATAGTCTTCCGTGCTTGAACAAGAACTAGTTGTGAATGAGACGACAACGTATAGATGAAGACCTACTTCATCGACTTCTTTGACGTGTCTCTCTTGTTCTTGCACATAGGACATCTGGCGTTTCTTGTTCTTACGTAAATTTTGCCACGTGCGAGAAACATCGTCCACTTGGGATACATGAACAAAGTAGTTGTGGGATGACCCTGTACGCGTTCAGTGAGTGACTAACAGCGGTAAATGCCACAAAGACCTCACTAGGGTTAGGGGCTTTGTATATCAAGTCCCACAAGTTCTCCTGAGCAAAAATACCGTCCTTTCGACCACTGTAGTCCAACATAGTGCTAACTCTAACGTGGCACAATTCTCAGTGGCCGCTACGCCCTGTGGTTGAGGGCTTCTCACCGTTTCAATCTACATGAGGTGCAATATCTTGCTGAGAATTCCCAGAAGATTGTCTTGATATTCTTCTTCAGGCAGGCCTGTACCTCAAGGTTATGTCCAGAACATCGTGCCTGAGAACAGCGTCGGTACTCACATGACAGTGATTGAAGAACACTAGGTTAGCGTATGCAGGCTCACTTAGGTAAGGGGGACACTCCGGGAGATCTGGTATATTGCATCGGGAGACCTTCCATAAATAAGCTGAGGTCCGCTTCATCAGAAAGGCTCGGAACTGTTTGATCGTCCACGCTAAGTGGAGGAGATCTTGAGGAGTGAGGTATGCGAGGATCTATGCTGATATATTAGTTGTCTCCAGAATATTCGTGACGCAGCGACCAGCTAGCCTCAGCAATTATGTCTAGCGGCATGTCCGGCATGTCTTGCAAGCCGCCGCACTTGCTGCGCAGGTTCCTGCTCGTCTGTGATATACCAGCGTCAGCGTTCCTTACATCCTTACGGGCCCTAAGGTTTCTCGTCTCGCATACCATCTCAATTCTGTCAAGACGGTGGCATGGGAGATGTGGCAATACTTTGAAGTTGGCGACGAACGCCGCTAACTAGCGCTAAGTGCACGTCGGTCACGTGCCGACGCGCACCTTGAACCTATTACCTAATGATTTGAATGATCGTGCACGACCTAACACGACCTCCGTATCCTTCATGAGGAAGCGTTACACGAAACGCGAATCCTTTCTTATACTGTACGGTTGTATGCCTCGAGATTGTTCACATGCGAAACTGCCTTCATGCAGAAGCACAAAGCGATTATAACTCAACGGTTTCAAATTTATCGAATCGCGGCTACAGCGGCAACCTGCATCTTCATTCATAGAGTCATAACAAGCAATAGTGGGTAGCAGTGAGTCTGATCGAGCTCTTTTCATACGACCAAAAGTGTTCTTGTAAATCTAGCTCCGGAATCAGAGAACCCATGACGCCTAATTGCATACACGTGAGACAAATTGATTACTGGCATCAGGTTGTTTCCCCACAACCCGCAGTGCTAGTCCCAAAATGCAAGATGGGGATACCGTCACCTGGCATCCGTGCGAAGCATTTCTGAGAAGATGAAACTCCGCACACATGTGCGCTTGCCACCACTATGCGGGGCAAATCAAACCCCGTAACCTTGCGTAGTTACTCAAATGTCGCCATACAAGAACCTGCCAAGCATTTGTGTCTACCGATCTTGTCCCTCCTTTGTGTCTTCAGCTGTCCGCCTTTGTCGCCTGCGCCATGTCTACCTACGACACGAATGACAAGGAAGCAGCGGTCACCATGGGAGACGTGGAGAAGGACGCAAATTCGGAGTCGAGACATTCATCAAGGCCCCCGTCCGATCGCCTGGTGCCAGAAGACAAGCTCTTCCTGCGTACCTACCACGAGCGAAATGCCGGACGGCTGGTTGTGAAACCGGAGTGGGTCATACTTTATAGGTTGTGCGCAGCGACATACTCACTACTGCATCGCGTCTACATAGAGAGGCGAGGGTTGAATTCGGTGACGATATTGCGAAGAGGTTGAAGCTGTCGCGCGACGGCCGTACGATCCTATGGCCGCAACCCACGGATGATCCGGACGACCCACAAAATGTAGGCAGGCATACCTCTACATGCATCTCTATGACTGAGGAGTAATGTTTTTCTGTTGGCGTACAGTGGTCAGATTCTCGCAAGAACTTCCAATTGTTCATTATCACCCTTGCCGCTGTGGTCCCAGACTTTGATTCCGGAATTGGTACGCCGATAGCTTCTTATGCTTACCAAGCGTGCCCCTTGAGCGTGCTTCATCAGGAATTGCGTCAATTTTTGCACTTGCTAAGCAGTACGATACGACGTCTGGAGTTATCAATGATCTCACATCGAAGTCGGTTTCTATTCGAGTTTCTTCTGAATTTTGCCTCCTGATCTATATGCACAAAATTCAAACACGGATTCACCATACGGTTCTCGACGTATCGATTCATGCGATCAATAAATCCAATCACGAAGCTGGAGTATCTTTCTCTTAGGTGAACAGGTCACATTACGTTAGTCCAACTCTTTGTCTTACATCCATGCTGTGTAGGGTGGGGTAGCATATTCGCCGTCATGCTCATGCGCCGATTTGGCCGACTCCCGGTCCTTTTCTGGTCGCAAGTAAGTTTCTTGTTAGCTTCTCAATATTTATTCTCATTTCATAGGTCCTGGCCCTTGGCTTCCTTGTGGGGTGTACGTTTGCACCGAATTTGAGGACATTCGCAGGTATGCTCAACCGAGTCTCAAAGCTTTCTTAGGGTCATGTATTCTCCACAGCAATGCGCTGCTTGACGGCATTTTTCGGGTATGCACTACTGCCACAATTGCGGATTTCACCCTTGATTTTAACCCGATCGCAGTACATGTCCGCAAGTGACAGTAAGCTCGACTGTCCACCGCATACCATCACTGCCATTTGGGCAAGACTGACATTGCGTATAGGGGCTGTATGTTGTTACAGATATGTTTCCATTCCACTTACAAGCACGCAAGGTCTGTCGCCCCGAAATCCCCTGTCCGTGACGGTACTTACCAGTAACGGCTAAGCTCAACATCTGGACTATGGGTTTCATCATCTCGCCCTTCTTATCTCCATTCCTCTTCGGCTTCCTCGTCGCTCGCGCTGAGTGAGTATTTCCAGCATATGACCTTTCCATATCTACGACACGGAGCTAACCATGTATGTGCAGCTGGCGCTGGGCGTATGGCGCCGGTTCGATCTACGGTGCCATAGTTGTCTTCTTCATTACATTCTTCGCGGAGGAAACGTAAGCCGCCAATTTCCCAGTCGATCGTTCCTGACGCAAATGTGACGCCTGTGCTGGCCGATTCAGTATGTATGATAGGACACTCCCAAATCCGCGTCCGATCCCACGCTCATCGTCTTTCTTACGCGACCGTATCGAGACTCTAGTGGGCGTAACGGGCGCCCGCATGGCACGCTATCGTACGCGGTGGCGCGACTCTATTTTGGCATGTTTGGACATCGCCTGGCGTCCACATCTCTTCAGTATATTGCTTTTTGAGGTGCGTTTTCCGTCCTTCTCGAGACATAGGCGAACAGCGGCTGATTGCTGTGCTCATCTGCTCGTCGCGGGCGTCAGGGAATGTTGTTCGGTTTCAGCATTGGTATCAATGTAAGCTCACAAAAACTCCTTTCGCTTCGATCCACTAGCTTCTACTGTTACTATTATAGACTACAAATGCCGTCTTCCTTGGTTTGCCGCAGCCATTAGGATACGGCATGAGCGAATACGCGATCGCTGGTATGTACGGAACACCGATAGTACGTCTAGCCACATTTTTCCTGGAATGGTAGGCTATCAATACTGACGCATCGCTTTCACTCAGGTTAGTGTCCTAATCGGAGAGTTGCTGGGACGCTACTTCAACGACTGGGTTATGAACTTCTGCATTGGGAGGAACAAAGGCGTCTTCCAAGCAGAGATGCGACTCTGGTAACAGTCGAGGCGTCTCGTTGAGTTTCTCAATTCGACTGACGGGCTCTTGCACCCATTCAGGACCTGCTACATTGCTGTACCATTGTATATCTGCGGGTTTCTTATGTTGGGTGCTGCATTCCAGAACCACTTGAGCGTGGCAGCAGTAATCATTGGCTGGGGTATTGCCGAAGTCGCTGTTATGATTTGTACGGTCGCCGTCTGTGAGTGCTAAATCGGTCCTCGGGTTCGCTTTGCAATAGACCGGTTCTGATTTTTTGTTAGATGCCTTTTGCAATGACTGTTTTCCGACGAGACAGGTGCGTACGAACGTTGGCATGATATGCGATCGTTCTGATTTCGGAGTGTATGATCGCAGGGAGAAGTCTCTGCACTCATCAATTTTGCACGGACGATGGGTGGATTCAGTGTCGCATACTTCCAGGTGCCGTGGGCCTCACGAAATGGGGCGCTGCAGACGTTTGGTGTAGAGGCGGCGATTGTTGCTGCGCTGTTCCTTTTAGTCGTGCCCGCTCTTCAACTGAAAGGCTCATATCTCAGAGTGAGTTGGCAGCTTATTGCTGACCGAGTCTCGTAACTCTTCGCTGATATCCGACTTCAGGAACGGTTCTCGTTGCGATGAAGAACGGGCTGTTGTCTGCAATCGTGTTCGCATATGGAACACTTCATAGCTTCGGCCATGTTGCTCCACAACCTGTACACTCGTCTCAACTGTCTTTTCCCTATGATACATCATCATTGCAGTTTCCGATAAGACATGGGCGGTATACATGGGGACCTCGTATGAGGCATGGTCTCACCGCTGAAGAGTAAGTCCATTCAAGCAGTTACATTGTCCACCCGCTGCCTTGAGTTTCGCGTATATTGCCTTAAATAATAATAATATTTAGGGCGTCCTTCTAGAATGTTCAGCACTGCAGCAGCCAAACTCTATCACTATTCACACAACTAGATGGTTTGATTACTTTGATAATGTTCCAGCGAGCATCATTGTTCGTCGTCAGCTGAGACAGCTCGAACGACAGTTCAACTCGATGGATAAGAGGACGGGAAGCTTGGCTGTACTGTCCAGCTGTCTACAATCTAATATAATAGTATCCTCCCATCTCGATCCCGCGCAGCGCCCCCTTCCCTACTTCACCCACTGGCAGGATGATTCTGACAAGCATAGTCGTCGGGACTGACCATCTTGTTGTAAGAGACAATACAGCGTGCGCTGGCGACACACTCAACTGGTACTACTCGATTGTCGGAGAGACACCGTGTAAGCCCTACTTGTGTTACACATCGGATGCACTTCTTATGCTACGTTTCATAGGTCAGACATATCAGCGTCTGCGCCAAATCTGCAACGATACTTGTGTGTACATTCCAGTCGATGTTGTTAGCATACCACTTATCAGGCTTATAGACCAGGTCCCGAATTTCGCATCCACACCTCCTGGAGACACGTGCAATGATGTGCACAGTGCGTGGTACAGATGGAATGCGATCGCATCCTAACTGATGACATTTGGCAGCTGCGTGCTGTTGTAACCCCGTTGCCTTCACACTCAACATGCTTTGTCTGAAGTATGCCTGCCTGGTATACCAACCTCACGTCATCTTATGGTTCCTCGCGCAGCTGTCAGAAAGATGCTGGTAGCAATACGACGGGCATTAGTGCTGGTAACGTCGACAACAAGTTTTCTTTGCAAGCAGTAAACCACTCAGAACATGCTCGACAATTACAGATACCAATGACTACAATGCATATCTGTCAGAAAATCCAGGAGGAGCCAAATGTCCATCCCATAATCCGGGGCTGCCGTGGGTGCCTAGATGAATCAGCGAGTTATGTGTTAGCTGAGATATAGCTTGCAGACTCTGTGTACAAGAGGCTGTCTGTGAGAAAAAGATCCGCGTTGAGGGCTTCGTTTATGACGTGTGGACCCCTTTAGACAAAGAGTGGTGAGCTTGCCAGGATGTCCCGCTTTATTCATCATGGTGACTCTCAGCTACAGGAATTTGTAGGTGCTTTAGCCTGTCCTGGAAATGTATGATTCTGAATCGTCTAGCACTCATGTGAACGCATCTGGCTACGCAGAAAGTGATCGGGACAGAGTATTCACCGGCTGCAACAATTTTACTTCCACACCACACTGTGCAAGTTCCTCGGCGTCAATATCGACAACTCCGAGCTCCGCCACTACAACCTCCACGTCTATGGCGACGGTGACCGTCGTTTCGTCCCAACATAATCTTGACACTGCTGCCATAATTGGCGGCATCGTGGGCGGAGTACTGGGGCTCATGACACTATGCATTTGCGTGGTGGCTTTGATTTTTTGGCGGCGACGCCGTGCCGTCGTGAACTCCTTGGGAAACCAAGGAACACATGCATATCCAGCAGATCCATTCCGAGATGCAGACATGGGCGCCAGTTCGACCGCAGAATCTACTTATATTATCTCTGAGACCGGTACGTATCGTATCATTTACTTTACACACATTCTGATAACCAACCTTCTGATCATAACCGTGTCTGCAATCCAGATGCCCCCATCGTCCACGCAAATGCCACTGATGCAACAACGGTCCTATCATTGCATCGTGCGTCCACATCGCATGACGACGCTTCATCAGGAACATACGCTTTTTTGGCCCAAATGGCGTTAGGCGACTCGGATCGAGATGGTGCAGAGCCTGTTGAGTTTCCGCCTAAAGGGCCATATTCACCGCTTTCGTTGATGCGCCCGACTTCACGTAGTGCAGAACCGCATAAACATGATTCTCGCTGACTATCGAATGATATTGAGATGACCATTCCGTCGTTCAAGAGCAGCGATATGGGCACAACAAACACGACAACTTCGCTGACGATAAGCGGCTCGGCCATATGTATCAGACGCGTACCATACGGCTTGGAACATCTGCCGGAAATAGGGATACTATGCTCACATGATGAATTAGAGAACGTACAATTGATGGATGCTTCCGTACCGATTCGTGCACACCTGAATGCGCGCATGCTCAAAGTTAGTGTCTCAGTTTGATCGATCCTGTTGGCTGCGCTGGGTGAAAAATGAAGCTGACCAATCATATAGCAGCTTGAACGAGGCCTTCACGACGACATCCTATACTGGGACAGATACGCGGTGATCTCGTAACCGACATTGCTTCCACAAATATCGTTGACATCCGAGAACCTCACTCAAACACTGCTATTAGGCAACGTGCAACGCGTGGTCCGCAAGTAGGGCGTCCTTGAAGCCGGAGGAGCAGCCAAGCCAGTCCATGAACCCGACGCACCAGAGCGCACGCCAAAAGGGAGTCACATACAGTGTCGCACTGCAGCCGCCTAATCGAAAAAAGGACAAAGGTGCGTCATGATTCATTATGTCCGTCCTTGTTCGATTGGTGGCGCCCCATTCAATTCGCAGCTGCGAGTTGCATCGTGGTCAGCACTGATGCCTGCGTTATCCCTGAGTCCCAGAGCTTGCATTGAGGAACGACAATGAAATACACATGGTGTACATTATTAGGCTGTTCAGAACAAGATTTGACAAGGGCGCCGGGGACGTACTACGATCTGCTATATAAGCTATGTGTTCTTGCAGCCTTGCCCTCATTCATCTGGTCATTTACCAAACACTCTCTGAAAGCAAGGTATAGCTTCATATGCCAGCGTCTTCCGCCCGGTGTTGACTATGTCCTTTCCACTCCCAGCTACAAACGTAGATACAATGACATTGTATTCACTTGACGCGCTCGACCCTCGCACAGCTTCGATCGAACAGTGCTCCTGCGTAAGAACTTCCCTCGGCACCATATTTCGAGACGGATATTGACAGTCTCTTGAAGGATATCTCATCCGGATCGACTGCTTTATCCATATTTTCAATGCCCCCACCTCGCAAAAATGGATGTGTCTGCATCGACTACTTTATTACTTCATTCTAGGCCGCCGACGCATCGAGCACTTGTGGTCGCTGAGATCGTGGTAGCAATCTGCCAGTTTCTGCAGGAGGATGATGGTGAATTGCTCGCCACCTTGGCTCGAACATGTCGTGCGCTCCGCACACCTGCGGTCGAAGTCCTAAATCCAAGAAAGTCGCCATAGACTTATCAGTCTACTGTTCGCACGCCCCACAGAAATACTGGAATGCAGATTTTATCACCCTTATGATGAGGACTGGCGCAGAGTGGCCACAACTTGCGGAGATGGAGATCGACGGCACCAAATGGGGAATCTCTGGGATTCTTCTATTTGCCATAGAATGACTCTCCTCGCTGGTCTGCCGAATTCCGCGGCTCGAGGTACTTCGTTGCGGAACAATCCCTCTGGACGGAACTGCGCTGGCTCATCTAGGCTGCTCTTCCACCTTGAAGGAGCTATGTGTGCTTCTAACTCGTGATACTGTCATTTCCTGGTCGTCAATCTCCCTCAATTCTGGAATTCAAGCGCGCTTCGGTCACACTCCGAACATTGGACATCCGGACACAAGACCTGGCAGAATTCAACGATCTGGCGAATGGCAATGTTACGCTTTTACAAGTGGAGGCATTCAACATTGAACTCATTTCGTGCCCATCTGGATCTGATGTTGACGTATTGTTCAACGTTCTTCACGATCGGTTCTCGCCCTCGTGACTTCAGCGTCTGTCCATAAAGACTAATGCTTGGTTTGATTCATGGTCCAGCGACACTGTTCTATCTCGTGGATGTACTCTGCGGCACGATCATCTGCGCAAACTTCTTGCGTGCCACAGACTACGGTCAATCACCTTACACGCACATTTGGCGATTGATCTCGACGACGACATAGCCGAGGCGATGTCAGCGGCGTGGCCCCAGGTCGAGACGCTGAGACTCTCGCCGCGACGCAAGCTCTGGGAAGATGACACCATCAAAGCAACATTGCGTTCCCCGAATTCATTCACCATACGTTGCCCACGTCTGCCATATGGAATCACCATTCGGAGCTGATGGTGCCATCATCCACCTCTTGCCACCGCGTACCCCGCAGAAGTACCCGGTCGAACGTCTTGATCTACAGTGGGTACTCACCGATGAACACGTCTCCGAGATCGCCGCGTTGTTGGGATAAATCGCTCCCAACGTCTGGATCAACGCGAGTTACTTACGCGACAAAGAGCGAGAGATAAGGTGGCTCGCAATCAAGCGTACGCCGGTATTGACACGATCTAGAGAAGCCGGAGCGGATACTCCATTCAAGGCTTGGGGGTGGTAGGGATGAGCAATCTGCGAGGAATACGACAGGATTGTCGAGACATGAGCGCTTCGGACGGCAGACGACCAGCATTGCGTTGAACTTACAAACTTCGTTGTCCAATAATCGGTATTCGGTATTCTGAGGACGGATGGCTTTAGCATGCAGATCAAATTTGCAGATGCAAACTCATGCATTCGTGCTGAATTAAGTGACCATCTGGACAGAAAGACACGTCGATGGCCAAGAAGCACTTCATGAACGCGACCGTGGGAGAAACACTCGCCTGCCATTTGTACTACCAGCGTCTACAACTATATTATATTACGCTGCATACAAGCTCCGTTCCTGCCAGTTGGTCTCAGTGTGAGACTTACACAAGTTTCACGTCGCCTCTGGCCCGGGAAGATGATGTACGTCTGTCAATACAGGCACGCGCTAACTGAACGGATTTGCATCAACGCGAACGATAGCTTTAAAACGCGACCAGAAGATGCCGTGAATGCGTCATAGAAGCTACGAAAACTGTGCGGCACTCCCTCACGTTATATCTGCGTACTCCCCAGAATGGGTATAGTACGCCATCTTGCTAGCGCGCGATATCTGTTCTCCATTCCTGAGATAGTGATACATCGTGTTTCTCCGACAATGCTCGCATGCTCAAAAATGCAGATACGATCTGATCATGTATCTGTCCTTTCTTGAAGCATTCATTGTACAACTTCTCAGAGTAGCAGATGTCAATCCTTTCTAAGAAGCGACATACTGACATGGTTTTGCTTTTTTTGTTTCAGCATTCTTGGTGGTGGCTCGAACTACTTAACGATGTCATAAGGTCCCTGTACGAGCCACTTTCTTATCACACGGAGCCATAGGTGCATATGGAGTATCATGTGGAGTGAAACGCATGAGAACTCCATTTTACATGTATTCTATCAAGATAGGCCGCATGCAGTATTACACCTGGCGGGGTGAAGTATTCTCTCTTTCATGAGATCAAGCACATGAAGAGTGCTTACAACGAAGTCTTTGAGGCCATTCTCTCCAGGACATTCAACAATTTGAGTTGTCGTGGAGAATACTCGCAACTTGGAGGGTCACAAAGACCTGCTGTTACACATTTGCTTTTTTGGTAGGCGTTACTGTCACATATAGCATGCTAACCGCGGGTGACGTCTTTGTGCTCTATTTATAGGTCCAACTGCACCCTGCATCTCTTGCCAATTAATGTAAATTGAATGCGCCAGTTACGTCGTCCTTGGAGTCGTCTATCATATCCCTCGCTTATTAAGATACAATGGGTACCACATTTCTCATTCGCCTTATTTCCTACATCTGCGGAACGCCAGGGATACAATGAAATATTTGACTCATGTTGTTCGGTATGTACCTCAACTTGAAGAATGGTACTGCGTAACTTCGCTGACTGTCGACGAACATGGACATAGCCACTTTTCCCCGGGATGGTTCGTGGTCACAATGGGTAAGTGTGCAATTAAGGATGATAGTTGATTGGGTCTCGACCTGAACATATCCTCGGCACATCGATGTCTATAGTACGTGCTCGCTGACCTCATCTCGGTATAGGCACAGGAGGAATATCCATGCTCTTTCACAACTTCCTCTACGCCTATGACTCGAAGCCGATGGAGGTCTTCTCTACCATATTCTTCTTCCTCAACCTCTTCCTTTTCGTGCTGTTCAATATCCTCTTCATTGCGCGTCTCATCATGTGGCACGATATCCTCCCGCTTATGCTCTATCATCCCGTACACAACCTCTACTTCGGAAGCTACCCCATGGGGCTCGCCACCCTCATTATCGTCGCGACTTCCGTGCTAAACACGGAATGGGGGTGGGGAGGCAAGCCGTTCTTGTGGTTCATCTGGGCGGTATGGTGGTATGACGTCGCGATGGGGTTCATCTGCGGCTTCGTGCTCATCCATCTCATGTACGTGCCATCTCCCGCCCTCACCCCGCCGCTATTGACAGCCACACAGGATCACCCGACAGCACCACACGCTCAGCGCCGCGAACTCCCTCTGGGCTCTGCCGGCCGTCGCCCTGATCGTCGTCGCATCCGCAGGCGGCGTCGTCGCGACGCCGCTCCTCGCGGTCGATCCCTGGCGCGCGGGCCTGACGATCATGATGTCTGCATTTCTACTCATCGTCGGGCTCATGATCGGCTTCATGTTCTTCACCCTCTACTTCCTGCGTCTGATCCTGTACGGGCTTCCGCAGGGCGTGAACGTGCTCTCCGGCTGGATCACACTCGGCATCGCGGGCCAGGGCGGGTACGCGGTGCTCGTGCTGGGCAACGCCTTCAAGCAGTGGATACCCGTGCAGTACGGCTCCTCGAGCTTCATGCGCAGCGACACGACGGGGACGACGCTCGATGCTATCTGCGTGTACGTTGGGCTCATGTTGTGGGCGATCACCACGATGTGGTTCTTCTACAACCTACTGGCCATGCAGGAGGCGATCCGACAGGGCGGCTTCCCGTTCAGCCTGCCGTGGTGGGAGCTCATCTTTCCGAACGTATGTGGCTGTCTCTAAGTCTGCAAGTCTCACGAGTCTCACGGGCACCCTGCAGGTCGTCTACGCGAACTGCACCATTGAGCTTGCGGTGGTATTCGACAGCACGTTCTTCCGTGTGTGGGGCGCGATATACGCTGCGGCGACATTGCTGCTGTGGATCGTGGTTTTCTCGCTCACCATTCCGAACGTCATCAGTGGGCGCATATTCGACATGCCGGACATCGAACAGGTGGATATAGCATCGAAGCGTGCACGAGAGTCGCAGGACATCGAGCGGGGAGAGCAGTGGGAGCAGCACGCGCTCGAGAGAGGCGGCAGCGAGGGCAATGCTTCATGACGAACAACGACGAGTGGGACGCAATCTCGGCTATCTAATGACTCCATACGAGTTGACTCATTCCTCCTTCATACTTCCACTTTGATTCATCGATTGGTCAGCCTCTTTGGATGCAATTCGCTATTGAAATCGGAATATTAAAGCGTTTCCTAGGAACCCGTAACATATTCGCCTTGATAAGTCTCGCGAGCTACATGTGCCACCACCTGGAGTCCGTCGAAGCCATTCCTGCTGCGTGGGCTGAGCCGCCAAACACAAGCCGCCGGATACTGAACTCGGATCTCCTCGACGGAAGTTCTCCACGTCCAGCGCTCGGCGTAGGCGGCGTGACGCGCACCTCCATACCGAAGGTTGTCCCGCCCTCTGTCTTGACCTTGAACACACGCGGCAGAGACGGAGAGATGTCCACGTTCAGCGTCGAGCACGACGGGTTCACGCCATTGCCCGCAGCTATGGCAAAGGCTGCACCGCTCCCGCCAGCCAGCACGACGCACGCGGGGCTGAAGATGTCGTGATCCAGGTCAGCGGGGAGGACAGGAGGGGCCTTGCGCCGATTCTTGCGGAGCTTCTTGTTCGAGAAGCCGCTGAGGCTGGGGGAGTAGCGTGTGCCTGCCTTCTCGAGGTCGGGTGTACTCGGATGGAAAATGGGCATGTTCGAGTTGACGGCCTTGCGACGGCGGTGGAGAACGATACAGGCTGCAGAGACGATCGACAAGAGTGCCAGAATGGCGAGCACGAGACCTGCGATAGCACCTGCCAGTAAGTATTGTCAGTAAGATAATTCTAGTCGAAATGCTGAAGCCGCACCCACCTGGTGCGAGCGGGGGCATATTTGCTAGGCTGTTTATACTACCTTCGGAGTGTTCGCGGCTCCTCGAGATTTGCGGTTGCGCTTGTGCTGCAGGGGACGAAGATACGAGAGTGCAGCATCAAGTCTCCCTCCAGGGCTGACATCATGGTTCTGATCTCAACCGACCAGCCGCCATGGACCTGTATAGCGCAATCAGAGATGTATGATCGGGGGCTGACTGTCGATCATGCCGTGGGCATGCCTGAGACTCGGTTGTCTTGTCGCCGATTGTTGTGGTTTGTGTGTTCGGAGACATACGAGACGCTATTTTGGGCGCAGCTCACGCGAATTCGAGTCTGGAGGTTGAGGACCATCGTAAGCTAGGATTTACACACGCTGTAGCCTGCCAGTATCCAGTGATTACCTAGAAGGAGAAAGTATTACTTGTGGACGTATACTTCACGTATGCACGGAGCTTCTGGACATAATCACTGTACGTTTAATTAGACGATGTCATGGACAGTCGGACACCTGCGTGATCCCCATGTTACTCGATCCCGGATCGAGTTTTCGTCAACACCACATTGCGTCATTTTTCGTACCGAAGAGCAAGTAGATTGTACAGGTCATAGGTCATGATTCTAGAATAACAGCTATCATTTATACCAGATATCGACTACTTCCGTCGTTGTACGCCAACGATACACTTCATCGGCTTCCGCGCGAAACCGTCCCGGAGCGGAAGCTGTGCCTACATGAGAGGTCACTTACGTGCATCATATGAATAGCTTAAAGCAAGCTTACCGGAGCATTGTTCTCCAGAACCAAGCTGTACCGGTGAAAGATGGTCGCCAACAGGATGTGCAATTGCTGTAGCGCAAGGCTTCGCCCCAGGCAGGCCCTGTGTGCAGACGCAATTCGACTCCGGCGGATCACAGCCACCTGCGTTCCTACTCACCTCGGACCCACAGAGAAAGGAGCGAATGATTGCATCATCTCTTTCTTGGCATCGGCGGACGCCTCAAGCCACCTCTCAGGATAGAACTCGTACGCGTTCTTGCCCCACACCGCCTCGTTCCTGTGCAAAGTGTAAATGGGCGAGCTCACAACCGTCCCTTCCTTCAGGTGTTGTCCAAGCACTGTCATTCCGCCTGAAGGGACAACGCGTGGCAAGCCTGCGCCTATTGTAGAGTGCAGGCGAAGGCCTTCGTTGATCACAGCGTCGAGATACGGCAGGTCCTTCACTGCATCGTAAGGCGCCACGTCGGATTCGACGCCGTCGAGTGCTACATCCAACTCAGCCTGCAGCTTTGCCTGGATTTGAAGATCGCGGGCGATATAGTAAGCTGTCGCGCACGAGGTGCTGTGCAAAGCGTATTCGGCATCAAATCTCATGACTAGGTGGGCAGATCCACTCACTTGGCGGTCGTATCTCCACCCGCGATGATCAGGAGCTCCGCCTCAGTACTAAGCTCTTCTAAACCGTAAGGTTTTCCTTCTTCGTCTCTTCCTCGCAGCAGCTCCGACAGCATGTCCGCACGGTCAGTTTGAGACGCGACCCGGTTAGCTACGGCAGTGAGAGACAGGTTCGCAAGTTTTGGAGCAGCGTCGTAGCCGTCACGGAACATCGGAAGACGGCCAAAAACGGGTTGAACCCATGCTGGGAGATACGCTAGAGCAACGGTGAAGTCCAAAAGCTCGCTGAGCACCTCCATTGCAGGGATCTCCAGCAACTCCGATTGCGCCTCGTTTGAGTGGGAAGTATCCTGGGATACTGCCTGCACACTTTTAGTATTGGATTTCGATACGTGAGCACTACCCTTCGCCGCTTCCAGCATACCGAAAGGACGACCAAATGCAAGATCACCTATGTATCATATCCCATGGTGCATGGGACAGCAGTTCGTCAGTGTGCAAGGTTCATCTGCAAGAGACGACTTAGACGAACTAATCGTGTCGAATGACCAAAAGTTGAACCCTAATTGGCGATCAAAACCATGAGTAAGGCCTTCTCTGAACGTTATTGTGAAATGCTTACAAGGCATACAATCGAACCAGACTCTGTCGCCATGGACCTTCCAGGAAATCGTACCAAGTGTCCCTTCGGCACTTCCGCGTACTGTCTTACCTGTGGGCGCACAGAGCGCATCCCACTGACGCACCAGTACCTGGAAATGCACACGTGCAGTGTCCTCCAACGCTCGGATACTCCGAGGCGAGAACATGTGTGCCTCAACGCGACGCTTGCGTGAATGCTCTGCACGGTCGCGCGTGTTGAATATACTTCTAATTTTGAAATTGGCGAAGGCGTTGTAGAAAGGTGCCTTCAATGCACCGGATGAATGACCATAGACGGCTGCGAAGGCGGCAGGACTAGCAACAGAGACGTGGTCAGGGCTGAGGCGAACAATGGGGCCTGCAGTGTAGGAATGTTGAGCAATAGTCGTTCAAGTACTGGCTCTGTGACATTACCGTGTTGACGATGCATAAGATCCACAGTCTCTGACCATCGGTTTTGGCTGATGATCCAAGAGATCCAAGCGGATGTGAACCTCGCGAGGAACGGTCCAGGGTACGCTCGAAGTTCGAACGGGTCATTGAAGTATGCAAGCAAGGTTGGCGAGATTGTGACCGTAGCGATGAGACAGACCATCACAGAGAGGATAAGCGGGACGAGACTTGTTAGGCCTTCGCAGGCCAGGATGATACTCCCGAGAGGAGGTAGCAGTGACGTCGACGAGTCCATTCTGATAACACACTGAGCACCACTCACTGGTTACATTATATATGGGTCCGCATGCAGTACCGCAACGAAGCCATGCCAGCGCTCTGTAGAGTTGTAATCTCAACTTCTCAGAAGTCAGATTATTGATGCACCATCTGTAGAACCGGCCAACGGCTGCGGTCAAGATCAACTGGACGAGAACGTCAAACTCACATTACTTGCGCAAGGGCATAATGTGAATCTCATGTCTCCCGGCCCGGGCGAACTTCTCATCCAGAACTGGTTCTGGACAGCCGTCCTCTCAGGATACTGCAAGCCTTCACGGGCGCCTGGGTCTTACATCGCACGCGAACCGTGCTTTCGGGAAACACGGTGACTATTATGCGGCGGCCGTGGACTGATGTCCTTAACGTGAAATAGAAGGTCTGACCTGCTTGTATTGGTCAAGCACGGCCCGCTTAGTGACGCCGTGTAGTAAGACATTCGTGCGGAGGCCCCTGCAAGGTGGTTTGGGCGAATTGCACGGAGCCTCTTAGTCGCCGCGCTATCATTCATAAAAGGACAACCCTTGCTGTGAAGACCTCAGACCCTAGGCACATACCTCTCGAGCGCCCTCGCGCTGCCGGTCATGCGGTAGCGCAGCCAGTTGGTCGACAGATAACACGATATGAGACATGTAATTATGTTGGATACCAGACCATAAGTACATGATCGGAAGCAGGCAGTAGGGCGCGGTGAATCTGGAATCGCTTCCTGATTTACCGTAAATTAGCAGTCGGCCTATTAGGGGGCCAGATTAACAGGTGTAATTAACGGCTAATTAACCCACAAGCGTCTACGTGCTGATTAACGTTAATTAACAGCCTAAAGCGGTAAATCATAACATTGACCGTCAATTACCATGTATCCCAGTCCAGGTCTTCCGCGCGAACTTTGACTGAGCTCGCGATGTTCGGTGACACTACGCATTCCTGTCGTTCCTTCTGGGAAACCGCACTACCAGCTAAAACGTCCTGCAGGAACTCAACAGTCAGATCAATCCAGATTAACACCCATGTTTTCGACCCGAGGTAAATTACCGGTTAATCTACCGGTAATTAACCGGTAAATCAGGTCGCTGTTAATTAAGGTAACCAGATTCACCGCGCCCTAGCAGGCAGACAGCGGGATGTTTTCTAGCGCGACACATCCGAGTACAGGATGCGCGTTGCTTGCCTCTATTTGTGCACATGCGTGATATGCCGGGTGGCGGGAACACGGCAATCGACCATCGTACCGAGCTTACCGTAAGACAGCGCGTTGGATAGCAGACGTCAGACATGGGTATCTGGAGCCTGCGCAGGTTGAAGGAATTGTCTACTCTGCTCTCAGGAGACTAGCAAATTCACTGGATATAACGATTAGATTACGGGGTTTAATATGACTCAGGGTTAGGGTCTGTTCTTACAAATACGGTAGCACCTGTTTCTTTCTTCGGCCTTACTGTAGGTATCGACTCGACTAGGTGTTCAGAATTTTGAACTCGGTGCAATGTATTTTGTCATGACGGCGAGAAACTTGTTTTTTCTCCCGTGTAACCTGCAGAGCGGCCTCAGAGACTAATAACAATGTATAGGAAGTATGTACAGTGATTTGTACTCTGAAATCAGTCCATTCTGCGCCTCTTTATGTGTCTATCTTCAATTACTTCGAGATCCTGAGGGGAATTTGTGCTGCAAGCGTCATCAACTCCACTACACTACAACACCTTGTTTCAGAAACAATGTATTATAGGCTAGTAATAAATGTCGCGGTGTCCCAAAATGTGTTGCGTACCTATCGGTGCTCAAGTCGGCACGTGTATGACTTCACACTCGAACCGGAGGTACGCTGCACCAATCTCTGTATTGGAGATGTGCGTGTACCAAGGTAAGAGTAGAAGTTGCGCGCTCGCTCGTGCGCCTGCCCCTTTTAGGTGCAGGGCATGATAGAGCGCCTACACACTTAGTACAGTAGATACTAATTAGGAATACGTCCATGTAACGCACCGCGTTACAGCATGTCCCCGAAGATTTCGACTGAGAGCGCTGAAGGTTGCTAGCACACTGACATAATATTGCTGAAGCGAAGCGAGGTAATAATAATAATAAAGTGTTGTTCTGACAGCTGGATTACTGAGGCTCCGAGGACCGAAAGTGTCCGCTGGAGCCGAATGGACGCTCTGAAAGCGCTGATTCAGCGTCTCAGAGAACTTCCGAGTTTCCTGATGGCCATGCTGTGGGCATGCCTGAGACTCGGTCGTCTTGTCGTCGATTGTTGTGGTCTGTGTGCTCGGAGACCTACGAGACGCTATCATGGGTGCAGCAGAACTCGCGCGAGCCCGCGCGAGTTCGATTGCGGCGGTCAAGGTTCGTCCGCATATTGTGGTCACGCTGATGTCCGAGCGCACGCCTCGAGGACTGTCCACCTCGGCCGGCCGCCTTTGCACCCTGCTCATCTCTGCATCCTTGTATTGAACCCATACCTCGTCCATTTACCATCTGGCTTGGCATGACGACCGCTACAGCGCCAAGCGTCTGGGGTCCGCGTCCAGCCACCCATTTCCTCCCACAGATTCTCCAAATAGGACGTTGGAGGAAGTACACCACTCTGACTTTTGCCGACATTCCTCTCGACGTATTTTATGAGGTAAGCTGCGTTGTATTGTATCACGCCTTGGAACGTCATGCAAGTTTGATGGCTATGTTGCTTTGTCACAGATCCTGCTGTTTTTAACACCACAGGAGTTAATACAACTCATCAGAACTAACAAGCTCATCCGAGGACTTCTACTCAGGCGTAGGTCTGCTCATATCTGGAAGGCTGCTCGAGCGAACGTGGATGATCTCCCTCCCTGTCCGTCCTACCTGAGCGAACCGGCATATGCCAACCTGGCATTCTCTTCCCACTGTCATGTGAGACGTTGTCGTTCTTCCGGGACGGATAACACCTAATCCTGTCATACAAAGTCATGTCTGCTGAATATTCCGGAGGACGATGAGTACATCTTTTGGCGTTTCAGCGCACGATACTGTAAAGGCTGTAGGAAGCAATTGTGAGCTTCACTGACTTTACAAAATATACTGCTGCTTAATTCTATCACCAGGACCATCGACTACCATCAGGTGCCACACGAGCTAAAACGTAGACTGCCTCCTGGTGCTACCACAATCTGGTCACAACCACGTCTCTTCTGCATTGAAAACAACCCTAGTGAGGTGCGTGATCATATGTGATCAGTACGTTACTCAAAAGGACTGCGTTCAGAGTCAAGGTTGTCCCAATTGTATCATGTACCCCAACTAGAACAGATCGCTCACGTATGGTCGGGCGTCGGGCCCGATGACGCAGGACGCAAGATCGTCCGTGAATATCTTTCAGAGCTCGTAAAGCAGGCCGACACGGTCAGCGTCTGCCATACGTCTCTGTGTGGTCAGCTCACCACATATGTGTTCTAGAGCGCTACTGCGTGCGAAGCATGGTATAAGAGCAAAAGAGCATCAGAAAGGTAGGTTTGGACGGGCACAGGTACGAGCAATGCTCTGAGAGCGCCCGCGGCAGGAATGCGAATAAGAAAGGCCAGAAGACCCCAAGAGGTGTCGCACCAATACGCAAGAGACGGGGATGCCTTAGACGTATGCTGGAAATCGACACCGATATCTTCGAGGAGGTTCGCGCGCAGGTGTTAGCTCAAGTAAGGCTGCTCAATGACCTAATCTTCACAGATATTGCGCCGCCTCGATCCACTAGATTTGCTACATCTAGCTAGAACAAGCATAAACCTTCGCAGACTTTTGATGAGCCGGGACTCGGCTCATCTCTGGAGAGCAGCCCGTATGAACATAGAGGGCCTGCCTGATTGCTCCCCGTATATGAGCGAACCGTTCTATGCCAACCTCGTATTCTCTAACCATTGCCACGTACGCCTCCTAACGTGCTGGATCGGTCGCCTCGCGTGACTTCTTTCGCCTATAGAGATGCCTAGCTCCTAACCTTCGGTCATCGGTCTTATGGGAATTCGGCGTACGATACTGCTATGACTGCAGGGCTTCCATGTGAGGACTTGGTCTCGCTTACTTTGTCGTTTGATCGCTAGAATTGTCACAGGGTCACGATAGTACCATTAGTTTGGTCCACCGAACTTAACACCAGAATGCTGTGGCTCGGGGGCTACGAGCTGTTCTTCAACACCATACCTGACCCAAGTCAGTAGTGACGTCGTAGGACGTAGGTGCCCCTAACTAAAACACCGCATTGCGCAGGAATTCCTCAGCGCAATCTATTCCACATCCCACAGGTCGAACAAATCTGCCAGAACTGGAGTGCTCTCGCATTGACCGAAACGCTTCGAGGGGCGTTCTTGGAGACTGTTGCAGACATTGTACGAGTTACTGCGACTGTGAGGAATTCTACTGTATCTTTCCCGTTGCACGGGCTGTATCGCTCTTCCCTTGACAGCATGCGAAGTTATGCCGGGATTGGCAGGAGTATAGGGTGCGCTCCAGGGCACAAGAAATAGAGGACATCAAACGAGCGCGCTCACAGCTGTACGTTGTTCGAACTGTCGAAAGGCGTGCAGTGCTGATGCCTTACAGTATCGAGATAAAATTACGCGCGTTGGGGTGGGACAGGATGGTGGAGCAATTCAAGGCGCAGAAGAAGTGGAACAAGCTCCCACACATGCATACGCGCAAGGCTCTGACGGAGAGCGGTGCGCCCCGCTCGACTCTGATCTATTCTCTGCAACGCCCTCAACCGCGTGCCGTTTGGCAGGCTGGGAGCGCATATGCCCCGACATCGTCGGCGAGCTGCAGAAGGCCTCCCTCGCGGAGCGCAAGGGCGTCCTCGAGAGACGCCTTATGCTCTTGAAAAAGTATATGAGAACGTACTCCGCAAACATGAGATCTCCAGCGAGCGAATGCCGGCCACGATTCCTCGACTTCGCGCTGCTGCCGGCGGTCCGCGCGGTCATAGAATCGCCAAGCAGCGACATCGTCGACACGGCGACGTTCCAGGCAATGCATCGTCAAATAGCTGCGCTGATCGGAGGGCTAGATACCGCTATCAGGGTAGCATTCCAGACCAAGGCTACGCACACATTTGTTGTCCCCTTCGGCGCCAACGCGCTCGTGCTTGCCATGGCATTATTCGCGTGCACCGCATGCAAGAAACGGCTGTACTACCCGCACGTCATCGCGCATCAGTGCCACCAGCCCCACCTGAGCAGCGTATACAGGCTGGGGCGAGAGAACAATCTGTACCGCGACGTCGCGCGCAAAGTCGACGGCGCCACC
Organism: Postia placenta MAD-698-R-SB12; assembly: GCF_002117355.1. NCBI lineage: Eukaryota > Fungi > Basidiomycota > Agaricomycetes > Polyporales > Adustoporiaceae > Rhodonia > Rhodonia placenta. The sequence goes on along the minus strand of NW_020169836.1, from coordinate 414,934 downwards.
TCCGTCTGGTCTGCGGACGGGTTTGAAATTGCTGATCATCGCCGTACCGCCCAACTGCTGCAGGCGTGTGGCAAGGACCCGCAGACTACAACCGTGGAGGAGATGGACCGTTCAGACATCCGCATATGCTTTGTCGCTCCCGCTGGGGGCTCCTCGCGACAGATCATGACCTGGAGAGCAGCTGTAAGTATGAATCATGTCTCCCGAGGGATACTGACAGAGGACGCTGCTAGCTGGAGCGTGTACATGATCCAGCACAGGATGACTGGACAAATGGTGAAGGGCGTCTGGCTTCACGGCAGGAAGTATGCCTAGCGCAAGACGCTGAATCAAGAACACATGCCTCATCCAGGGCGGAGTGCGAAGCACAGCCATACTGGTGCTGTGCCTTGTGTACGAGCCAGCCGCTGTTCCGCTTGAAAGAATATGACATTGTGAAAACACATTTATACGAGCAGTAAGCCATGTGTCTCTAGCGACGGAGGTGGAACGCTTACACCGTTCTTAGCCATCACATACTGCTGCCCTCTGACGACGACATTTACTTGCATCCGGATGGAAGACCCATGACGCCCAAATGCGTTACCCTTCCGGTGGATACGGAGCCTCAAGCGTAGCCGCGAGATGGTTTGCATGTTACGGCCCCTGGGGGATGTTGCGGCTGTGTACAATATAATTCTATGCCGCACCTGGAGTGCATCGACACCGCGGGGGTCTTGCCAGCGGTATCCGTACTCGAAACGTCAGGGCTTCCGTAGGTGTCTAGATCACGTAGCGTATATGTCATGAGCTCGGGCCGACCCTTCAAAACGTTGAAGTTCGTGTAAGCACATGTTCCGTATTTGTCCTACATGCTGGCCAAGCCAAATCCCTCTCTGTTTGATAAGACCTCCCGCGTTCTGCTCGCATACTTGCACTATTTGCGGATCCGATGGAGGGAGTAGTGTGAAATGGGGTATGACGCGCCTTCGGTACAGCAGGAGGTTTGAAATACGCTGCGGCATGTGCGACTTTGTCACCCGCAGTAATAAATCACAACGCACCCGATCCGTCGCGACAACCATAGGACACGATAAGATGGCCCGAGTGCTGGGCCATATGAGTGCAATCCTCTTCTCTATAAAAGTGGTGACCGTGAGGGCTAAGAAGCCCGTCCACGACGGAATATGACAGTACACATATTTCAGAGCCAGAAGAGAAGCTGCAGAAGGGCGCAGCCGAAGATGAAATGTATTTGTCGGCTGGCGTTATCAAGACACCGCCAGGCACATGCAAGGCACTCGTTGTGCCTGATAACAGTGTTTGATTTAGACATCCGTAGGGCGTTACCAACCCGTCTATCGGTCGCCAGAGAACGCTTGCCGGTCGTAGCCCGGCGGCATGTGGGGAAGTCGATAGAGGATAGCGGGCGCGCAGGGGCGAGCTCATAAAACAGAGTTTGTTCGATCGAGACTAGGACCCTGGTGCTTCGCGGGGCAAGGTACATCTTACGAGATAGCCCGCTAGCAGTAGAGATTGGATGTGAATGGAGGCGCACATACAACACTGGGACGTCATCTGTCCTCTAGCGCAGACGGACTTGCCGCAGCAGGTTTGAAATGAACGGCAGGGCGTCAGCACATATTTGACAAACATTACTCTGCGACACGACCGGTGGCACCGAAAACGTCGCATCGTTTCAGTGTAGGCCAGGCTGCCAGTTACAAATCCAACGGCTATAGCATCCCCGGAGAAGGGAAAGGACGGGAAAATGGCACCCGTGAGCAGATAGGAATAGCCAAGCCCACGTCCCAGTCCAAGTGGCGACAGCAAAAGATAGTCGCAGCAGAGGCCGAAACTCAGGGGGTGACAGGCCTGGGTATACGGTGGCCGGATGCTGAGAGAGCCATGGACGTCGTTTGGTCGTTTTGCCTGTTCCACATCCGCCGCGTCGCTATCAAGGCTTTATGACTTGGTCGCCGCCGTCGCGAGGCGGAATGTGGCATCGATGCACAGGACGAGGTGCAGGAAGAAGCCGGAAGCCGAGGAGAAAACGTTCAGGAACGGGAGGATGTAGTCGCTATCTATGGTGCGCGCGCGCTCTTCCGCATGCGACCGATGCGATCGAGTCCACGATCGAGACTTCTTTCTCCACAGCCGCTGTCGGGGTCCTCCTACAAATGCAGCTTCAGTGACCATCATTTTACGAGAAGATGCATAGGAAACGGTGCACGAACTGCCTGCAAAGTTACTGCAACTGTTTTTGGCGTGCTTGGCGTGCTGACTGACTGTCTGTCTGCCTGTCGAAATGTCCTATTCGAGATGCGCTAGGGGTGCCGGGACCCCGTCAAATCGGCGACAGATCTTGATCCCGCTTCCCCGCCTTCCGCCTCGACAGTTCTTGGTCGACGGCCGCGTTGCAGAGGTCGCATCGCCATCGCCCTTGGTGAACCGCCGACGCTGTCTCGTCGGTGAATGCACGACAGGATCCCGCAAAACAGCCAAGCCAGCAGATTCCTGGAGCGAGAACGCGCCTGCAAGGACCTGTTCCTGGCCGGGGCGCAAATTCATCACCACTGGGCGGGCAGATCTGCTGTGCGATCTTGACATCCCTCCAGCGATAAACGCCGGGCTTCCCATTGGACGATAAGCGGCGGGGCGGGCGCCTGGTTCGCGGGTCGCAGACGCCTTTTATCGCGCCCGGGTCGTCTGCGCTGCCCGTCCTTCTTCCTCCGCCTTCGCGAACGCTCCTTCTCCTTTTCAGAAGGCCCACTCCACGCCTTCAGCAGACCAGTCCCTGCATCCGCCACCGCAGACTGCTGCCCCGCCATGGTCAACGTCACGTACGATGCTTGTACGCACCGCTCTCTCCCAGCCCTTCCGTGTGCCCACTGACGACCGCATAGCGGGCGACCTTGTATGGTACGACTCGTCCACCGACACCACATACGTGTACAACCTCGGCGACATTGCCTGGGTGCTCTGCTCCACGGCTCTCGTGTGGATCATGATTCCAGGTGTCGGCTTCTTCTATTCGGGTCTTCTCCGACGCAAGAATGCTCTCAGCATGATTTGGATGTGCATGATGACCATCGCTGTCGTCTCCTTCCAGGTACGTCGCTACCTCCGCGCACATGTCATGCAATCCTCACCACGATCCATTGGTAGTGGTTTTTCTGGGGGTAAGTGGTGCGCAGGATGCTGTTCGGGATATGTGTTGACAGTGGGAACCCGGTGTAGCTTCTCGCTGGCGTTCAGTGATACGGCGACGAATCACTACATTGGCAACCTCCGTGAGTGCACGTCTTGCTCTGCATTGTCTTTTTTTCCGAGTGGGCGGGGGTTGGATGGGCTGTCGGCTGCGGAGGCGAGTAACAGTCAGCTGAACTCGGCGACCAACCCATCACGTACACGGACACCGCCTTATGGCATCTAGTGCGAGCCGGCTTCAGGTTTGACAGGAGAATGAATTACTCGCGTGCTCGACGCCAAATCGACGCCACACGCGCGCCAATTTTGCTTGACCTCCATCTGGCAGTCTACGGGACCTGTGGACTGTCAGATGTACCTGTGCTTCCATGCGTGCGCTTCCGTTGGACGGCATATGATCGGCGAACCACTAGCTCGACACACCTAGCAGCCATGTTTACATCGCTCTTCCATTCCTCTGTCTACGATAGCGCTCCGGACATTTCCGGCGATTCAGGGTCCATTGGCAACATTTGCACCTCGAATGCATGGAGACAGGATCCGTGCGGTTGCTCACCATGCTTGCCCCACAGAATACTTCGGCCTGAAGGGCGTGCTGGAGAAACCATCCGTGGGGAGCACACGCGTCCCGTCCATCGCGTTCTGCGTCTTCCAGCTTATGTTCGCGGCCATCACGTACGTCCCCGCGCACAGCGCATCTCCGCCCCTTTCTGACGCATCCACAGGCCGATGCTCGCAATCGGTGCATTCGCAGAACGCGCGCGCCTCGGGCCGGTCATGGTCTTCGTGTTCATATGGTCCACGATCGTCTACGACCCCATCGCGTGCTGGACGTGGAACTCGTCCGGCTGGTCGTTCATCCTCGGCGGGCTCGACTTCGCTGGCGGCACGCCCGTGCACATCTCCTCCGGCACGGCCGCGCTCGCGATCAGCATCTACCTGGGCAAGCGCCGCGGGTACGGCACCGAGCGGCTCGCGTACAAGCCGCACAACACGACCTACGTCGTGCTCGGGACCGTCTTCCTGTGGTTCGGCTGGTTCGGCTTCAACGGCGGCAGCGCGCTGAGCGCGAACCTGCGCGCGGTGCAGGCGTGCATCGTCACGAACCTCGCTGCCAGTGTCGGCGGCCTGACATGGATGCTCTGGGTGAGTGCGGGGGACGTGTATTTGGCGGGGGACGAGACCGTTGACGCTGCTATGCCAGGATTACCGTCTCGAGCGCAAATGGTCGACCGTCGGTTTCTGCTCTGGCGCTATTGCCGGCCTTGTGGCCATCACGCCTGGCTCCGGTTTCGTCGGTTCACGTATGTCTCTAGTATCACAATAGTACCTGCCAATGCTGACGCTGGCTGCAGCGGCCGCGGTGCTCTTCGGCTTCATGGCCGGCACTGTATGCAACTTTGCAACGCAGCTGAAATTCTATCTCGGCTACGATGACTGTCTCGATGTGAGTTCCACCGCTCTAAATCGACGCATACATGGGACTGACCTGCCGCAGATCTTCGCCTCGCACGCTATCGGCGGAGTTGTAGGCAATATTCTCACAGGCCTGTTCGCGCAGGCGAGCGTGGCCGGCTTCGACGCCATCACGAAAATCCCTGGTGGCTGGCTCGACCACCACTACATCCAGCTCGGATACCAGCTCGCGGACTCTGTGTCCGGTATGAGCTACTCGTTCGTCATGACCGTACGTCCCACGCACCGTTTGCCCGACTATATGCGCACTCACCGCCCGCGTTCTAGACCATCATCCTCTGGGTAATGCACTACATCCCCGGCATGCGTCTGCGCTGCACCGATGATGCGGAGATCATCGGCATCGATGACACGGAGATGGGCGAGTTCGCGTACGACTATGTCGGCCTGGACTACATCTCCGGCGGCGGCTTCCGCGACGACCTGCGCCCGACAAGCGACCTTGCCGCGCCAGGCGGTGGCCGCGAGCCGAAGCACGAGCACCTGCATCACCAAGGGGTCGACGTTGCGGTGCGGGAACACGAGGGCAGCACGGGGAGCACGGTGGAGGGCAGCGACGAGAAGCGGGTAGCGCAGTCATGATGCTGGCGCCAACGAGATATATACCGCCGTCGGAAGCTTTCGACGGCTCCAACAAAGAAAGCAGGCAGGAGGTGGACGGGTGGAGGGTGAGCTTTAGACGGACGCTTGTGTCATTCTTTACAAATCGGAAGTGTTTTTCTGTGTCTTAATACCGGTATGATTATGTGTAGCGCGTTGTGTCTTCCGTCATAGATGCTTCATCAGTTCTCGTCCGGCCAGGGATTGCGATGCCGAGTGTAAGAGACGTGAAATGCGACGATTCGTGCTTGAGAGTGTATGCGCCAGAATGAGAATCTCGAGGGGCAGCAGAGGGCGTTCCGAGTGTTGCGAAATAGACAAAATCGTGGAAGGAAGAGAAAAACGGTTTATGAGCGTGTCACCATCGAAGACCGTCTGACGCGATGCCGGCGAGCTGCGTTAGCGGCATGCAGTTGCAAGATGGCGTCAAATGGCAACAGCGCCGCAGAGTCGGCGGGGGAGAGAGCGGGGGAGAAAAGAGGGGGCTGTCGCACAAGGTCGACCACACGCTCTCTTTATATACGTGATGCGCGAGGATATCGTGACGTAGAAGACGATACGCCGCGCGGATCGTCTTCGGGTCGTCGACAGTGGCGTCGCTGTCGCCCTATTCGGGAAGGTATTTGGCCTGTTCAGGGAGACAGCGCCGAGGATACGGTCCGCGACTTGTCATCTGTTGTCCGTCTATGCGCATCTTAGCCATACATTTTTATAAGCAAAGTTCTGTCGCCGGCTTGGTAGTATTTCAAGTATATTCATATGCAAAAGATCAGATGACCCGACGTATTATATACTGTTATAGTAACAATACCCTGGCCATTGAGTCTTTCATCGTCGATCCTCCCCCACCCACTACGTGTTCATCGGGGCCTATGAGCGGAAAGTTGTAGATCCACAAGTTGATGAAGTCTTGTTATGGTCTTGCTCATGAAGTGCTTCCTAGCCATCATCGTGACTTTGTGTCCGGATGGTCACTGTACGCAGCACAGATGCGGCGCGAATTTGCATCTGTGAATAATCTGCATGCCAAAATCAGCCGTCCTCAGGGCGCCGATTATGTCACAACGAAGTAAGCTAGCAAGGATTTGCCTCGCTGAGACTTTGACGCGGTTCAACGCGATGCCACCGGTCGTCTGCGGTGAGCGCTCTTGTCTCGACAACCCTGTCGTACTCCTTGCAAATTGGTCATCCCTACCAGTCCCAATCGTTGAACGGAGTGTCTAGCTCGGCATCTGTAGATCCTGTCAGCGCCGGCGTACGCTCGCTCTTCACTGCAAGCCACCGACTCTCTTGCTCATCGTCGCGCAAGCAACTCGCGTTGATCGAGATGTTAGGAACGATTTCTCCCAACAACGCCGCGACCTCGGAGACGTGTTCGTCAATGAGCACCCACTGCAAGCCAAGACGTTTGAGCGGGTGATTCTGCTTGATACGCGGTGGCAGGAGGTGGATGTTGGCGCCATCCGCCTGGAATGGTATGTCTAGGTGGACCAGACGTGGACAATTTGTGGCCAATGCGTGCAGCGAACGCAGCGTTGATGTGACTTCGTCTTCTTCCCAGTGCCCGCGTTGCGGTGAGAGTCTCAGCGTCTCGACATGCGGCCACGCCTGTGACATGGCCTCCGCTATGCCGTCGTTGAGATTTACTGACCAGCGTGCATTGAAGTCTACTTGCCTCAACTCATGGAACGCAAGAAGGCGACGCACATGAAGGGGCAGAAGAGCACATGCACGAGAAAAAACAGTGTTGCTGGACCATGAATCGGACCAAGCATCAGTGTTGACAGTGAGACGCTGAAGTCTCGAGGGCGAGAAATGATCGTGAAGCACGTTGAAAAAGGCATCGACATCAGATCCAGATGGGCACGAGATGAATTCAATGTTAAATGCCTCCACTTGCGGAAACATAACGTTGCCATCCGCCAGATCATTGAAAACTGCCAGGTCTTTTGTCCAGATGTCCAATGCTCGGAGTGCGGCGAAGCGCGCTCGAACGCCAGAATCGAGAGAGATTGCCGTATAGGAGTCGACAGTGTCACGAGTCAGAAGCACACACAGCTCCTTCAAGGTGGAAGAACAACCGAGATGAGCCAGCGCAGTTCCGTCCAGAGGGACTGTTCCGCAGCGAAGTACCTCGAGCCGTGGAATTCGGCAGACCAGCGAGGAGAGCCATTCTGTGGCGAATGGAAGAATCCCAGAGCTTCCCCATTCGGTAGTGACGTCTACGTCCATCTCGGCAAGCTGTGGGCATTCTGTGCCAACCCTCGTCATGAAGTTCATCAGTTGGGCATTCCAGTCTTTCTCTAGGACATGGCGACAGTGGACGGATACGTCGATAACGACATTCTTGAGCTTGGGTCCGATGCACAGACATGCACAAGCCCAAAAGTCTTCACACGCGTCGTGAGGGTTTTGAAGATGATGAGCTGTGGCAGTACAGAAAGTGCGCGGCCAGTCCAAGGTACGTAGAGCTGGAAAAAGGATGGGCTGAGGGAAACATTGCGCCATAATTTGCGTTGGACCTGCAGGAAGGACGTCGTACTCGTAGGAGGGCCAGCCATCGCCGCGTCGATTAAACCCAATGGTCTTCACCAACGGGGTGTATTTTGCCATTGTCGTAAAGTCTTCTGGGACGAGGTCCCGTTCTAGGCGCTGGTGGATATCAACTATGTCAGTATCACTCATTGGCTGATGGAAGCAGAGCACCCACATAGACACGGCGTGAAGTGATTTCATCGACGTGGAATGCCCACGCGTCGGGGGGCAACAGTCGAAAAATCGGTATAAGGTTTTTAAGGCGGCCCCATAGGACCTCGAGCGCAGGCGTGCGGAGCGCACGACATGTTCGGGCCAAGGCGGCGAGCGATTCACCGTCATCTTCTTGTAGAAATTGGCAGATTGTTGCCACAATCTCAGCAACCACAAGTGCCCGATGCGTCGGGGACCTAGAATTGAGTAATAGAGCAGTCGATGCAGATGCATTCATTTCTGCGAGATAGGGGCATTGATGAATGAAAGGAGTAAGAGAAGGAAGGGGAAGGAGAGGCGAGTTTTGTGTGTGGCGAAGAGTTCCCACGGTGTTCGATGACAACTGTGGCGAAGGTCTTTTACGCGCTCATAAAACGCTGCGGACAGGTGGCTTTGACGTGTTTCGGCGACGGCTTTGGCAATTTCTAAATATATGACGCCATGAATCTAGTACTTCAGGGGATACATGCAAGGTCTGCATAATGGACATTTTGGACATTTACCCTCTGCCTCTACACGATTCACCTACAGATTCTATTCATGGCGCTTTACCAGAAAAGTGAGATACTACTCCAATGCAAATTAAGGAACGCGGTTCGTACCATGACGGACATATGCAATCCTTGCACAGCTCCAGGGCGACAGCGCTCCTGCCAGCAGTAGTCTCTCTACATCTCGAAGCCGACGTTGACAGCTTTCTGCAAGGCATTATCCGAGCTCTGGTCATTAGCATCTTTGATTATGAGGGCCTTGGATGCGCACTACCACGCAGGGCCTGCCAGTTTCCCTCCGTCCCAACGGATGACTTCTTCATGCCGAGTGCCTGGTCAAATGTAGCGGTCGATCAGTATCATTCATTCGCGCCTGTTTCAGGATACACTCGGAAAACGGGGATAGATACGTCCTCGGGTCCTATATACCCTCATGACCTAGTACGATGAGCGGTGTATCAAGTGGACCCGGTCCTGGCCCACAATGCGCAGGGCAGGAACACTATCACACTTAACACGGAGCCATTAGCAACGACACCGACGACACCACATGGTGAGTCCGGCACATTGACCCACTTCCTGCCGCTGCACCGTCTCCCACTGCACCGTCTACCTTTCCCGCCCTGCCCGCAGTCCTAAAGCGTCGGCGCACACCTGTGAATGCGACAAAGGGAGCCAAGGTACCACGCCGCCTACGCGCTCCCGCGATCAATGAAGCGTCGCCTACAAAGTCATCATAGGGGCTGTTCCTATGCGACGCCTGTGGCAAACACTAACACTACCCCCACATCTAGTCACTCTACCAGCATGTATGGGACACGCATCGCGACCCATCGTCATGGTTCCGCTCTCAATACCCCAAGAGTATGACTAGGCGACGCACTCAAGCAGCATAATCTGTCACTTCACACGAGGCGAGCGCCCTTGTCTCGAAGCTTGCCGCCGACAGGTATGCCAATAACCGAAACACTCACTGTTTCGTTATGTTCTCTTCCCTCTATCACTCTCCTGACTCAACCAGTCTCGGTTATGCTCTTCTAGCTGTGTCCCTTGTATGCCCATTCTCGTTGTTTGCGTGTCACATAGGACAGGTCTTAATTTGCACGTTTCCCAGTCGCTGGTCAAAGTATTCGGCTCACCTCGCGCGTTGCTCTGCAGACAGTCACATAAAGTTGGCGTTACGGTGACCGGTCATAAATAGACGTCGTGGTAGAAATGCAGAGATCCCCCTATTACTTAGGAGGCGTTGCTCGTGCGTAGTATAAGATTTGTCACGATGATATAGTTGCGTCGTGGCGGAGCATGTGGTTGTATCCAGAGTTCCGAGCGCCAGTGTTTCCAGCTCCGTCGAGAGAAAGGAGAGGTCAATATAATGATGAGAGTAACAATAGTCCGCTCTCCCCAAGATAGACGCGATCATCTACGGCAAACACCGGTGGGAGTGCAGACGCCCATAGCAGCGAGTATGAGATCGGCTGACGACTCGCCCCATTCTTCACCATCGCACTGACTCTGCTCGGGGACAGAGACTCATGCTATGCCGATTTCTATGCTACTCCCCATCTTGGCGATTGAAAAACATGCACCTGGTAGCGCTTCAAGGCATGATGCTAGTCAACGACGCCAGTACGCGACAAAAATGTCGCATATCGATCACTATCATCATGAGGTCTTCACAGGTAGACAAGCAGTCCGCCAGCATGCAGCCCACATTATATCAGCCAATTATCTACAAACACGGTGCATATGCACTCATACTCATATAGGCCTCGAATCATAATCCACCACAATTACGAATACGATCTGGAGAGCACTATGTTAATATAGAGGCAGGATACGAGAAGTGCAAGGCGAGAAGGAGAGAGCACGACTAGTGACTACCCGAAAACAGTGAGTGATCAGTCGGTGAACTACTTGCTAGCAGCAACATGCGCGACGACCGCATTCGCATTCGCCTCGGACATGTGGTGCTGCCTTCTGAGATACCGCCCCAATGCGTCGTTCCTGACCATTGACTTATCGTACAAGGTGAATTGCCATCGTGAGGGTTCGAGGTAAAGGGAGGGAAGAGGGGGCGTCGAGCGCTGGCAAAGCGGCGTGGCCGAAGGTGCGGCGGAGCCTTCTTCCTAGTCTCATAATTAGACTCCACGCATTGTAAACCTCAAGTGAACAAAGGTGTAGTCTGGTCTATTATGTTTGCCTTGTTCAACCGACAGCCAACAACTCATTCCGCACCTGCGGTCAACGCCTCTCGTAATCAGCTTCGATGCTTGCATTATTTCTGGAGACCCAGATCTCACTTTGAAGAGTATAAATGAACGGCTGCACGTTGTATACCAGTGTTATTCAGGACTAGGTGTGAAGACCTTTAGAACAGACAAAGGACAGTGACTTTGCATGAGCGTCGAGGACGCACCGTAGTCATCTATATAAACCGTTTCCTGTCTGTGTCCACCCCTCACTATTAACTCTCTCATCGCAGTATCACGAGGCCTGTGGGCTGTCGCTCCTGCATACGTGAGTCTTTCTCGACAAGCACACACCGAGTTCCGAAGCTAACCACAGAATTCGTAGTACCACCACCAATCGTGCCTTTGTTGCGAATTGCAACTTGTATCACGCCATGTCGTGTTCACATTCATGCGCCCAAATACCTGGCGACAACGCATCCACATACTCGATATTCCCCAGCCCAACAACAGACAAAGACTTCTGTCCACCTCTATTCCTCAAAAACATCGCATATGCGTCAGCACACACAAAGACGCGACCGACTCTGAGGGGCATGCTGGGGTATCTCTCCTCATGGTGCCCACGACCCCGCTTACCGACTCGCACAGCCACGCGCACCTGCGAAGGGAAGGAAGGGGAGAAGACACCACAGCAGACATGCAGATCTGCTATCAAGGCAATGCGACCCCAAGTGGCGTCGAATGGGCCCCTCAGATGCGAGATATGTGACCGTGACACAGACACAGGGTCCGACGAGTACATCCGCTAAGCATCTCTGAACCGACACATACGGACAGCACACCTGGCTGGTAACACAAATGCAGAGGGTGCATGAGGCCACTCGTCACGCTGGGCGCGAGTGTGGTGCTTGGCTATAACGCTCATTTGGGATCCTGTACCTTGGCCGGCAGTGTTAGCTGGCAACACAAGCGCAGAGGGCTCCCGAAGCCGCTCTTGTCCAGCACATCGTCGACACCCACATACAATGTATCAAGTGGTCTCGATCGCGGAGATCTTTCGGATAATCTGTCAGACAGCGATTACCCATCCCTTGCTGTGCTGGCACGGTTGGGCAGCATATTTTACCCAACTGCAATTGAAGTGCTATGGCGATGCTTGGAAAACCCTATCCCAATATTCCGCCTACTACCCGGCCAATGCGTGGAGAACAGAAGCATTCGAGTCTATGTGCGCAGCCAGTCTCTCTCAGAAGCGGGATACGTACTGAATATATCACCTCCACAGGATGTACAACGAAACCTCATTGCTAGCGACTTCGCCGCAATCATTGAATATGCCCCGCTGGTGAAGCTGATCAGATTTCGTCGAACACCAGACATGGTTGTCAACGGCTGAAACACGAGACGGATATAATCTTGCTTCTCGCTCTGGTCGAGTCGCTTCCAGTCTCTAATTCCATTCATGGCGAGCGGTACTACAGGTCCTTCCGCGACAACAAACTCTCCGGCGCAGCCCCAGCTCCCCAATATTGACAGACTCGACATTTCGTGGATAGTCATTGACCGTCTCGTGTCCGAGGCTGCCGCGTTTTTGGAGGAGATCGATCTTAATCTCAAAATCTTCCATTTGAGTAAATGCAACGATGCTGAACAAAAAAGGCGATGATACAATGTCAGGGAGCAGTACTACCCGATGTTCAAGGACGTGCGTGGAGACGAGCGGCAGAAGTTGCGTGAGAGGCTGCTATTCAATCCCCTTCCAGAAGTGCCGATGCCCGCTGGCAGTTGGTCAAGATTGTACTTGCTCGGAACGGCCACAGCTGCCAACATTAGCGTTCTCTAGTTTTGCTTTTGCTAGATTTGTCGCGGCTCGCCCTACCTTTGTGTACGTTTCAGGCTGAGTATATGCGAGTTGTCTATCTTCTTCAGCATACGTACAGCATACGTATGTAGAGGTGATCTCCGAGATGTAAATCGCCCCGACATGAATGTAATGAAATTGGCCATATTATAGGCGACTACGCAGTGCCATACGATGTGACTGATGACGCGGCTATGATCCATCTACAAGCGCCGGTCCATCTGACCATCTCGGATGGCACGCCTGATCATCTTGTCCTTTCATCACACAAAGCTACCCGGCGACACGAAACATTGTTATCATAGTGTTAATACACAACCCGGAGGTTCGAGATTACCAGCGTAAGAACAAATTACTCCTTCAGCTGTGTTCCGCTCGCTCAATGTCGATCGAGGCAGATCTACTACAATCAGCCGTGTGTCGTACGTAGCATCCAAGACAAGCCTGAAACGTCAACCCTTCCGCGACGGGACCGGCGCCCATGGATGCTTCGCCTCGAAATGACGCTGCAGAGCGTCGAACCGAGCAAAGGCAACTTTTTTCTCCTCCGCGCATACCCAGCACGAGTGCAATTTACCCAGAATGCAGCCCTTTACATGCCGTTCGAATTGAGGCCTTTTCGTGAAGTCTGCCTCTGGCTTCTTGCATTTTGGGCACTCGAAGGCTGCGGGATCCACGAGTTGCTGGACAGAGATGCTGCGGTCCTGCCGCAATTAAGCAAGCGGAGCAGGAGGCATAGTGAGTCGAATCTTCTTACTGGTGCGTGATGTCGTCCCTCCGCGGTCGCCATCATGCACGTCATCGGAGCTCCGCTTTGCATTGCGGGCGGGCTTCTTTGCAGCCCGTGCGGGCTGAGTCCTGGATGGCGCCGCTTTTTGGAGCAGCAGTGAGGACAGTTCACCTCTGAGACCTCTCTTTCCACGATTCACCAGAAGTGGAGGTGGTTCGCATGACTGGGAAACTGGGGTAAGTACGTTGAGCGACTGCCGCAGGTCAGGGGGTTGGTTGGTGATTGCGGCGGAAACACTGTCGCGCGGTGTGCCGTCATGATCGATGTCGTCAGGCTCTTCACGAGCATTCTCGAGATCGAGGTCAAGCATGTGCTCAAGGTCTTCATCGTGGATGATTTGTTCAGTGTTGTTTGTTTCCTGCTCTACAATGTGTAGACCAGGAGCAGACATGGGGGACACATCGTCTGTGTGGATTGGTACCGGATATAGCCCTAATGGTTCCAGTAGGAAGTACGCTGGGTCTCCTGGGTCGACAGTGTTGTCCATACTCCCATGCCATGCCGTGTCAGTGGAGAGTATATCCTCGGACGGATGAAACAAATAGTAACGCTGGGTCGATAGAGATGCTCTACCGCCAGGCATGTGCTGTAGAGTGCTCATCTGTTGCTTCTCGGCCAGTGCATCACAAAGGATGAACCCGTGTGATACTCACGATAACTATGTTGGTAACCGGAGTTGCGATGTCCAGGACAGGGGCTGCCTGATAGACATGCGGAGACAGATAGACGATTGCGGCTTTTATATCGACAAGGTCCGTGGCCAGCGGTGCCCCTCGCCAGCCCTCCCAGCTTCTCGGCGGACGGGAGAAGATCCTCTAGACAAGGGCATGCCAAGAGCGGCGAGTATTTATCATACGAGTCGTCCCGTCCACATGGTGATGAAAATCAAGCAGGGAGAAATAGAAGGTGTCGTTTTAGTGGAAATAGAATTCTACCGACTGAATCCTCGATAGTCTGATGTCGAGCGAGTTTACTCCGCATTGTCCGACCACGATTATGGCCAACAATCGGAGCCTTTATCGTCCTGACGCCGGCCAATGCAATGCAACTTCCCCTTTTGGTGAGGTTCCTTGTTGCGGCGGAAAATCATCTTGTGCGATCTGAATTAGACTACATAGAGAAGGAATGGGGGGCTCAGAGAGTAAGGATACAGCATATGAGTGGTATATGGGTATCAGAGATAGTTCCAGGAAGGTGAAGATGCGATGAAAGAAAGAACGAATGGGCAAACACTATCACTGCATGGCTAGGCACTGCACCGGTCGCTATTGATACTTCTCTTTATATTCTAGGTCGTGCCAGCATAGTGGACAAAATCGAGTATAGCGATCTGAAGCGTACCTCCGGAGGTGTGATCTTGTCTAACAAATACCAGATAGCTATGGAGGAGCGAATGCTCCCTTTGCATTCTGCCTCTCCACTCAAGTCGATCAGGAATACTGCTTCGGAAAAACCCCTTAAGGCTTGGTCCTTAACTGAGAGGTTTCTGACATATCATGAACCATATTGTTAGCTGCGTCGCGCGCTGAGACCTGCTTCGCAAAGCATAGGCTACTGCATATTCCACGGATCGCTCAGCATGCGCCGTGGAAGCTGTCTCACGCGGAGCGCCTTGTCTACCACGACAACAAGAATCCGACGTCTGAGGTTTATACACTGTATCTACTTTCCGTGACATCGTTATGATACGCTGATCTACCAGCGTCGGAATGAACCCTCCAGTAGGCATGGAGACAGGCCGAGATTGTGAATGTGCGACTGACAGGCGCCCTCCGAGTCGTATAAAGGTTCATTATGCGGGACCCTTGGCTCACACAGGCTAGATATCTTCCTCACTTGAATACACCGGTTTTCAGTATCCACCATCTTTACTTGGATCCTCACACTATGCGAGTCACACTCACCTTGGCACTCGCCCTAGCCATGTTTGGACTGGCTAGTGCGTCCCCCGTTGCAGGAGGACCACATAGCATAAGCCGCCTTCATATCTGATTCACACGTATTCTTCAGAACGAGAGGCCCGGGGGTTGGGCGATTCATTTTTGCAGGAGCGCAGCGGTTTTGCGGACAGTAGGTCGCCTACAATTATTTGAGCTAACGATCATTGATGGCTGTTTGCAAAATAGAGACCTTCATCAAACACGAGCGAGAACCCACTATTCCTTCGTGCACCACACAATGTTGCCGAAATGGCTTGTGCAGCTGCTGTTGATTGCTCTTATGAGTAGGATGTCGAGGCTTGGCTGGGTAGTCTCATATCTATGTCGAGGACTTCAGGATCTTGCTGAAACTTAGGAGAGATAATACTACGAGCTCCAACTCCCTTAATGATTCCGAATCTACGTCTCGAATACCATGTGATCGACAGATGATGCGAAATGTGCCGCGATTCCACATGTAGGCAAGCGTAGCATGAAAGGGTGGCGATGACTGACACCAGTGGTCGCCTTGTACAACACGATGTGACGGTCCGAGTTAGATGTTCATGATGAATAAGCATTGTATCCGCCAAGAAACCCGTCAGAGTATGTGAAACATTCCATGCGTTATGCCATTTGGGATTCCCGTCACATAAGGAACATAATTTATTGGCCTACACCTGAGATAGATGCCGGAGCTGTGGTAGAAGAAGCGTAAGCGAACCACAGGATGCGAGATCAAAACTGAACGACCCCTGGGGCAGGTCTTCACCTCACGAGCGGCGCCGACCAGGACTCGACTCACCGACCCAACAGAGTCAGCCTGCAGTGCGAATAAGAGCTCACGACCGTGACGGGGACACGATACCGCCGCCAAAAAATCAGGGCTATACCGCCCGCTGCTCTACCTCCTCCGTCACAGCACAACACCACCGCGCATGTGCAGGAATTCATGGATGCTGCAGGCTTTGCAAAAGAAAGAACACCACTCAAATGGTGTGTGGAGGGCTTCCTCTCCAGTAAATTGCACCAGTTCCAAGTACACGCAGAGTAGGGCAAGAAGGAAAATGTCCCATCCCAGCTCCTCCATGCTTTGCATGACGACAGGCGCTGCAGCGCTACCGAGTCGTTGGGAGAACTGGCTTTTCGCTCGGACAATTAGGCCCCACCCCTCGCGCTTCGCAAGCTCAAGGCCCACGCCGAGGATGCGAGCACGAGTTTGCATACAACAAAGCGCATATGAAATAAATACCCTAGACCTGATTGTCAGCGAGACCGATAATGCAGCAGAGCTGCCTACCCTCCGTAATGTCTCTGGACCCGCGTCGAAACACCAAGAATCTGCACCACATCAAGGGTGAGTTCCGTTTGTCCATCCCCAAAGTCTATCACTGACGTTTAGGGCGCGAACCGTTGGTGCTCCTGACCGCTGCAGTGCGTGAGCAGATTACGATAGCATTCAGCCACAGATCTGCATCGCGAATTAGGTCCAGAGGCTCGAGCCGCGAACTGGCCAGAGAAAGATGTCACGCTGCACGAGGTGTTCAGGCGGGAGTGGCACACAATGGAGTGAAGAGGTAATACTGGGAAGGTGACAAGTGAACCCTTGTCACGGTCGATCCAACATGGCATACACTATCCCTAAGGACCGTCGTACTTTTCCACGTTCGAAGAGACGCTGAATGCAAGACGGTTCATGAAACTCGTTTCCTCGCGTGGTCATAGGGGCACGCACCATAAACGGGCCTACGACGCCTTCTTGCACCTAATGCCAGACCGTGGGATCCACTGAGCTCGAGAATTGAGGTAGGCAGCTTTGTTCCCACCTGACGACACGTTGCATCAGCGCAAGAACCGGGGAGTGTCACCGTCCTCTGATCGCCGCACCGAGAACAAAGGCCTGTCGCTACATTTGCCACTCGATCGCATTTCATTTCGCATGCTTTCGACTGGTCCTGCTTCTACGGTCTGTCATTCGTCATTCAGGACTGTATTGCCTGGAAGATTCGGACGCTCACCTTCACAAGGACAATGTAAACATGCCCGGTGTTCGACGTGTCCATGGTTGGACCAGAGGCGTCGAAAAAGTGATATATAAGCAGTTCCTTCCTTACCCTTTGGCCATCTTCGCACTCAGCAGCGACCTTTTCCAGCTCCATAGACAGACCAATCTCTACGTGAGTCAGACAGCCACATCATGAGCTCCAACCACACCACCCCTGCTCCCTCCGCAATGGCCTCGGACCCGTTTTTAGAATTCTGCGAGAAGCTCAAGGAAATGGCGTCCACGAGCACTGACCAGTGGTCGTCCTTATCGTCGGACCCGGCAGAAGTCACAGAGGTCGCCGGGCCTCGAACCGCGGAGGGCTCGCTTGATATCCCTGATCTACAGGCCATCGTTCAGGAAACCGACTGGGACCTTCCACCTTTTGAGCCGCAAGAGGTATGTCGCATCCTGTGTTTCTGCTAGACCACATCTGACGTCTCGCATCATTCGCACAGGTTCCCAGCTTCGGAAATGGGAGTTCAACGTTCAGTCACATAGGGACACCATTCAGGTCCCCAGAAGGCAGCTCTTCCATCCAAGAGCCGGCGCCGTTCATGGGATACCCGTGGCTGGCTGATCCTGCCACAGAACCCTACCTCAACCTGCCCTACGATCATCAGCCGCACTACATCGGCCAATGGGATGCCACTGCTACCCAGATGCATTGGTATTCAATGGGCCTCAACCACGGCCTCGCTTTCAACGCGCCCCATGTTGCGTCGTATGACGTAACCAGCGCACCAATCCCTGGCCTACCATATGTAGGGCAGGAGATTCAATCCATTGATTACACCAACAGCGGCTACGGCTACGGCTACACCGCTACCCCCGCTCCCGACACACGTCGTCCTCGTTCCAAGAAGGCTCGCACCAGGTTCCGGCAATCCCACGTCGTCAGGAAGCCAAGGACTTGGACGCCCGCTGCACGGAATTATCAATGCAGCGACTGCCATGAATGGTTCTCGCGCAGCGGTGTGCGCGACCGCCACATGACAACAGGCTGCACCAAGGGCAAGCAGCAGGAGTGGCAATGCCCGATCTGCCTCAAAATGTACTCCCGCACCGACTCGCGCGGGAGGCATTGCCACAGCCAGCACAACATGTCGTACAGGGATGCAGTAGAGTGGGTCAAGGAAAGAATGACCAACAGGGACGCAAGCGAGAACGAAGGCTCACCTGCACCGCCTGATGACTACTAGCCTCGCATCGTTTCCTTTCTCTCCACGGTCTCCGCTGATTTCCTTGCTCTTTCGCGAATGCTGGCCTCTATTCATGTACGACTGCTTTGATCATTGTGCTTGTTCGTCATGTGCCTATGTCTATAGCTTTTGTCTTCGTCGCCTATGCCACAATATATGATATGTCTTGTTCAATAAGTGTGGATTACGTGCTCACGCATTTCCAAATAGCTTGACGCAGCCACCAATCACGAGTGTCCGAGACTGACTATGGGGCGCGAATGAGCGGGATACAGAGGCGCTTGGACCAGCGATGCGATGGCGTTCTGCTCTGAGGAACAGCAGGAACTGATTGACAGCGAGGTCACCTTCTAGTCAACAGAGATTTGAGCGAACGGGGCGGTGTATGCCCGAGCGGCAGAATGCCATTTTCAACTAAAGGTGATGGTGGAGGTTTGAGGTGTAGCATTTGTCCCGTCTTAACTTTTGTAATCTTAGATGTATCACCTCGGCATCCGCCGGAGGTCGCCTGGCCAGTCCGCTAACTTCATGATCTCAGATGCGGTCGCCGACGGCAAACGCCGGTGGCTGTCGCGTCGCCCGCCTATGCCATCCACGCATCGCCAGTTGGCATGGTTTTGTGACTGGTGCGCTCAGCTGAAATACGTGCGCGCGAACTGGAGACGCCATCAGCTTCAGTCGAGATTGAACCTGTTGCCTCCGTCGTCCTCTGGTTTTTCACCGCACTTGGGGGAGTCGTGTCCTCGTGCCGGATAGACGTCGCAAATGCATCCCGATACCTTGGTGTGGCGCATCGCCATTAATATTCAGCATCTGGATTGTATTCCGAAAACCAAGACGTAGCAGGACGGCTACGAGATTCATGCACTCGTGCAGAGGTACCACCCAGGCTGGAAGCCGATCATCATATGTTACAATGTTTGTATATTGCGCGTATGTTAGACTATTATAAAAAAATAGCTGATTGAAGCAGTACGGCTACGATCGAGCAGGGCCTTGATGGTGTTAGCTCAGACAGACCGCTGGAGCGTGGCAAGTAGTCGCTTCGGCTGTTGAAATGACAGGAGCGCATGTTTAACCAGATTTGTTGTTCGTGCCGAGGCGTCGTTCTGCATATTCATGTTCGTGATCTTTGTAAGCCAAGAGTATGGATTGGACGGACACTGAGGTGAGCTGAGAATCGATGAGTCACGAAGACATCGGAGTTGTCAGAAAAGTGTTCACTTGGCACGCGCGTTCAAGTGCGTAAGGAAGTGGAGGTCGTTGCGAACTTCTGCGCGATGCGTCCAGATAAGGGATTGAAGGGATGGCACAATGCTGTGCATAGTTCTGCGAGACGTTTTGATACGATGATGATTCGGGGCGTGATGAGTGCGTCCTCTGCAGGAGCGCGATAGGGTATGATGCGCGTTGTTGATAGAGATGTCTACTCATTTGTATGGAAGTGTAAATGAGACTGACGACAAAGCCGCATCTGAATAAGTACGAGGAGTGCTAGCAAGCGAAGCAGATACTCACTAGTTATGACAAGCAAGACAGCTAGGAGCCGGTGTTCTAGAGCACTGTATGGGCTAATGGGGTATTCGACTGTTGCATTGTCGCAAGTAGTCATGAGAAGGCGCGCGATGCGGATAGCTGTGATGTGCGACTGGAAGGCCAGTTTGGTATGTAGGGAACCCGTCCAAGATATATTCAGAGGCTAGAGTCATTCGCGACGAGTCGGAATAATGTCGGGCGACACAGAGATAGCACTCACAGTATGTGTTCACGCGCTAGTAACGAACCTAGCCCGCGAACGATAGAATGTTGGATAGCATATAGACTCGACGAATAGATAGAGCACTGTCTTTGATAGGAAGGATGCGACTGTGCAGTCGTAAGGAGATGAAGCACTGAAGTAGTAAATAAATCCGCGATGTCGAGCAACCGAGCAAGGGTAGGAGATCCTGGAGCAGATAGTGATGTGACGAACATTGAGGTAATGGTATAGATTGGATAGGCATGTCGAGGACCAGGAGCATTGCGATCGTTGACTGAGTGTGAGACGACAGAGTAAGCCTCGAATGAGAGATGGAGCTTGGCGGGAGAGGTAGCCGCAGTCCAGACAGATGGAAGGTTGTCTGCACCAGTTGTGATGCGACGGAAATCAGGATAGTCGTGTTCCAGCCGAGGAGTAGCAGCCTTGTGGCGATCAAGCGCTGGTCTAGCAAGGCTGAACGTGAGGCGAGCATTCGTATGTTGTGTCAGACATTGGCGAGTAACAGGCGAGGCATCGCCCGAGCGAGTCTCAGTGGAATGGAGAAGGCCGTAGTAGTCGTGTTAGCATAGGAGATGTGTGGAAATCCACCGGATCGTGAGGGTGGCTAGTGAGTAATGACGCTAACCGAGGGAGACACAGACGAGACAATGAGTTGATATCGCAGGCGCATCTAGAATGATCCCGGTGAGTCCGACAGCCATGAGCTAACAGATGGGAAGCACTCACAGCATCTCGTGTACAACGACAGACGACGTTCGAGTGCATGGAAGCCTAGTATGAGCAGCAGAAGTAATATTGCGAGGAGAGATTGTTGCCGAGAGTAGATAGGGTGTTTTGGAGGAGGATGAACAGCAACAGAGTGGCCGTGAGATGTATTGTAGAGCGCAAAATGGGCAAAGGACCTCAACATCAACGAATGTGGGACCTTTTGAAGACCGGAAGGAGGGTTACGATGCAAGGATGAATAACAGAGACGAGAAATCACAACAAGCAGTCGGTGAAGAGAGCACGAGAGAGCATTGAGACGAAATCAAGAAGGTAATATTTGGCCAGAGGCAAAGACGCGGACAGCTTTGGATGGTGAAGGGTTCAGAGTTTGAAGACGTAGTTTATCTTGAGGTGGAAAATATGAGGCGCATTGACGTTTGGGAGTATGGTCACAATGCGCGAAAGATGGCTTAGAAAAGCACTAGTTTCAAGGCGGTGAGCGGTCGCGAGGAACTGATAAGACTAGGAAGACGCGACCACAAGGTAAAAAACAGTAAGGAACAATAGCCAGACTAATAACGTGGAGCTGCGAAAGTGGCACTACGCCCGGATAGAGGATAGAGGAGTACGCCATAGGAAGGGCAAGTAGTCATGATACTGTAGTGCAATTTAAGGGATCTTCGCGTGAGGTATGGATGACGCGACCGGCGCGACCGAGATCCAAAGCGAGCACGGAGATTGTAACATCATTGTCGTGAACGGGTCGTCAGAGCCAGCCCATTTCGATGTTTTCGGACTGTAGTTTAACGTCGAGTCCAGGAGAGGCTGTTCGGACTCATGTCCAAGAACTAGAGAATGTGGCGGCATACGAAGGACTGTACGCCAGTAAGATCCGTTGACTAGTCCAGAGTGAGCAGACGAAGACCAGGGATATTGACGAGGAGCTGACGTCGTCAGAGGGGAAACAAGACTGATTCTTCAGCGAGTGGTGACGAGCTAGACACCGGCCGCCAGATGCCAAGAAGCCGCGAGAAGATTGCACGACGCTATCGAACCCATGAGACAACGTAATGACAGATCAAAGTGGCAGCTCACCGACGGGAGAAACGGTCATGACAGACTAAGACTGTTCACGTCCAAGATACGAACGGACAGGCATCTTGTATAACGCGACAGCCACAGAGTATGCGAACGGAGACAGTTCCTAGGCCAATACAGAAGATGGCCAGTGACTTCTGTTCTTCGCGAGGACACGCGTGGTGCGCGTCAAGCTGGATGGACTTTGAGATCCAGCGGTGTGAGACGAGTAGCAGCAGTAACGACACTTGATTGTTCGATCGACCCAAGAAGTCGGGCGCTACCGATGTCAGCACCGACCGAGCGGACGAGGCCGATGTCGACGCTTGAGCGAGTCAGATCGTGACTAGAGCCAGAGGATGCGGCTGCTCCAAGGTAGTTTGTGGATATCCAAAGACAATAGAGGAGGCAAATCCAATGACGAAACGAAACGAGATGATCAGAAACCGAGACAGTCGATTTGTAGCGTTTTGTCTTTTCTTCTGTTTTTTGTCGCGTTTCTTCATTATCTTCATTTTTTGTGTTTCTTGTATTCGCGTGAGCCAGAGAGAGTAAGTCAGACTAAGCCTAAGATACGATTCGCATCTTGTTGCGGCGCGTTCATGTTGTTTCGTAGTAGTCTTCGGAATTGTTGTGTAGCGATCCAGTAGTGAGAAAAGGTCGGCCAGTGCGCGAGAGGACCAGGCGTAAACCAAGAAAAGACAGTTCTGACAAATCGATATCGATGCCGAGATGTTCATGAGACCGAGTCGAGAATATGAGATGAAGCCCAGAATAAGTTATCGAGACAATTCCAAGCCATAGAAAGATCCAAGCTCGAAGAAATAAAAGTAGAGGAATCCGAGACTCGTGCAGGCGAGAGAGAAGACCATGGCGGGAGCCAAGAAAAGACGCTTGTGAAAGATTGAGGCCGAGAATACGAGAAACGGAGCCCAGAATGAGAAAATCAAGACAGGCGTAGATGGATCCGAGTCTTGACGCGTTGTAGATTCATGTTGAGGTAGATCACTAGAAATCGTGTCTGGAGTTCACGCCAAAAACAGTCTCAGACCAGCGCATTGAAGAGGTCGCACAGATCGTCTAGCGCCGAGCCACCTGTCGACGATGCCGAGGGAGCGTCCGTCGAGAGCCCAAAAGATGCAAACGCACCCAGCAGGTCGTCCGCACAATCCGTCGCCTCTTGAGTACTGGTGCGCCCATGGGACGATGCCGTCAACAACAGACTCGACGACATGCGACACAGCACGTCAACGTCGAGGTCGTCGTCGGTGCTCTCCTTGACCGTGGTGATTGGCGTCATCTTCTCGCGCCGTCCGGTCTTTGGATTCCTGTCCAACACAGCGTGAGAACGAGAGCAGGAACACACAACATGAGCACGTACACAGCTGACAGCCGGAATCGCCCACAGCCTCCCTTGGGTTCCGCGCTCTCCGCGTCCTGGCGTGCAAGCTTCCGCGATATCTTCTTGTATCGCTTGCGTGTGTCCTTGCGCGCCTTCTGCTCTGCCGCACTCTTGTTGCGCACCGCCCTGAACGCGTCGTTGTCCAGTAGCCCACTCGACAAACTAGACGTGCACTTGCGCGTCGGCTGGGCGACAGCCTTCTTGGCCTTGCTGATGCCGCCGCCATACACCTTGCCGCTTCTCGTCGCCCTAGCGAATGAACCTGCCATGAGATGTCAGTCAGTGGCGCAGATTCAAAAATCGATCAGATGGTTGCGCTCGTACCCGTGTTCGGAGTAAAATCATCGTCAGAGAAATCGTCTTGAAAAGCACTGAATAGTCCTGAATTACCTGCGTTCGTCGTCTTCTCCGCGCCTCCAGTGGAGTTTGTAGGGAGTGTCGAGTATAACGATTGCATGTCGAACATCGGCCCAGCAGTCGGAACTGGGTCCTCGAGGAGACGGTCGGGTAGCACGGGGTGAGGAGCAATGGCGTCCAAAAGTGTCTTCAAGCTGATAACAGGCGCGGACGAGGTGGGTGGGATGGAGACGTCCTCCAGTCCAGCGACGACAGCCTGCTCGCCGGTATCTGACCCAGACACCACGACCTCCGGGAGTGGCATCGCAGGAAGCCTACTCTGCTTCTCCGTCTTCGGCGACGAAGATGTAATAGCGTCCTCCACGAACGTCGTGTCCCAATCCTGATCAGACGTCGCGTTGTGGTCTTCGTCAAGTGCGCCACCGACGAGCGTGATGTCCCCCACGGATGCGTCCTCCTGGTCGAGGTGAGCGACAGTGCACTCCTGCACAAACCCAAAGTGGTCTAGCACTGCATCGATGTCTTGCTCGTTGTTGCCGCCTCCATCTCCTGCTGCGATCAGTGCTGCTGCGACCGCACCGAACACCGCGTCCACAGACACCAGCTGGACACCCATCTTGATGTTTTCCTCCACCATCACAGGCTGCTCCTGGTGCCCCATCTCGATGTCCTCTTCAGGCTGCGCCATATCAACCGCTGCGGAGATCAACTCGACCGGAACCCCTGCGAGCCCTGCATTGGTAACAGGGTTGGCGGCGATCTGAATAGACATGAACGCAAACACAGGTTGTCGTCAGACCCTGCGCGCACATAACAGCTTCATCGCCTCACCTCGTTCGTGTCACATACCATCTCAGTCTGAGCAAACAGTGCCTGCGGAGCTACTACGCTCTCAAAGCCGTCCATCTCCATCTCCACAGCCTCTTCCTCTGCATGCAGCATATCGCTGTCCTCGTCGACAGTAACCGTGTCTGTAAAACATACAACGGGAGACGCCATCTCGACCAGCACGTCGTCAGTGGTGTACACGTCCGCCATCGCTTCCTCTGCGCCGGACGAGGCCTCGGCGTGGATAGTATCCATACCCACCGCAAAAGCACTGTACGTGTCGCGAGTCGGCTCGGGTGAGAGTATCTCCGCATCGACGGCCATGACCGTAGCCTCTGCAATCTGGCCTTCCGTCGCAGGCACCTCTTGCGCCTCTGTCACCGTGAAGACGTGCGAAGGCATGTTCAGAGCTGCGACGAGTTCAGCTGGCATCCCTGGACACGAGCCAAAGTCAAAGGCAAAGTCCTCCAATCCCAGGCCCCGTTCGTGCGGCTCCCCTTCTACGGGCATCGCTGCTTGCACAGGCTCGACCTCGACCACAGAAGCAGCGGTGGAGTGCTCAGGTAATGTACCGACCGGTGCGACGGGGTGCTCAATCTCGTCGGCAGGGAAGGCCAGGGCGACGTCCACCGGGACACGCTCTTCGTTGTGCTGAGGAACCATCGACTGGTGCTCGACTTCTGCTGCTGTGACGGACCGCATGGCCTTGCATGCAGACTTGGGCTTCACGCGAACACCCTTCAACTTGGTCACAGAGCTCTTTGGCACTCGCTTCATATCGCCCTCCACCAGCCCGAGCAGCTTCCGCCATCCTCGCCGACTGCGACTAGCTCCAGACGCAGTGTGCTTGACCTTGACACTGCATCCTTGTACAGGTACCACCTTCACCGTCGTCGAGCTCTTCAGTGTGCACGAACCATAAAAGGTCTTGTCAGACTCACCGATGCCGTTCCCTCGCGTTCACCCGTGTGTTCCGGCTCTTGCTCATCACAGGCGCCCCTCCGCCACGCTTGTTCATCGTACTGGTGCTCCTCTTGCTTGCCAATCTCGTGTCGCGTCTTCCTCCGCAGTGCCTTGTGTCGCCCATTCATAGTCGATAGTGTCCGGACGACCTCGACCTCCAACCTCCGTGTCCCCGCAGGCGTCCGCGGAGGCACAACGTCTGCCTCACTGGCCGCAGCCGCCGCTTTCGCAGCCCTGCGCAGTGCCAGGAACGGGTACAATAGCTCATCCTCGGCCTCCTTCCTCTGAGCCCGCGGCCTCTCGATTCTCAATTCCCCATGGGCTGCCTGGCGACGGAGTTGAATGACCAGCGGAGCAGCCGACTTGCCCTTGCCGCGCGCTCTATTACGGATCCCGCTGCCGGGACCCATGTTGTATGTCGAAGAGACTATAGGAAGATTAAAGTAGCAATAATCAGGAGAATTAGGAGATGCAGGCGTTGAATAGTGATAGATGAAAGAGAGTGGGTCTGGTATGTTCGGGTTCGACTTGGGCGTAACGCGTGACCATTCAACAACGCGTCGACACGTGTCACGTGATCGCGCGCAAGGCTCGCGTCGCGCCCCTCCCCAAGTTGCCGTTGCCGATGTTGGCGGCGTCTGCTCGCTGACTTCAGGAATCATCCAGGCATCAGACGTCATTTTTTGTGTGTGATTACTTTGTGACCAGTACGCAAACGCATAGTGGTCACTACATTCATAATTTCCGGGTTCGAGACGGCACTGTCGCACCTCACTTGACGCGCAGAAGGTGTTATTAGCTCAATGGAAGGGCTCGCAAGATACGTCTGCTTGAAAGTTTGGTATATCTTAAGCCTGGCGCGATTGCCTTCAAATTTTTACTGTTACGCCCGCGTAGCTGTGTTTAGTGCCACTCGCCGTGGTTGCTCCACAGTCATAGGCAATGAAGTAAACAATATGGAAATGTTTAGCAGGACACGAATGAGACGGCAAAAGGTTTGCATACAGCAGTCATCGACTGGACGCATCCAACATCGAGGAGCTCGATCGTCACATCCATCGCTAATACAACTAGTCCCACAAATGTAAACAACCATATGTATGGTAACAGCCCCGCATAGGAGAGTACCATGGCAACTTATTCGATGCATAATGAACTACACCGGCGGGCACCTAGTCCGGTCCAGTACCGACAATCTAACCAAAGCCCCTCCGACTTCAGCCTGCATCAGAGTTTGCATTGTCATTGAGGATCGGGAACTCACTCAAAGATATAGAAATGGAGGCATACATTATGAGGGCTGCAGAGAGACGTGTGTTGTCTTCAGGACAAAGCACCGAGGTCGACAATGACAGGCGCTATTGCGATATGGTATATAATCCAGGTTCTCAGCTCGGTCAATCCGCACACTCGCTACCGACCGTCTTCTGCTCTTCCTACCCGCACGAGATGCTTAAAGTGCCACAGACGGCCAGCCAGCGTTCAAACAACATATGGAGCTGGTCCATCACAATCATATGCCTACGCGAGCATTATGTGCATCCGCCACAACGAAGACTAAAGGGCGCACCAAGAGCAATCGCTGCAAACCTGCAATACGCAGGGCTATGTAAAGACGACAATCAGTGCACAATCATGAATCACGACAAGAGAAGTGCCGCAGGACATGCTGACGCGCTTCCCACCGCCGAGACATCCGGCGCTCCCCGTACAAGCTCAGGCGGCCACGCTCGTCCGCGGTAGCCAACAGGATGGAAACAGTGCGGCGTCCCCGCGCACCAGCAGTTATACCGACCACTGCGGACGACACGGCCGACGGGCCAATCAAGTGCAAGGTCTGTGGAAAGGTATACGCACAAAAGCAAAACCTGAACAGACATGCGCAGACCACGCACCTGGGTGGGTGAAAATGGGACTGTGTCATATGTGGCACCAGGATATCGAGACATGACGCATTGAAGCGTCATCTCGATAACATCCACAAGCTATCGGATTTGGAGGCAAAAGAGGACATCGCGCTCGGAGCGGCCGGCAACGATCCTCACCAAGTGAAACGCGAACGTTACGCTCGCCACAGCTCTATACCAGGAGTCTCCCACTGCCCGGCATCGTGACATAACACTGGTTTATCAAATTGGCGACATCTTCTGCATCCGCGAGTCCCCAAGGACTCCCTTCGAGAAGATTTTCGAAGACCGCATACAACCAATCGATCTCACAGTACGTGAGCATTATGAATTATTCTACTGCAAGTGAAAGCTTACTCTTTTTGCTTTAGACTTGCAGTCAAAGAACGCTCGATAATGTCAATATTGAACCAATACCGGAGCTTAGCACATGTCCCAATGCGAAGACGGGGAGGAGCCTAGGGTGTACATGGACGTGTCGATAAAAGAGAACGACTGCATTCTTGATTGAATGTTCCGTCCAGGAAAGAATCAAGTCGTGGGCCGTGGCAGCGAGATTTGTGATGGTGAAACGAGTCGGCAACGGCCGGTGACTGGGCACGACGGCTATTCCGCGTCGCCTTCTCGTTCTCTTACTGTTATGTACAGGACTCGTGCGATGTCGTACTCGGTCAGCTGCTCCCTGCTCATTATCGTTACATTCGCACGATGCTATTTCGAGGGCTTTGCCCGTCGTCATAACCCTCGTCTTTCACATACTTAGCAACGCCGGTCGATGGTGCCACACCGGTAAGCTTTCAGTTCGAAGATCGTTAAGATAAGAAGCACAATGCATGTATAAAGACAATCTCGTAGAACCTTCCACCGCAAGTACAAGGCAGTCATGGAGAATAAGGGGTCGTTCGCAGGACAGATACATACGGGCCAGGTACGAGGCGGGCGAGGCGAGAACGCAAGGCATGGTGAGTGGTTCACACGGCAGCATTGATCTTCTCCCCGACAAATGTGACGATATGCTTCGCCTCCAGATCCGACAGATTGTGGATGTTGTTTAGATGACGCTTCAGTGCGTCGTGTCTCGAATTCTTGGTGCTGCATATCACGCAGTCCCATTTGCGAGCGCCCAGGTGCGTGATGCGCACATGCCTGTTCAGGTTCTGTCTATGTGAGAATTTCTTTCCACAGACCTTGCACTTGATCGGCCCGTTGGTTTTCTCGTCCGGAGTGGTGGCTATGACTGCTGGTGCGCGTGAACGCCGTGATGTCGTCTTGCTGTTGGCCTTTGTAGATGAGCGTCGCCGTCTAAACTTGTAGGCGGGAGCGCCGGAGGTCTCGGCTGTTGGAAGTGCGCAAGCATAGGCCAGTGATTCTGTAACGTTGTTACTTCTGCTGGCGCTGTTGATGTGTAGAGTGTTGTCGATTTCCTGCCCTACATCCTGTAGGTCAGGGGTCGATGCGCTTGACACACCAGAAGGTGTGTAGCGCGGCCCGTCAATATCGCTTGTTCCAGATCCCATAGCGATCTGGTCGAGAATATATGGGTCAATGTGGGCAAAAGGATCCATGGCGAAAGGTATTGCAGCGTGAGCAGCCACCTCTGGGGCCGGTGGGATGCTTATGTAGCCCTCTGGCCTCTGATGGCTGAGAATCCATGTGCCATAGGATGCATCTGCTTGATGTATCGTGCCGTTCTGCGGCGGGTGTGGAAGATATTGAATAAAATTGTGAGACCCTGGATGATGATATTCCAGCGGCAAACACGTCTCATGTATGGCTATGTTCTGCGGAACTGGCCCCAAGGCCTGCATTGAATAGAGGTCATAGCCGCTTTCGTGAGTCTCGTCTGCACGCATTGACTGCTGAACCCCGACGAGGTGCCTTAAAGGAAGAGGTTGGGGGTCGAAACTTGGGAATTGAAAAAGCCCCATGTCGTAGGTGACGGTGTTTCCGTCAGTTATAGGAGTCTGCGGGCTGTAGAAGTGGAGTGGCATGGTAGGTTGGACAAGCAATGGTTGGATGCCAAGGCGCGATTGGTGGTGCTGTTGGCCCTGCGGTCAGCGCTAAGAGCTCGATGTGGGCTAGTCGAGACCGAAATCACCTACGCAGGAGTGGCAATTCACAGACTTGGTTTAGCTGTGGAGAGAGAGAGTTGATTGTGAGTGGAGGTGGGCAGAACGCAATTTATATAGAAGACCACGGTGCATCCCCGGCGCTCATGCAAAGTTCTTGTCCTTTGTTCTGAAGACTTCCACAGCCAGTCCTGACTGACACTAAGGACTGCGGCGCGCATCCTTTTCATTTCCGCTACTCAAAGTGAGTTCTGGATCCCCAGGGATAATGCAAGCATCGAAGCTGACAGCCAGAGACGTTGATCGCAGTTGCGGAGTGAACCGTTGGCTACCGATCGAACAAGGCGGACATAATAGGCCCCGATGTGGCTTTGTTCTCTTTTTGCCTGATTGGACGGCTGGACCTTCATCACTCCCACACGTCTTCACTTTCATGAGTGCCCGTCTCATCGTGTTGTAAATGTGGCTTCAGGATACCTGTGAGCCCCGTTCCCTTAGGGTTCCCTGACCTAACTAGCCAGGTTGATAAGTTCCTTTGTGCTAGCGAATAATTCACGAGCGAGAAGTAATCCTGAAAACACATTCAAGTATTGTGCCAAGGTATATATCAAAGTCAATATTAACAATTCAATCGGCCTTTTTGGAATGTTGGAGCGTCATGGAGCGTGTTAAAGTATCAGCCGCAATCTACAACAAGAACACGAGTGCAGAAGCCCGAGAATCTGAGCCTTAGGCCGGGCACTTGAAGTTCAAACCCGCCATATGTATGCCGCTTCAGCCATAATTTCGCAACAGCACTCGCTGCCATCTTCACTCTCATTCAGTACACTTGTCGACACCTGGTTTTTGTCCATCACCTCTCGCAGCCGTCAAAGAACCTGTTGTGCGGCTCAGGTGACTTTCGTCGAAACAAGTCACATCAACATTATCTACCAATCGGCTGTAGGTACTTAGAGAATCCTCAGCTTGCGACACTTTCTCCGTTCATCATCCATGTCTCAGAACGCCGCCTCCACCTTCCTCTACCGCCATACGTTGGCTAGTATTTGTGTGTGAGATGCATCATCGCGTGCTCAGGAACTCCAGATGAGCAATCACCGCATCTGAGCCCCATAATCTATTCAAGTGACGTGCTCCTTGTTATGCAATGAATATGGTAGACGTCCAGTATGCCTCGGAGACCGAGTATAACGAGATGCTCCATGGTTTGCCGAATGTGCCTGAGCGGGCTAGGAAACTTGCGCTCTTCGTCATAGACTCATAGTAGACGTTGCCAACGGTGACCTTTGCGGGGGTCTCAGCAGTGCGAAGTTCCCGAGCACCTGTGCGGAGATTTTGGTGGTAGAAATGTCTTGGACGGGCGAGCTTGGTATTGACATCAGGCCGAGGAGGCGGGAATCCTTGGCGAGCTTATGAGCACGTGCAACAAGCAGCTTCGTCAAGTTGGTGACTCCGATGAGGATGTCTACGGGCATGGTGACAAAAGAGCCGGTTTCATTGGGGATCGGGACATGTCCGTGCAGGGTACAACGCCGGACTGCGAGACTACCTTGAGGTAGAAAAGGTGGCACAGGGATTCGGAGTATGTAAGCAGAAATCGCGCTTGCAGGTTCGATGGAGGAAGGCACATTCCAGTCGAGCGTTTGAGGACATAGCGTGTGGCTATCTCTCTGCCAGTGCCGCATGTAGAGCACAGCGCCGAGTCAACTTTGCCTAGGTGGGAAAGGGGCGCGTGTCCTGAGCGCAGTTCACGGCGTTGCCAGTCTTTTTCTATTAGAATTTCAGGCCAGCTTGAATGACTTGTCAAATAGGAGAGGAAGGTCGATGTGACTCATTGTGCCATAGTGAGGAGATGCTTTTCGACGCGTGAATGTATCCCTATGTCCGCCGTCC
Source organism: Postia placenta MAD-698-R-SB12 (assembly GCF_002117355.1). Taxonomy (NCBI): domain Eukaryota; kingdom Fungi; phylum Basidiomycota; class Agaricomycetes; order Polyporales; family Adustoporiaceae; genus Rhodonia; species Rhodonia placenta. Next base: position 383,459 of record NW_020169836.1, on the reverse strand, counting down.
GGATGGCCACTGTGCGAGGCTGCTCAAGAGCGCGAGTTTGCATCCATGGATCTGATCTGCCTGCTGAATACAACTGCCGTCAGACCACCGATTACTTCACCACGAATATCGCCAACACTCGCTTCAATGTCATTCTGATTCAGCGCGGCACCGGTCGTCTGCCATCAGCGCTCTAAGCCCAACAATCCTGTCGTATGCCTTGTCGAATGGCTCAGCGTGGCCATCTCTAGGCTTCGGATGGAGTATCCGCTTCGTCTTCTGTAGGTCCTTCTAGTGTCGACTTGAGCTCGTTCTTGACTGCAAGCCAACGATAAAATTGCTCACAGTCGCCGGAGATATTCGTGTCAATCTTGAGATTAGGAAGGAGTTTTCCCAACAGCGTTGCGACCTCGGAGACATGTTCGTCGATGAGTACCCATTTTAGGTCGAGACGTTCGGGAGGGTGATTCTGTGGAAGACGTGGTGGCAGAAGTTGGATATAGGCACCATCTGCGCGAAATGGTATGTCCAAATGGATCAGGCGTGGACAGTTTGTGGCGAATGATTGCAAAGAACGCAACGTAGCCTTTATTTGTTCCAAAGCTTGCATTGCGGTGAGATGCACAACGTCTCTGGTTGTGGCCGCGCTGCTGGCATTTCCTCCGCGATGTCGTCGTCGAGGTCAACCGCCACATGTGCCTGTAATATGATTGTCTGTACTCTGCGGAAAGCAAGAAGTTTGCGCAGATGGTCGCGCCGCAGAGTACCACCACAAGACGAGATAGTGTTGCTGCGCCATTGATCTTCCCAGGGACTTGTCTCCATAGATAGACACTGGAGTCGCGAAGGCGAGAATAGATCCTGTAGAGCGTTGAAGAATGCATCGACCTCAGATGCAGATGGGAACGAGGAGCAGTCAATGCTGAATGTCTCCACTTGTGGGAACATAAATTTGCCATTCGCTAGATCATTGAACGCTGTCAGGTCTTGTGTCCGGATCTCCAATTTCCGGTGTGTGGCGAAGCGCGCTTGAACGCGAGAACCGAGAGAGATTGAAGACCAAGTATCACGAGTCAGAAGCACGCATAGCTCCTTCAGAGTGGAAGAATGGCTAAGATAAGCCAGCGCATTTCCGCGCAGAGGAATGTTGCCGCAAAGAAGTACCTCGAGCCGTACAAATTGGCAGGCCAGCGAGGAGGGCCATTCTGTGGTAGAGAGAAGAGGTCCAGTACTTCCTCATCCAGTGGCATCAATGTCCATCTCAGTAATCTCTGGGCACTCTGCGCCATGAATTTGATGAGTTCTGCATTCCAGTCTTCTCCTGAAACATGCGGGCAGGGGATGGTCAAGTCTATGGCGACCTTCTTGAGCTGAGGACCAATGTAGAGACAAGCGCAAGTCCAAAAGTCCTCGCACGCAATGTAAGGGCCTGAATCATGGATAATGAAAGTGTGCAGCCAGTCCAAGGTACGGAGAGCCAGGAACAGGAGGGGCTGAGGCGAGCATCGCGTCATGATCTGCATCGGTCCTGCAGGTGGGACATCGAATTCGTAGCGAGGATAGTTTTCGCCGCCCCGACTGAAACCAATGGTCTTCGCGAGTGGCGCCTCCCAATCTCTGTGAAGTCCTCAGGAATGAGATCACGCTGTAGGCGCTGGTAGACAGCAACTATGTCAGTATCACCAATTGGGGGATGGAAGTAGAGCACGCACATAAACTCGACGTGAAGTTCTTGCATCGTCATGAAATGCCCAGGCATCGGAAGGCAACAATCGAAATATTGGTATGAGGTTCTTCAGACCTCCCCATAGGACTTCGATAGCAGTACGCGGAGCGCACGACATGTCAGAGCGAATATAACAAGCCATTTAATGTCGGCCTGTCGGACAAAGTGGCAGCTTTTTACCGCGATCTCCGCGACCACAGGTGCTCGGCGCGTCGACGACCTGGAGAATGCGGATATAGCAGTCGATCCACATGAGGCCATTTTGCGAGGTAGGGGCGACGTGTTAAGGAGGGAGAGAAGGGGATAGTGAAAAATGGGGAGAGAGAGTTCGTGGCGAAGGATTCCCACGGTGTTTGTGGCGAAGCCCTTTAATACTCTCACAAAGCGTTGCAGACAGTCATATTTGACTGTGTTACTCATTCTGTGGCGGGGCTTTGGAAGCCGTCTTCGACAGTATGAATCCGGTGCATCCATGTACATCAGGAGATGCTTCCAAGGTCTGCACAAGGGGCAGTTCATTCTCTGCCGTTGAGCAAAACCGCCACAAAATCTACTCACGGTGGCGCTTCACGACAAACATGGTGAGAAGATATTCTAGCAGTTCAGAAACGAGGTGCCCACCATCATAGCCGTCTTCTATTTACATCCTCGCAGGTCATACAACGTCAGCGGAAATCAAGACCACACTCTGGAAGACTACGTTGTTCAGTCTTCTAAAAATGGGAGGCAGGATCGTCATCCGAATGGTCTCGTCAGTGGAGTGGAGAATACCACACGTCGGTAGCGTGAGGCGCGAAGTCGACCGATCATGTGGCAGTTCCGAGGCCTCCGCGAGTCTCTAGGCCTGAACATCTCGCAGTCAATATCACCCAACAAGTATAACTGACGCCAGAAGCCATCACTGAAACGCTGCTGGTCTGGAAGATGCAATACAATCTGCGAGTAGGAAGTCCTTGAAGGGGAGCTAGACGCACCCGGTCACACAAAGCCACAAAGCCAACGTGCACGCCGGAACGGAGCACGTACATCGTCGCGCCGCAGCTTGATCGGCGTAAAGAGAATGAAAACGTGTTGCAGCCTATTACGACCGACGTTGTGTATCAGTGACCACTAATTCAATTAGTATCCACAATCAGCGTCCCTTCCCGTCAGCAGAGCTCATGTTCGAAGAGCCAGTGAAATGAAAGTGCACGCGAGTGAAATGGCCTGATAACTGGAGTGACATAGCTGACGAAATGTTCACTACCGAAAAACATCCAAGTGACGCGACGTTGAAGAAGGTTTAGATGTAGAATTGGGATAAGGTCATTTTCGTGGGTTTTGGGACCAGAGGCGACTCACCCGGGCCCTGATCGGTCCACGGCAAATGCCGGCGGCTCGTCCCACTTTTCTCGTGGAGACTCAAATGCTATCTCAACTGTGATGCTGTTCTCTCATATTGTGTCGCTCACTATACCATGATTCCTTGGAAGCCTACCAGGCGGATGTGCTTCATTCATCAAATATGCGACAAAATCTCACATGTCGATCCGTATCATCATTTTGGTCTACAAATAGACGACTAGTCAGCTGCGAGCACAAGCAGTTGGTAAGTATGCAGCTCTTGTCGGCTAATCATTTAAAATCACGGCACATAGCATCTGAACATAGGCATCCAGTCATAAATACAAGGCAACGATAAATACGACCAGGAGCGTACCACGTTAACATAGAGACAGGATACGAGAAGGGCAAGGCGGGAGGGAGGGAGGACGATTGCCCGAGAACAGTGAGTGGTCACCCGGTGAGATACTTGCTAGCAGCAACCTGCGCGACGATCGCCTTTGCCCTCACGTCGGACATGCGGTGCTGCTTTTTGACATGCCGCCCCAGTGCATCACTCCTGATCATTGACTTGTCGCACAAGGTACATTGCCATCGTGAGGGGTCGAGGTGCGCTGTTCGTATGTGCCGATTCAGAGACGCTTGGTGGGCGTACCCTGTGTCTTTGTTTTGGTCACATATTTGGCACCGGAGGGGCCCCTTCGACGCCACTTGGGGTCGTGTTGCCTTGATTGCAGGTGCGCGTGGCCGCTGTGATGTCTTCTTTGTCTTCCTTACCTTCGCGGATTTGCGTGGCTGTGCGAGCCGATACGCGCGGGCCGCGGAAGATTCGGCGAGGAGGCATGTATGCCCCTCAGATTCGGTGGCATCCTCGCTGGCGCCGTTGGTTTGTTCGGTGTTGTTGATTTCCTGTCCTACAGCATGTAGGCCAGGAGTCGGTGCGCTGTACACACCGGGAGGCGTGTAGAGCCATGGTGCCCTATTGAGGCCACCCATTCCGGCCTCCGTCGCGATGAGATCCAGGATGTACGGATCGATATGAGGAAACGGATCTGGCTCTGAGTATTGACTCAAACCAGGACCATCAGCCATGACTAGACCGGGAGGCACGGTCGCCTGTGCGGAGTCGGATGAGACCACATGAGATGTTGCTGCTCCATCTCCAGCGCCCATCTCGAAGCCTGCAGCTGCTGGGAAAATGGGCACGAACGTCTGGGACAGGCTGTCAGCCTTTGTGCAGCCAAGCGTGAGTGGCCAACTTACCTCTCGTATACCCACTAGCGGCGCGCTGTGCTCGAAGCAATTCATTTGGTTGTAGAGGCCGGCGTATTGGGCGTTTCCATCGCCAGAGGCCGGGTGGCAATGCGACATATTACCGGGATGAGGAGGGCAGATGATGTTGTCTGTCGTTGGTCCGGGAAATACGGCTGGTACGGAGAATACGGAGTAGTCGAATGCGTCGCGAGTATTGCTATACATCGAGGTGTACAGAAACTGCGAAGACATCGTTGGATATATGAGCTGTGATTGAGATACAAAGACACAACTGTTGCTGCTGCTGACTGGATGTTAGTGTTTGGGCCCTGATGCTGAGTATAGGATGAAACTCACATCAGTAGGAGCGACACTTCCCGGTCCTTACGAGTTGCGATGAGAGAGTTGGTAGTGAGGGATTGAGACGGGCAGAATGCGGTTTATATAAAAGACCACGGTGCGTCCCCGACGCTCATGCAAAGTTCCTGTCCTTTGTTCCGAAGACCTTCACATCCAGTCCTGACCGACACCGAAGTGTACAACGTACATCTTTCATTTCCACTCCTCCAGGTAAGTTCCGGATAATGCAAACGTCGAAGCTGATGCCCAGGGACATTGTTCCCAGGTGCGGAGTGAACCGTTGGCTACCGATCGGACAAGGCGGACATAATAGGCCATGATGTACCTTTGTTCTCGTCAGGCCGATTAGACGGCTGGAGTCTCGTCACTCGCACGCGCCTTCACTTGTGCGCAGTTCATCGCGTGGGAGATGTGGCTTACAGATGCCCGTTCCCTTCCGGAGGAGTACTCGACCTGTTGAGCTGGATTATCGTCATTTTAAATGAATCCCTTTGTGCTATCAAGCGATTTGCGAGGGAATATCTGAAGGCACACTCATGTATTGCATCGTGGTAGATGTCAAAGTCAATGTCGACGGTTTATGCGACCACTTCCGGAATGTCGGGGGGTCACGGAGCTTGTCAATGTGCTAGCCACAATTCACAACAAGAACACGAGTGCAGAAGCCCGGCCGCCTGAGCCATGTCAGGGTCTAAAGCACAGCGAGAAGGCTGCTCCAGTCATCACTTTTGCCACAGCACTCGCTACCGTCTTCTCTGTCATTCAGTTGGCCGTATGTTTCGCCATAGCTCAAACGCGGCACGGGAACTTACAGCTTGCCATGCCTTCTCCATTCAACACCCGTGTCATAGAACGCAACCTTGACTTCCTCCACCGCCACATGTTAGCGGGCAGCAGCCAATGCTATGCCAGCCACATGTCGGCGGCCACTGAAGTCCCCCCTGCATTACATGGTGTTTTGCAGTCGTCCTGCGCTCCCTGCCCTTGTTCCTTCCGCGTGGTTCCTGCCCACTGGCTGAGATGATGAAGAGAAATTTGTCAGCGACGTTCCCGCCCGACAAGGGTAAGCAGCCGGGGAGAAGGCGGGTGGCGAACCCTCCTCCAGTCAGTCTTTGATCACTATGCACCTCCCCCTCGGTTGTCCGACGCTCTTTCATTCGTTTCATTCAATCATGGACTTCATTGACGAATAATACGTAATAGCGCGGATCTATAATGTGCTCCGTGACATTGAGATTGAAATTGAGAGATTGAGGCGGCTGGGAGTGGCGTCCACCATCTCGGTACCCATGGCTGTACTGCCCTTGAGACGTGTTCCCCGCGCATTATACGCAAATAGCGGGAGGCAAAAGAGCCCTCCTTGCATGTCAGGGTGTGGATTCCGACGTGTGAAATCTCGCCAAACTTCACGCAAACCATGAGTGCATGTCTGGCGTCGCTGCATTAAATTTGAACCGCGCCAGGGCCAACAGCCTTGAATCAATGCATACACCGGCTGGCGACCAGCATAATCTAAGAAGTGAGTATAAAGTCCGCGCCGCCGCATATACCGTACTATTAGTAGCCAATCACACATGCTACAGCCACCCCCTTCCGTTTCGCGACGCGCCCTACCGCTCGGCCTGCAGGCGCAGCCGTGCCTGCTCGAGCGCACGGTACACATCCGACGCGAAGCTCGAGCCAGGCGGGAGGGCGAAGAGCCGTTCGAGCGCGGGCACGGCCGCGCGCGTGAGCAGGAGGCGCGGACGCGCGTCGCCCTCCGTGTTCGTGGCGTTCGACAGTAATGCGCGCTGGTCGTGGGGAAGAGAGGCGGACGGCGGGGCAGACGGGTCAGAATCGGGGCTTGAAGGCGCAGCGTCCAACGATGCAGGCGCGTACGCTTGGTATATGGCGTCAAGCTCGGCGCTCTCCTGCGGGAGGATGGCGCCCTGGGCGACGAAGGCCTGCAGGTACCGCGAGGCTTTGAATGCTAGGCGTTGTTAGACAGTGAGCACTGGGCGGATAGAAAAGTGTAGGGACCGACCTCTGTAGTGGGACCACGCGCGCCATGCACAAAAGAAAAACGGGAAGTTCGGGATTATGGCTGCGAACGCGAATGAAAAACGTGATTTAGAGGCGAAAAGAGACAGGAAACGCACGGATGAGCTTGAGGGGAGCAGTGAGCGGGGAGATGGCGGTCCAGATGAGGCAGCCGTTCCGATGTCGTGGGGTGCGTTTCTCAAGCAGGGCGTGCAGGTGCGCCAGTGGCGAGGTACACGCTGAAGGTGGGTAAATGAGAGGAATCTATCATCCGAGACACAAGAGCATTCGCGGTGGAAGTGGGAATCATACAGCATGTGGCGTGTCAAGACACAGAATGCACGGAAGCGAATCAAGGCGGACGCTACGTCAACGAGTTGGCAGGGCGCAGGAGGGAAAGACAGGGAGCACTGACCGTTGGATGGCCATTTGCATCAAATTTATCAGTGTGCCCAACCGGAAGGAGCTTTGGGCCCAAGGACGTGTCAAAAGACTTGAGGGCGAGTTCTTCGAAGTCTATGCGGTCGATAAACCGTTCACCGTAGAGGAACGCTCTCCGCTTCATTGGAGGTCTGAATTAGTATAATATACAGAACAAATAACACGAGGGAGGACATTTCTAACTCCACGTGCGCCGACAGAACGCGTGGATATGTCAAGCACATACCTTCCAGTTGCCCTCCGGCGCGTTCCCGAGCTCTGCCCAGAGGCGTGCTGCTTTCGTAGTAATCAAGCTGCTCCAGCTCTGCGCGTTGCTTTCGTGTGGGGGTGGAGTGACGAAATGGTAGTACGTGAGATGATGCGAGGCCTTGTGCGCCGGCGCTGCGGATGTCGCGAGTGGGAGCGCGATGATGCGTACACCGCGTTTTGCGCTCTGTGCCAATGACATTATATTGTCGACGGTATGAGGGAAAACGCCAAAGCGCGCAACTCGCAGGCTGATTGTAACGCCGCTACTATGCAAAGAACGTCGAGACTTAGTGGCAGTGGAGAGCCGGCAGAGACGCGCGTCATGCCGACGCGCGCCTACCCGCACTCTCGCAGGCGCTTGTTCCGCCTTGACAATCACCGCCACATTCTGCCGCATCTCGGACAACCCTCTCCGCGATCCATCTTCCTCAGAATCAGACGTGTGCCGCTCCGAGTTATTATGTGAAGATATATACCTATGCATGGCTCATCTATTCGTCGTCTCGACTAAATAGAATCAATGATCTGATGGGGAATAGTACTCTCCCAGAGCAGTAAAGAACGTCATGGAGCGGTGTTTCCCATCGATATGTTGTATGCGAGACACTCCTGTTCACCATCTGAACATCATGTAATTTGACTACGGGCGGAATAGATATGGTATTTCTGGAAGCCTTTCTCCGAGTCTCTCGGTTGTCATATATCAATTCACGTAGAACTGCCAACTCGTGCAATCAGTCTCTGCCGTACAAACGGTGGGTCTGTAATACTGGAAGTGGCGCGCGCCCTTAACGTACTCATTGGCTACGCACTCTCGCCACATTTTGTGCCCATATTTTGCCCATAGCCTATGACCTCTTGGGTTTCGTGCTCACGCGCGGGAGTTCAGAACAACGAGCACAACAGATGTCATGTAGCCACCAGGGCGCGTGAAAAATTGGCGCAGACAGCTGAAAGCGGAGCCCGATATAGTTGTTGGAAATAACAGTCAATACTTACGGTAGTAGATCAGATCGCATATAGTACTTACACCGATCGACCTGTACTTAGTTCCTTACGTGTTTTCTGGCTACAAGCCGGGTCAAACACGATTTATCCTATCGTCTTCAGTCTCGATCCCTGCCAGAAATCTAACAATAGTCCTTTCGAGGTGTTGTTCCTTTGCGCGACCACGCAAGTGCGCTCGTGCCCTCTCGATTCTATATTGTTTGTGATGCAATTTACCTCTTCTCCTTTGATAGATTGTATCACCTGGGACTTCAGCACTGAAGCGGCCCCCGTAAGTTGCATCTCTTATGCCTAGCGACTTATTACTAATGTCTCCCCTGTCGCATATTCGCTCGTTGTTCTCTGTTATTCGAATCCCGCACGAAAGGTTAGAAAAATCATACACGGCAGGCGTAAAATACGCATTGAATTGTTAACAATAATGCCATAGTGACGCGATGTCAATAATTTTAGGGCAGCAGGTCGTTTCTTTGTGCCCGACAGACGCCTACCGATTGCATAGTGTAGGGCAGCGTCGCTGATTTCCAAATCAGGACTATCCTCCGCAGGCCAGAACGTGGAATGACGGCTTGCACACTCAGGCAGAGGTACCGCCCAGACTGGAAGCCACGCATCATATTTAACAATGTTTGTATATTGCGCGTAGGGTATAGACTATTACAACAAAATCAAACCACTACGACTACGACTGAGCAGGGCTGTGATGATGGTAGCTCAGACCTAGACCGCTAAGGCGTGACCTGTTGCGATGACAGGAGCGCGTTTGTGACCTTTCCAAGAATTTGTTGTTTGTTCCGAGTCGCTCTAAATGCCGTGATTTTCGTAAGCGAAGGGTGTGAAACGTACAGAGGCTGAGACAAGCAGATAATTAGCCAAGAAGGCATAGGAAGTATCAGAGCACTGCGCACCTGCAAGTGGGCGTGCAAGTGCGTATAGACGCTGAGGTCACTGGGAATAAATAATCGAGGGGATGGCACAATGCTGTGCATAGTGTTGCAGGGCGTTTCGAAACGGCGATGAGAAGGATGCGCGAATGATGGATGTGGTCCCTGCAGGAGCGCGATAGGATGTGATGTGCATTGTACGCATTCGTATGAGAGTGTAAATAAGACTGACGACAAGGCCGCATCTGAATAAGTACGAGGAATACTAGCAAGCGAAGCAGAGACTCACTAGCTATGACCAGCAAGACAGCCGGGAGCCGGATTCTAGAGCACTGGATGAGCAAATGGGGTATTCGACTGTTGCATTGTCGCAAGTAGTCATGAGAAGGTGCGCAATGCGGATAGCTGTGATGTGCGACTTGAAGGCTAGTTTGGTATGTAGGGAGCCCGTCCAAGATATGTTCAGAGGCTGGAGTCATTCGCGACGAGTCAGAATAACGTCGGGCGACGCAGAGATAGCACTCACAGTATGTGTTCACGCGATAGTGACGAACCTTGCCCGCGAACGATAGTATTGAATAGTATGTAGACTCGACAAATAAATAGAGCACTGTCTTTGATAAGAGGGATGCGACTCTGCAGTCGTAAGGAGGTGGAGCACTGAGGTAGTGAATATATCCGCGATATCGAGCAAGGGTAGCAGACCCTGGGGATGGTGAGACGAGCATTGAGGTGATTGGATAGAATGGATAGGCATGTCGAAGACGGGGAGAGACGACGAAGTGAGCCTCGAATGGGAGACGTAGACTGTTACGAAAGAGTTGCCGCAGTCCAGACAGATGGAAGGTTGTCTGCACCAGTTGTGATGCGACGAAAATCAGGATAGTCGTGTTCCAGTCGAGGAGTAGCAGCCTTGTGGCGATCAAGCGCTGGTTTAATGAGGCCGAACGTGAGGCGGGAATTCATCTGTCGCGTCAGAGATTGGCGACTAACAGGCGAGGCATCGCCCGAGCGAGTATCAGTGGAATGGAGAAGGCCGTAGTAGTCGTGTTAGCATAGGAGATATGTAGAAGTCCACCGGATCGTGAGGGTGGCTAGTTAGTAATCACGCTAACTGAGGGAGACACAGACGAGACAATGAGTTGATATCGAAGGGGTATCTAGAATGATCCCGGTGAGTCGGACGGCCATGAATTAGCAGGTCAGAAGCACTCACAGTATCTCGTGTACATTGACATAAAATGTTCGAATGCATGAAAGCTTAGAATGAGCAGCAGAAGTCATGTTTCGAGAGATCGCTTCCGAGAGTAGATGGGGTGTTTTGAAGGAGTGTGAAGAGCAACAGAATGGCCGTGGGATAAATCGCAGAGCGTAGAAAGGGCGAAGGACCGCAGTCTGTGTGAGCTCTTGAGGACCGGGAGGATGGTGATGATGCGATAATGAATAACAGACGGAGGAGAAATCACAGCCAGCAGTCGGCGAAGAGAGCGGGAGAGAGCATTGAGATGAAAGCGAGAAGATGATATTTGGTCAGAGGCAAAGACGCGGACAGCTTCGGATGGTGAAGGGTTCAGGGCTTGAAGACGTAGTCCGTCTTGAGGTGGGAAATGTGAGGCGCATTGACATTTGGCAGTATGGCCACAACGCGCGCAAGATGGCTTAGAGAAGCACTAGTTTCAGAGCGGTTAGCGGTCGCGAGGATCAGATGAGCAGAGCTGTTTTGAAGTTGCGGCGAGAAGGCAGTGATGAGTTGAGAACAGAGAGGAAGCATGCACGAGGAAGACGCGATCGCAAGGTAAAAGCCAGTATGGAACAATAGCCAGACAAGTGACTTGAAGCCGCGAATGTGAGAGTGCCCTTGGTAGGGAGATAGTGGAGTACGCTATAGGAAAGGTGAGTAGGCATGAGGCTGTACTTCGTTTTGAGTGATCTTCGCTGGGGGTCTGGACGACGCGACCGACGCGACCGAGATCTTCAGAGAGCAGAGATTGTAACATTGTTGTCGTGAACGGGTCGTCAAAGCCAGTCCATTCCGAGGTTTTCAGACTAGTTGAACGTCGAGTCCAGGAGAGGCTGGTCGGAGACATGTCGAGAAGTAGAGAATGTGGCGGCATACGAAGAACAGTACGCCAGGAAAATCCGATGACCAGTCCAGAGTGAGCAGACGAAGGTCAGGGATATCAACGAGGAGCTGACGTCGTCAGAGGAGAAACAAGGCCGATTCTTCAGCGAGTGGTGACGAGGTAAACACCGGCCGCCAGATGCCAGGAAGCCGCGAGAAGACTGCACGACGCTATCGAACCCATGAACCATGAGACGAGGTGATACTAGAACAAAGTGACAACTCACCGACGGGAGAAACGGCCGTGACAGACCAAGACTGTTCACGTCCAAGATACGAATGGACAGGCACCTTGCATAACGCGACAGCCACAGAGGATGCGAACGGAGACAGTCCCTAGACCAAAATGGAAGATGGTCAGTGACTTCGGTTCTTCGCGAAGACGCGCACGATGCGCGTCAAGCTGGATGGACTTTGAGATCCAGCGGTGTGAGACGAGTAGCAGCAATAACGACACTCGAGTGTTCGATCGACCCAAGAAGTCGTGCGCTACCGATGTCAGCACCGACCGAGCGGACGAGGCCGATGTCGACGCTTGAGTGAGCCGGATCGCTAGCCATAGCCAGAGAATACGGTCGCTCCAAGGTAGTTTGTGGATATCCAAATACAATGGAGGAGACAACTCCAATGACGAAACGAAATGAGATGATCAAGAACCGAGACAGTCGATTTGTAGTGTTTTGTCTTTTCTTCTGTTTTTGTCGCGTTTCTTCTTTATCTTCATTCTTTGGTGTTTCGTGTATGTTCGTGAACCAGAGAGAATGAGTCAAACTAAGCCTAAGTTGCGATTCGCCTCTTGTTGCGGCGCGTTCATCTCGTTTCGTAGTAGTCTTCGGAATTGTTGTGTAGCAATCCAGTAGTGAGAAAAGGTCGGCCAGTGCGCGAGAAGACCAGGGAGTAAACAAAAGACAATTCTGACAAATCCATGTCGATGCCGAGACGTTGATGAAATGAGACCGAGTCAAAAATATGAGATGAAGCCCAGAATGAGTTATCGAGACGTTCCCAAGCCATAGAAAGATCCAAGGTCGAGAAAATAGAAGTAGAGGAATCCGAGACTTGTGCAGGCGAGAGAGAAGACCACGGCGCGATCCAAGAAAAGATGCTTGTGACAAATTGAGGTCCAAGTCAAGACGTTGATGAGATCCAGTCAAGAATACGAGAAACGGAGCCAAAAATGAGTAATTGAGACCGACGTAGATGGATCCGAGACCTGAGGCGTTGTAGATTTACGTTGAGGTAGATCACTAGAAATCGTGTCTAGCGTTCACGGCAGGAAGAGACTCAGACCAGCGCATTGAAGAGGTCGCACAGATCGTCTAGCGCCGAGCCGCCTGTTGACGATGCCGCGGGAGTGTCCGTCGAGAGCCCAAGAGAGGAAAACGCACCCAGCAGGTCGTCCGCAGAATCCGTCGCTTCTTGACTACCGGTGCGCCCGTGGGACGACGTCGTCAACGACAGACTCGCAGACATGCGACATAGCACGTCAAGGCCGAGGTCGTCGTCGGTGCTCTCCTTGACCGCGGTGATTGGCGTCATCTTCTCGCGCCGTCCGGTCTTAGGATTCCTGTCCATCACAGCGTGAGCACGAAAGCAGGAACACACAACATAAGCACGTACACAGCTGATAGCAGGAATCGTCCACATCCTCCCTTGGGTTCCGCGCTCTCCGCGTCCTGTCGTGCAAGCTTCCGCGATATCTTCTTGTATCGCTTGCGTGTGTCCTTGCGCGCCTTCTGCTCTGCCGCACTCTTGTTGCGCACCGCCCTGAAAGCGTCGTTGTCCAATAGCCCACTCGACAAACTGGACGTGCACTTGCGCGTCGGCTGGGCGAGAGTCTTCTTGGCCTTGCTGATGCCGCCGCCATACACCTTGCCGCTTCTCGTCGCCCTAGCGGATGAACCTGCCATCAAGCACGCGATAGTCAGTGGCGAGCATCACACAGCACAAGTAGTTGCACTCTCACCAACGTTCGGAGTGAAATCATCGTCAGAGAAATCGTCTTGAAAGGCACTGAATAGTCCTGAATTACCTGTGTTCGTCGTCTTCTCCGCGCCTTCAGTGATCTTCGTAGGAAGTGTCGAGTATAGCGATTGCATGTCGAACATCGGCCCAGTGGTCGGGTCTACGTCCTCCAGGAGACGCTCGGGTAGCGCGGGGTGGGGAGCAATGACGTCCAATAGTGCCTGCAGGCTGATAACAGGCGTGGACGAGGTGGGAGGGTTGGAGACGTCCTCCACTCCAGCAACGACAACCTGCTCGCCGACATCTGACCCAGACACCACGACCTCCGGGAGTGGCATCGCAGGAAGCCTACTATGCTTCTCCTTGTTCGGCGACGAAGATGTAATAGCGTCCTCCACGAACGTTGTGTCCCAATCCTGAACAGTCGTCGCGTTGAGATCCTCGTCGAGTGCGCCACCAACGAGCGTGATGTCCCCCACGGATGCGCACTCCTGGTCAAGGTGAGCGACAGCGCACTCCTGTACAAACCCAAAGCGGTCTAGCACTGCATCGATGTCTTGCTCGATGTTGTCACCTCCGTCTCCTCTTGCGATCAGTGCTGCTGCGACCGCACCGATGACCGCGTCTACAGATACCAGCTGGACACCCATCTCGATGTCTTCCTCCACAATCACAGGCTGCTCCTGGTGTTCCATCTCGATGTCCTCTTCACGCTGCGCCATATCAATCGCTGCAGAGATGAGTTCGACCGGAACCCCTGCGAGCCCTGCATTGGTGGAAGGGTTGGCGGCAATCTGAGTGGTCATCAACGCAAACAGTCTGTCGTCAGACCCTGCGCGCACATAACAGCATCATCGCCTCACCTCGTTCGTGTCACATACCATCTCAATCTGAGCAAGCAGTGCCTGCGGAGCTACTACGCTGTCAAAGCCGTCCATCTCCATCTCCACACCCTGTTCCTCTGCGTGCAGCATATCGCTGTCCTCGTCAACAGGAGCTGGGTCTGTAGAACATACAACGGGAGACGCCATCTCGACCAGCACGTCGTCAGTGGTGTACACGTCCTCCATCGCTTCCTCTGCGCTGGACGGGGCCTCGGTGTGGATAATGTTCAGATCCACCGCAAAAGCATTGTACGTGTCGCGAGCCGGCTCAGGTGAGAGGATCTCGGCATCGACGGCCATGACCGTAGCCTCTGCAGTCTCTCCTTCCGTCGCAGGCATCTCTTGCGCCTCTGTCACCGTGAAGACGTGCGCAGGCTCGGTCAATGCTGCGAGGACGTCCGCCGACATTCCTGGACACGAGCCAAAGTCAAAGGCAAGGTCCTCCATCCGCACGCCCCATTCGCGCGGCTCCCCTTCTACGGCCATCGCTACTTGCACAGGCTCGACCTCGACCACAGAAGCAGTGACGGAGTGCTCCGGTGACGTACCGACCGGTGCGACAGGGTGCTCAATCTCGTTGGCAGGGAAGGCCGGGGCGACGTCCACTGGGACACGCTCTTCGTTGTGCTGAGGACCCTTCGACTGGTGCTCGACTTCTGCTGCTGTGACGGACCCCATGGCCTTGGACGCAGACTTGGGCTTCACACGAACACCCTTCAGCTTGGTCACAGAGCTCTTCGGCACTCGCTTGATATCGCGTTCCACCAGCCCGAGCAGCTTCCGCCATCCGCGCCGACTGCGACTAGCTCCAGACGCAGAGTGCTTGACCTTGACACTGCATCCTTGCACAGGTACCACCTTGACCGTCGTCGAGCTCTTCAGTGCGCATGGACAATAACAAGCATGTCAGACTCACCGATGCCGTTCCCTCGCGTTCACCCGTATGTTCCGACTCTTGCTCATCCCAGGCGCACCTCCGCCAGGCTTGTTCATCATACTGGTGCTCCTCTTGCCTTCCAATCTCGTGTCGCGTCTTCCTCCGCAGTGCCTTGTGCCGCCCGTGCATATTCGACAGTGTCCGGACGACCTCGAGCTCCAACCTCCGTGTCCCTGCAGGTGTCCGCGGAGGGAGAGCGTCTGCCTCACTGGCCGCAGCCGCCGCTTTCGCAGCCCCGCGCAGTGCGAGGAACGGATACAGTGGCTCATCCTCGGCCTCCTTCCTCTGAGCCCGCGGCCTCTCGATCCTCAACTCGCCATAAGCTGCCTGGCGACGGAGTTGAATGACCAGCGGAGCAACCGACTTGCCCTTGCCGCGCGCTCTATTACGGATCCCGCTGCCGGAACCCATGTTGTATGTCGAAGAGACTATAGGAGAATTAAAGTAGCAATAATTAGGAGAATTAGGAGATGCAGGCGTTGAATAGTGATAGATGAAAGAGAGTGGGTCTGGTATGTTCGGGTTCGACTTGGGCGTGACGCGTGACCGTTCAACAACGCGTCGACACGTGTCACGTGATCGTGCGCAGGGCTCGCGTCGCGCCCCGTCAACTGTGGCGCATCGCATATCATCTTGTTAAATCTCTTCTCTGAGACCACACACACAGTCTTTCTCTCAACATCCATGTGCACTCAATAACCCAAGGGCAAGTCTAGAACTGGCATAAATGATTCAGAGAGCATTATACAAGTGAAAAAGGGCGCACGTGTAGCCTTGTCTGGCGGAGCATCGCTCACGACGGTATCGTCATCAACTGAGCCTGTGGCACGATACACGCGGACGGAACTATTGCAAGGAATACATACGATAAGAGACACCGTGTGATGCAAAGAAGTTCAGCGTCAGCTAGGCTTTGATGCACATGCTGTCCTGCGCATCTTTGCTCCTGGGTCGCTCCTGGGTCGCTATTGAACTGTTTCGCGTGAATACAGGTGGTCTCTCCTTTCGTGCGACTCCTAGCTCCTGATCTTTACTCCCGGGCCGGCCCTAGACTACGACGCTACCCTTGTAGTCCTCTTTGAGATGAGGATATATTCGCTATCTGCGGTAGAGCAAACAGAGAGCAAACATCCAGCGGCATGTGATTCGTAAGCAGCCGTAACGTCGCGCACTGCACGTTCCCTGATGGTGGAGGAAGTCAGAACAGGTTCAATGGCCCAGGCTCGTAGCTAGCCACGATACCGCATACTGATATGGAACTCCAACGACGACATCGTTAATGCTTGCGGGAGCAGTCGACCTATATATGGCTATGATATTGGCCGCTGCATTCTAGCGTATGGTGGACCAAGGTTAAGGCTATGCTCAGAGGCACAGGTATTGAACAGAGAGCGCCGTAAGTAATCAACAGTTGTGATGGGACACACAACAGCAGATAATGCCGACGTCGCATGCATACGAAACCCGGGCTGTCTAGCGAGCCTCACCGGAGAGACTTCACTCGAGTGAGCTGGGTGTTAAATTCTTTATCAGATGGGAGAGGATATTGACAAAACACAGGTGTCGACAAGTGTACTACACGAGAAGAAGAGAGATGACAGTGATAAGTGCCATAGCAAGATTACGATTGAAGTGACATTCCCACAGCGGTTCACAACCGAAATGAGCGGCGGTCTAGGGTTCAGGTGCCTGAGCGCTTGCACCGGTGTCCTTGTTGCGCCTCGTGGTCGCCACTTGAATGAGCGCCACAATCGACCGTGTCCCTTCACAGTCAGCAGCTCGTGGCATGTAGATATTGACTCAAATATCCACTACGATACAATACTCGAATGTGCCTTTAGGAATGCTCCTCGCTCGTAAATTGTTCGCTAGCACAGAGGAACTTATTTGAAATGATATCAATTTGGATAGATAGGTCAGGACATCCTCAGGGAACGGGGCTCACAGGTATCCTGAAGCCGCTTTTACAACACGATGAGACGGGCACTCGTGAGAGTGAAGACGTGTGAGAGCGATGAAATTCCAGCTGTCCAATCGGGCAAAAAGAGAACAAAGTCACATCATGGCCCATTATGTCCGCCTTGTTCGGTCGGTAGTCAACGGTTCCAACCGCATCTGCGATCAGCGCCTCTCGCCATGAGCTTCGATGCTTGCATTATCCCTGGGGATCCAGAGCTCACTTTGAGTAGCGGAAATGAAAAGGATGCGCGCCGCAGTCTCTGGTGTCAGTCGGGACTAGATGTGAAGGTCTTCGGAACAAAGGACAAGGACTTTGCACAAGCGCCGAGGACGCACCGTGGTCTGCCATATAAAACACGTCCTGCCTCACAGGCGAGTCCCTCACCGCAATCCAACAAAGTCTGTGCACTGTTCTGCGTAGGTGAGTTCTGTGTCGACTAGTTCACAGCGAGCTCAGAGAGCTAATCACAGAACCGACAGTGTCGTCGACCACTCCCTCCTTTCCAATCACAACTGGCCCATCACACTATGTCATCCCAGTATTTCTATTACAATGCGCAGACTCCTGCCGCCAATGGGAACACCGGTGCCTACGGCGTGGCACCCGAGCAAATCCCCAGCTTCGACTATCCGCCTCTACAACACCTCGCCGGTACCGAGCCATCAGCACGCCCAGATAGAACTGAAAACAATGAAGCGCTACTCATGAACACACGACGGGTGAGCTGCCCGCCAAAGTTTGGCCATATGGTGACTGACAACTGGTGCCAGACATTGCTTCCGGACGACATCTTTCCAGTTGTGCCAGGCTTCGAGATGATGCCCTCGACGACGCTTGATGGCGCGCGAGGGTACCAATCAACCTTGGGGCCCGGCTTCTCACGGGAGGTCGCTCGTTGGCACACTGTTATAGCTGACGGTGACGAGACTAATCAACCCTCGGAGCCTGATCTATTTGCTCATATTGATCTACACATACTCGATCTCGTCGCGATGGGGTCTGGACATGGAGATCTCGAAGAGCTATGTTCGCACTACACACCAGTAGGTGTGTCAAGCGTACCGATGCCTGGCCTACGACCCGTAGGGCAGTACATCAATATCACTCAAAACATCGTGGCCAGCGGAAGCAGAGATGCCACAGAGGCTCCCCAGGATGGCGTACTTCCCACCGCCGGGACCTCCGACGCTCCCGCCTACATATTCAAGCGGCGACGATCATCTACAAAGGCCGACAGGAAGTCGACATCGCGGCGTACACGCGCACCAGCAATTATAGCCACCACTCCAGACCGCACAGCCCAAGGGCCAATCCGGTGCAAGATCTGCAAGAAGAAGTTTGCACATAGACAAAACCTCAACCGGCATGTACGGACCACGCACCTGGGCGGGTGCAAATGGGACTGTGTCATATGCGGCACCAAAATATCAAGACATGATGCCTTGAGGCGCCATCTTGATAACATCCACAAGTTATCGGGTTTGGAGGCGCAGCAAATTATCACATTTGTTGGAGAGAAGATGTACGCTGCCATGTGAAACACTCACCGTCCCTGTCCTTCTTGCCTCGCCGGCGTCATATCTGGCTCGTATGTATCTGTGCTGCGAACGACTCCTTATTTTCTATGATCGCGCTGTATTTGTGGTTTTACGAGACTGTTATTACTTCTATCTTGAACTGTTTGCGAGCTGAGGGCTGACTACTGTCGATAGTCGCTGCTGAGTATCCATGTCCGCCTGTGAAGACGAGGATTATGACGGTGGAAACCGATCGATGACTAGCATTGTGAAGTCCCTAGAGAGTCATGCCAATGCAGCATAAATGAGCAGATCCAGTACGGCATCGCAATTGTTCAAGTCTAAGCGAAGTTCGTATAACAGTAAGAGCTGAAGTAAGAGCTGAAAGCACGAGGAGCGCAGGGTCGTCGTGGGCATCCACCGGCCGTTGCCGACGTCTTTACCTATTTCAGATCTCACAATAACTTGTGCGAAACACACCAGGACCCCGGCTAATCCCCCAAGAGCTCTGATCCCACGCAGACCCCATTTCGAGGGTCAGCCCATGGTCGATTTCGGGGGAACTTCATATAACCTCGCCTGATTTCGGTTGATTTCGGGGGTAAATGGGATCTAACATCAAAAAACCGCAAAAAAGGGAGAAATCGCGAAAAAATCGTGCGCGCGATTGCACCATTGTTACTGTTAATGACCAAGCGCGTCCGACTGATTCGCGTGTGCACGCGCATGCATGATGCCGCATTATCGCGTCAGGATCGGCGCGATGTTGATGTGCCCCTGGTGTCCCTGTACCTGTAACCTCATTCCCCTTTTCTTTGAACTTTCTCCCGAGATAGCAATCACTCACCTCGCGTAGCGACTGGCTATATACCCGGTGTTTCGTGGCACGGACTTCAGTTGTCGTTTGCACACCTACTGAAGTCCGTGAGTACTGTCCCTTTGATACTACGTACCATGCCTGTACTGACTCGCTGTAAAGGATCGTTACCTCGTTAGGTACATCAATAATTAATGAGTTGTCGTTTGCA
>NW_020169836.1:298810-355952 GCF_002117355.1 Postia placenta MAD-698-R-SB12 | reverse complement strand
GTGCTCTAGAATCCGGCTCCCGGCTGTCTTGCTGGTCATAGCTAGTGAGTCTCTGCTTCGCTTGCTAGTATTCCTCGTACTTATTCAGATGCGGCCTTGTCGTCAGTCTTATTTACACTCTCATACGAATGCGTACAATGCACATCACATCCTATCGCGCTCCTGCAGGGACCACATCCATCATTCGCGCATCCTTCTCATCGCCGTTTCGAAACGCCCTGCAACACTATGCACAGCATTGTGCCATCCCCTCGATTATTTATTCCCAGTGACCTCAGCGTCTATACGCACTTGCACGCCCACTTGCAGGTGCGCAGTGCTCTGATACTTCCTATGCCTTCTTGGCTAATTATCTGCTTGTCTCAGCCTCTGTATGTTTCACACCCTTCGCTTACGAAAATCACGGCATTTAGAGCGACTCGGAACAAACAACAAATTCTTGGAAAAGTTATATGGATGCTCCTGCTATTGTAACAAGCTAGCTCCAGCGGTCTAGGCATCGTCGTGGTCCTGCTCAACTGTAGGCGCACTGGGTTGATTAGCCACTTTATTATCATCGTCTGTAACATGCGCGCAATATACACACACTGTCACATATGATACTCGGCTTCCAGCCTGGTCGTACCTTTGCCTGCGTGTACAAGCCGTCATTCCACGTTCTGGCCTGCATAGCGTAAGGACGCACCGCACTGGCACGTCTGATCTCGGCTCGGGAGTGAAACTGGAAACGAGGGTGACGGCGATAAAGGTTCCAAAACTACAGTCATCACTCAAATTGAGGTTGTCCCCGGTCAGCTCACATGTGGCTCAGCTGTGCGCACTGGCAACTCAGTGTCGCACAACACTACGTTGACAGCGCCGCGACGGCCACCGGCGTTTGCCGCGGACGACCGCATCTAAGATCATAAAGTTAGTGGACTGGCCTATCACTCTCACTCTCACTACTATACCGATTCACTTCGACAAAAGCGCTATAATATGGTATTCTGCACCACTTCACAAATGTCTTAATTATTACCCACTGCTCTGGGCAAACGGAACCACATCCTCGCTGCCGATGAATGACTCACGAACATTGACGACGCACCTTTCAACTTGAGATTCAGCTTCAGAATCTGGGCTCATCGCAGTTGCTCATCTGACAAGACGTCCAGTAATTATTGTTACACTAAATGTCTGAAATGGACGGGCGCGGCAAGTTCAAGCACACGATGGACGGTGGTGATGACCGCGAATTCCCGCAGGTATCGCAGCAACAAGACACATGCGGACCACGAAGAACTACGCAAAGGAGCTCCTGTGTGCAAGTAAGGATATGGGGTACAGAAGAGCACGGACGGAGCATAATGGACCAAACATGGCGAGTACTTCAATTGGCTCCCCATCTCTGAGCGCAGATCGTGGCAATGCATGCGCTCTCCTCGTCTGAGGAGAAACTATACTATTCGACATACCGGGTGAAGGACACTTTTGTGCAAATGTTGCCGAGTCCTTGCATAATCTGCACTCTGGTAAACCGGCTGCTGTTACTATGGGCTCAACTTTCCTGACGGGCGGGGCGTGGGACTTCGGTGGTCCCTTGGGGCGCTTTGTCGCCCCAGTTGGTGCAAATTAGCGCTTGCTTCTGGGTGTGGACGATGACGCGGATGGAGTAGGGTACTTGCGGGTGTCCTTGGAGTAGACTCATAGCGGGTTTCGTTGTCGGGGAACTGGGTGTAACTTGTGCTCTGCGTGCCACAGACTGGACTCGCGTTCGCTCGCTACGCCGCGCGGCGTCCTATGCGATCGGTGCACATGAGCCCCAATGCCGTTGTGGGCTTGATTATTTTGCAAATATGTTTGCGCTAAATGCAATTGGATATGTTAGACGTACGGATGTGTTCGATCGCACTGTCAATGCTGGACCGGCCGGCGGTGGAACCGCCACGCAAAGTTGAAGTCTATACTCTTTGCATATGCAGGAATCATGGACTGAGATAATGGGACGGATTTCAGACTCCTGATCAAACGAGAGACACCAGGGACTTACATCGTGCTTTGGGTGAACTTCGAACAAAGGAGGATGCATCCTGGCCTCGGGGTCTATGTCGAAGAGCATGTCATTCACTTGAGTGTGAACGGGCTGGCTTGCTGCGCGAGATTTGGATCCTCCGGGTACCATTCTATTTGTGTTGTTGATGGGTGGTATGTGTGGCTGAATACAGACACATGACATTGTCAGTGCTCTGTAGAGAATGAACGGCAAATGCAGGTCTACGCACATCCTGGGACGCTAGAGACAATCATTGAGTTAAGAGAAGACAAGATCAAGGGCTGGTTTATACTAGCACGTGGTGAGTCCTCGGCACCTTTCCCGATTACTCGTCCTTTGTTCTGAGAATGTACGTCCACATAGCGTGCGTGTATGTATTCCCTACTCAAGCGAAGATATGGATCCTAGGGATAAGTATATAATGCAAGCATTGTCGATGCTGTTGGTTGTTGGCTTGATAATCAGCAAATGATAATGGAGGGAGTTGATCGAACAATGCACCCTGATAGGCCTCAATATGTCTTTGTTCTTCTCGCGTCGATTATGGAATTTGCTGATGGGTTGCCCTGGCCCAGGAGATGCACATCGCGCGACCTGGTATATTTACTCATTACCCTGTTCTGCGCCAGAGCCAATGTCACATTGGTAATTCACAGGATAGTGTCTTCAAGCCGATGTCCAAGCTTTCGGCCTTTCGGATGCAGCATTCGGATGTTGGCCGCGGAGCCGCTTCGAGCCGCTCTTTTGAGCTCTCGGGCGAAGGTGTGCTTCTGAGCTCTCGGACGAAGGTACGCTTCTGATTGAGCCTGCTCCATTAGTTGAGATTGTCGTTGGAACTGACACTGTCCGCCTTCCTAGGCTTCGATGTGACAATACTTGCACCCTGAAGTGAGCGTTGTGCCCGAGCGCATGCACATTACGCAATAAATCGGTAAATTGAAGCCTGCCGTGGTCGTTTTGAAATATTTGGGCCAATGCAATCACGTGAAGTGCCATGGTCATGCGTAGGCTGATAGCAAGTTGAACTTTCCGTGGCTGTTCGCAACCCTCCTGTTTCTTTCATCACACCTTATCGCGGACTTGATTCGCTACTTACTCCCGGTGACAGCCTCCGCGACACAACTTCCACAGATAGACATGTTTACAATTCCTATGAGGCAAGGCATGCCTGCAGCAGGGAATCATATCGCGGAACCTGCAGTCATTATCGTTGACGGTTACACTGGACTACTCCCACCCGCGCCTGCTTGGGACACATGCAAATCGGTTGTGGCTGATGTCGAAATGCACAGTCAGGTCGAGGTCTCATCGTTCACGCAAGAAGTGACGGTGGGCATATGCGTCGCTGATGGCGCACCAATGGACGTGGATATTGTAGTCGCACCTCAAATTGCAGATGGCGTGTGCACCGAGGAAGACAGCAACATGCTCCAGGAAGAAGACGAAGCAGTTGAGATGAAGCTCGACGGCATTGCCCACGAATTGGCGCCACACACTCTCATCACCCCTCGCCTCATGTTTCCGCATTTGGGCTATACAGGCCTTTTATTTCCGGAAAATATCCACCCACAGCTAAGTCCGCCACTCCTTGCCGATCCCATAAATAATTTGCAGCCGTTGCCACCGCAACCTCCGTCAATATCCGCCGTCAACTCCTTCCACGCTGCGGTGCCCATTGGCACAGTGGCTGAGCTAGCATTCAGCGTGCATCCGTACTCAGCGATCCATACGAGCTCCGAAAGAGACCATTGGAACCCTGGCGGCTTATGCGATGCTCCATTAGCCACTGCGAATCAGGGAGAAGTAAAATTTGCCAATGCGTGTACATCATATACAGGTACGTGCACGCGGATTACTGTTCTATCTGTGGCATTTGTTTATACCTAGTATCCGCAGATGCCTTCTGTAGGAGGACGAGGAACGGAAGAGTAGATTGGGGCGGCATCATGAATGCAAACATGACGTCGATCAAGATCTACCGCAAAACATATTCTGCTCTCATGGGCGCATATCTGGACGACGACACTTGCAAACAGATACGCGCCAGGGGTACGACCGCGCATAATGCGCGGGAGGAAATGCGTAAACGACGGAAGAGAATCTTGCCGAATTGCGCCTTGAATCCCGAAGGGAGCTCTAGATCCAGGACGCGTTTTGCTCAAAAGCTGCAGTCAGCTGTGTACGCGCGTATGCCTCTGTTTCCTCTTCCCCTACTGACAGGTGCGGGCAGGAGCGCCAAGGCTCAGAGGCACAAAAGGACGAACAAGATGGTCAAGCACCGTACAGGCGATGACCTGGCTGAGCTTTGTCTCATGCTAATGCGGTTGTCATTGATGACCTCGTTCGACGCGCTACTGTGAACGGATAAGACAGTGGCGTCAAGCTCCCGTCCTCAGGCGCCCACGGACCCAGCTGACGGCATTCTTTGCCTGATCCTTGTATCAGACGCCATGGCAGATACAATACTGCACGGGAGGATGACCCACCGTCTCTAGTAGACTCCGCTACGGCAAATCTCCTCAACCTCTACGGCGTCGTTACCGCGGTCATCTCATCCGCCTACCCCCGACCTCTCATTGGCTTCATCCATCAATGTGAGCTAAGTGATAGAATCTTCCTATCGGCTTCCTCGGCTCGTCATTTGAGCTACATATCGAGTTTGTCTCGCTTGCTCCTTTTGTGCGTGGCCTTGCTTCGAAAACACCTCTTCCTCTGATTCTGACCTAATGTTTGCTGCAGCCATTTCTTGGATTGATCCCCGGTGTACTCACTCGTTACCAAAATTTCCCTTCAAACTGTGACGACATATTCATTCTCCCGGCATCGACTCGGTTTCCTCGGTCCCAGGGACTCGGAACTCGCGGGAGGCATGTGAAGACGACCAACGGTTAAATGGTAGTCGTGTACTTGAGTTTAGATACGCGGATTCGCCCGTATCTGTATCCAGAAGTTCAGCAAATCTTGTGGTGCAAAGGGAATGAGACATCGACAGTTGGCTTTGACAGCCTTCACGGGATCTCAGTTTCTTGTGTTTGCTGGGATCTACTCACATCTATATATTGATCGCTGGATATAGACCTGTAACCATGCAGGTCTTCGCGTGTGATTTGGGGAGGGTGTAGCTGAGGCAGGATTGGTGGGCAGCCAATGTGGTACTGGCTTAGCATGACCTTATCTAGCGGATCATATGATGTTGGCAGGGTATTGGTGAGGACTGTCGAGGACCGAAGTTGGCCACGGACCTCGTAGATATAAAGTCGCACTCAACTATGCATTCTCCCCATGAAAATACCCCCATTCGAACGGTAAAGCCTAGATTGTTGGCCATAATCGTGGCCCGACAATGCGGAGTAAACTCGCTCGACATCAGGATATTGAGGCGTGAGTCGGTACGATTCCATTCTCACTACAACATCGCCTTCTATTTCTCCCTGCTTGATCTTGATCACCAGGTGGACGGGACGACTCGTGTAATAGATACTCGCCGCTCTTAGCATGTCCTTGTCTAGAGGATCTTCTCTCGTCCTCCGAGAAGTCGGGACGGCTGGTGCGAGGCGCCGCCGGCCACGTCAATATGAAGCCACAATCGTCTATCTGTCCTCCCCATGTCTATCAGGCAGCCCCTGGCCTGGACATCGCAACTCCGGTTACCAACATAGATATTGTGAGTATCACATGGGTTCATCCTTTGTAATGCACTTGCCGAAAAGCAACAGATGAGCACTCTACAACACATGCCTGGCGGGAGAGCATCTCTATCGACCCAGCGTTACTATTTGTTCCATCCGTCCGAGAATATACTCTCCACTGACACGGCATGGCATGGGGGCATGGACAACACTGTCGACCCAGGAGACCCAGCGTACTCCCTACTGGAATCATTAGGGCTACATTCGGTACCAATCCACGCAGACGATGTGTCACACGTGTCTGCTCCTGGTCTACACATTGTAGAGCAGGAAACAAACAACAATGCACAAATCATCCAGGATGAAGACCTTGAGCACATGCTTGACCTCGATCTCGAGAATGCTCGTGAAGAGCCTGACGACATCGATCATGACGGCACACCGCGCGACAGTGTTTCCGCCGCAATCACCAACCGACCCTCTGACCTGCGGCAGTCGCTCAACGTAATTCCCCCAGTTTCCCAGTCATGCGCACCACCTCCACTTCTGGTGCAGCGTGGAAAGGGAGGTCGCAGAGGTGAACTGTCCTCGCTGCTGCCCCCAAAAGCGGCACCATCCAGGACTCAGCCCACATGGGCTGCAAAAAAGCCCGCCCGCAATGCAATGCGGAGCTCCGATGACGTGCATGATGGCGACCGCGGAGCGACGACGTCACGCACCAGTAAGAAGATTCGACTCACTATGCCTCCTGCTCCGCTTGCTTAATTGCGGCAGGACCGCAGCATCTCTGTCCAGCAACTCGTGGATCCCGCAGCCTTCGAGTGCCCAAAATGCAAGAAGCCAGAGGCAGACTTCACGAAAAGGCCTCAATTCGAACGGCATATAAGGGGCTGCCTCCTGGGCAAATTGAACTCGTGCTGGGTATGCGCGGAGGAGAGAAAGATTGCCTTTGCTCGGACCGACGCTCTGCAGCGTCATTTCGAGGCGAAGCATCCATGGGCGCCGGTCCCGTCGCGGAAGGGTTGATGTTTCAGGCTTGTCTTGAATGCTACGTACGACACACGGCTGATTGTAGTAGATCTGCCTCGGTCGACGTTGAGCAAGTGGAGCACAGCTGAAGGAGTAATTTGTTCTTATGCTGGTGATCTCGAACCTCCGGGTTGTGTATAAACGCTACGATAACAATGTTTCGTGTCGCCGGGTAGCTTTGTGTGATGAAAGGACAAGATGATCAGGCGTGCCATCCGAGATGGTCCGAAGATGGACCGGCGCTTATGGGTGTACCATACCCGCGTCATCTGAATCACGTAATATTGCGCTGCGTCGTCGAACATACAGCAAAACCAATATTGATAGACCTCCCCTCGCAAAGTATACACTTCGGCAAAGTGGGGCAGAAGCTTGCGGCAGGAGTCGGCAGTGGTGCAGAGACGGCGACCGGCAGCCGATCAGGGGCGGGCTACTGAGTAGACGCTTGCTGTGATCCCTTCGTCTACCGACCATGGTCAGTAATCGACGATATATGGATCCTGCTCAGAAAGGATTCGTTGTATACATGTCTCGCTTTATGGGTAATGATCAGAAGCTACTGGTATTGCGTCACAGTAGAGTGCAGAACTCGTCGCTGTCTGCCATTGCTTGCGGAAGCAAGCGGGGTAGACCTCGACAAACGGACGAATATTGAGGCATTGGTGTGGATTACTTCATATGGCTGCCGCGAACAACCTCTGAGGAATCAGTGCACTTCACCCCAAGGTGCCGAGCGCCGTTATGCTCCATGCCGCCTATCTGTACTTTTTGCGAGGGAGGTCTATCAATATTGGTTTTGCTGTAATATGACTAATTTCATTACACTCATGTCGGGAAATTCACAACCCGGGAATCACTTTTACACATGTATGCCTAAGAAGATAGACAACTTGAGTGTACTCTCTCATACTGAAACGTACATAAAGCAGGGCGACAAACTTGGGAAAAGCATACTATACAACGCTAACATCAGCTGTGGCCGTTGCGAGCATGTGCAATTACCAGTAACAGTCAGCAGGCATCGGCATGTCCGGAAGGGGATTGAGTAGCAGCCTCTCACGCAGCTTCTGCCTCTCTTCTCCACGCACGTCCTTGAACATCGGGTAGTATTGCTTCCTGACATTGTACCATCGCCTTTTTTGCTCAGCGTCGTTGTATTCACCCAAATCGAACATTTTGAGGTTGGGAAGGATCTCTTCCAAGAACGCGGCAGCCTCGGACACGGGACCGTCAATGATTATCCACGAAACTTTGAGTCTGTCAATCTTGGGGAGCTGGGGCTGCGCCGGAGAGTTCGTTGTCGCGGGAGGACCTGTGTAACCGCTCGCCATGAATGGAATCTCCAATTTCTCTAGACGTGGGCAATGGGTGGCGAAGGACTGGAGAGATCGCCACGATGTCTGTACCTCGTCGGCCCCCCAAGGATATGATCTTGAGGTGAGACCCAAATCTTCAATTTGTGGCCATGCGACCGCCAATTGCTCCATAAGCGCGTCGTCATAGTCTACCGACCAGTTTCCACATAGATGTAGCCGTCTCAGTTGACGGAATGCGAGCAATGTGTGGAGATGATGTGGGCGGACAATACATTCACGGGCAAGAATGTCTTCCTGATCCTGACTGACTTCTGAAGAGTCCCCTAGCTCTATGTCGAGGTCCGTCACTTTCAATGGAGAGAGCCGCAGTTGAACGGAATTGAATAGGGTAGTAATTCCGGAGCCATCGCTGGATTCAAGTGAGTAGACAGAGATGGTCTCTGCTTGGGGAAACCCTGTGTGCTCCATGAACCTGAGAAGCGCGGTGGAATCTTCGGTGAAGATGTGCAGCTGGCGGAGCACGGGAAAATTAGCCTGAATGCTGGACTGCAAAGCTGCTCCTATCCAGTACTCGGCAGCGGAGGCAGTCAGAGCGAAATTCAACTCAGTGAGCGTGGTGGAGCCACCGAGATGGCATAGTGCGCTTTCAGTCAAAGGGATCTCGTTGCAGCATAGTCTTCTGAGCCTCGCCAAGCGATTTTTCAGTGAGGAAACCCACTCTGTAACAGGGAAAACGAGGTCGGATATATCGGGGGAGACCTTGATGTCTATCTCAGTGAGCTGAGGACAGTTGTTCCCAATCCTTGTCAGGAAATTCGTTAGAGACTGTTCTGAGACTTCGTCTTCGTCATCGTAAAGCATTGCGTCTACGACAACCTTTCTCAGCTGTGGGCCAATGCATAGGCAGGCATTGTCCCACGTAGTTTCAGCACGCTCGTCGTCATAATCTTGGCGACATATGTGCAAGGATCGGAATGACCAGTCCAGGGTGTGGATGGAGGGGAACAATGTAGGGGCTGGAAGTGACTTGACCAGGGCGTTCAGTGCGCGCGACGGGATCATATCGGTCTCGTATCGCAGCCATTGAGAATACTGTCTGCTGCCTCGACGGAATCCGATCTGCTTCACCAGCGGGGCATATTGCATGATTGCGGTGAAGTCGCTAGCATTGAGGCGTCGTTGTAAATCCTGTGTGGGTGGTAGATTCAGTACGCATCCCGCTTCCGAGAGAGACTGGCTACGCACATAGACTCTGATGGTTCCGTTCGACGGGAACGGTAAACTATGTTCTTTGAACCTCCACGCATCGGCCGGCAGTAGGCGGAATATGGGGATCATGTTTTCCAAGCACCGCCAGAGCACTTCAACTGCGATGGGGTAAAATGTTCTGCACGACCGTGCCAACACAGCGAGGGATGGGTAATCGTCGTCGTCGTGGACGTACTGACAGATCGCTAGGAAGATCTCCGCCACCGAGACCACTTGATGCATTGTATGCGTTGGATACGTCTCAACGATGAGATAGAGGATGAAAGTGTATATGTCGACAATGTGTTGAGCAAGTAAAGGCAAGGAAGAAGGAGGGTCAAGCGCTGGCAAGGCGTCGTGGCCGCAAGTGTGGTGGAGCCTTCTTCCCACGATGGATTGTGTTGTTGTGGCCCAAGCGCTTGGTCTTTTGCATCGTGACTTGTCTTATTGTTATTAATGATGCATTGCGGTCGGTATGCCAATGCAGCCACCCATTTTCGCCGACATCCCATAACCGCCAACACGATATATTGCGAGTATTGACGTGAGTATCTATGATGGCGCAACGCTTTAATATGCCTTCATGATATTCCTCGTAGAATGTTTTAACTTGATAATCCAAGAGTGTCAGCACAAGGTAATGCCGATACAGCCAAACAGGCCGATTCCTGCCACCTGTTCCGTTGCGGTGAGGAAGACCGCGGCATGCAACACATGCATTCACCTGAGCACGTACTCAATGGTTCGAATGACTCCGGAAGAGCATTGGGCTCACAGAGATGATGCGAAACCACAACACCAACATGCTGAGGTGTTCTGAGAAGCCGTATGTGTGGCGAAGGCACGTGTGAGTGACAAGGCCTCACAGCCATCCAATCGGTCCTAGGGAGAACAAAGGCGTATTCCGGCCTATTATGCACGCCTTGTTCGATCGGTAGCCAACGGTCCACTCCGTACCTGCGATCAATGTCTCTCAGTGCCAATGTTTGTATTTAGGGATCTGGAAGTCACTCGAAGAGCGGAAATTAAAGGATGGACAATGCACTCTGCAGTCGCAGTCAGAGTCCTATGTGAAAGTTTTCAGAACAAAGGATGAGGACTGTGCATGGGCGCCGAGGAGTCACCTTGGTATGCTACATAACCCCTGTCCAATCCCTCACCATCCTCACCAGTAGCCCGTTCATCTTGATTTCAGAGCATTAGCGTAGTCCCGCTCCTGACGTCCCAAGGTTGACGCCACTCAAGCTACGCGATTTTGAACTCAGAGAGGGGACACCCACTTAACAGTATCCACCATCGCGCCCTTCTTTCCGATCACACTTCGCAAACCTCGACATGCAACATTACTTCTCGTACAACCCGACACGAGTCGTCGAAGGAACCCCTTCCGCCTCCCCCCATCTTCCCGACCCAGCAGCCTCCATCGACATCTGCACGCCTCTCTTTCCTGAGGACACGATGTATTTCCAAACTGTTCGTGGACCATACACTCATCGTGGATTCTATTCGTTTATGAGTGGCTGCGAAGCCGTGGTACCCACAATGGTCGAGCATCAGGTGAGCAGACCGCATAGGTACAGGCTAGAAAGAGACTTACACACGCACCTTAGAACTTCTTGAACAACATGACTGTTCCAATGGAAACACTTCACGGGATGGACTCTGTAGAGATGTCCAACGACATATCAAGGATCAACATGGGTTCGTGGCCAGGCCCTTCGCGGGGTCATCCAAGAACAGACGTCGCAATCGCTGGAGAGCCTCTCGCCTTGGACTCAGATCCGTTCTCTCACATCGATTCATATATCCTTGAGCTGATGGCCAAGAATTCTGGGATAAGCTATGACGACGGGCTGTCGTCACACTCCACACTATCTGGCGTGTCAAGCGCACAGATGCCTGACCTACATATTGTAGGGCAGAACACCTATAACACCAAACACATCAACAGCATCAGCGAGGACGCCACAGAATCGGAGGGGCATGCTGGGGTATCTGTCCTCGCCGAATCATCCACGGGCCCCGCTTACTGGCTTGCACGGCCACGTGCACCCACGAAGGCAAAGAAGGAAAGGAAGGAACCACAACGTCCCCGCGCACCGGCAATCAAGGCAGCACGATCTCAAGTGATGTCGAAGGGGACGCTCCGATGCGAAATGTGTGATCGCGACAAAGACACAGGATCGGAAGACTACGCACACCAAGCGTCTTTGAACCGGCACATACGGACATCACATCTCGACCGGTCACGATGGCAGTGCACCTTGTGTGACAAGTCAATGGTCAGGAGCGACGCACTGGGCCGGCATCTCAAAAGGCAGCACCACATGCCCGAGGCGGACGCGAAAGCGGTCGTCGCACATGTTGCTGCTAGCAAGTATCTCACCGACTGATCGCTCACTTTTCCCGGGTAGTCGTGCTCTCTCCCTCTCGCCTTGCCCTTCGCATATCCTGTCTTCATATTGACGTAGTACTCTCCTGGTCGTATTTGTGATTGCCTTGTATTTATGATTCGACGCCTATATGATTATCGATGCATATGTGTTTTTTGATGATTGTATGAGATAGTGTGAGCTGCATGCTTACGGACTGCTTGTGCTCACAGCTGACTAGTCGTCTGCTTGTCTACCTGTGAAGACCTCGATGACGATCGATATACGACATTTTTGTCACGTACTTGCGTCGCTGACTACCATCATTCCTTGAGGCGTTACTAGGGTGGATGTGCGTCTAATCGTCAAGATGGGAGAGCAGCATAAGAATCGGCGTAGCGTGAGTCTGCGCAACGGTGAAGAATGTGATGAGCCGTCGGCATTTGCCGTGGTCCTATCTCATACGGCGAGCGCACTTACGTCATGATTCGCTGCTGGTCCCTAGACAACGCGAACATAGCCTTCGACTTACAGGTCGATCTTCTACAGCTGGGGTCCCATCTACGAGCTCGCTGTATATCTGTTATCAGCCTTACTTCGAATCTGTCGCACCATTTTGGATATGCCTGAACAAACTCCCGACTCCCACGGACATACTCTTCCCTCCTTTCCTTCCTTCCTTCCTGTACGTACTATCTTCGGTCACACCGGACGATGATGTATTGGTATCAAGAATGCGAACCCACTGTCCAGCTTTGGATCGATCTTAGGCTCTGTTCAACCCACTCCTCCTGGCTAGCTAACGAAAGTATAAAAAGCGCTACAGAAAAAGAAAAAGAAAACGCAACATGTTGCAAATTGGATGTCTCGGTTTTGGGTCGTCTGGTCTCGTTTCTGACTCTGCCTCTATCGTCTTTGGGAATACATCCATCACTGCTGTACAATCTACCTCGGATCGGCCGCATCTCTGGCTCTGACTACGATCCGGCTCACTGATGCATTGACACTGGCCCCGTTCCCTCGGTTGGTCTTGGAATCAACAACGCTCGACTTTTAGGACTGGTCAAACACTCATGTATGGTTCGTTCTCACTACTACTCATCACGCATTGCTGGTATTTGAAGTACATCAAGTTCAGCGCGCTGATGACAATCCCCATGCCCGTCCTCGCGAATATAAGTCACTGGCCATCTTTCGTATTGTCTCAGGAATTCAATCTTCCGCATACTTTGTGGCTGTCGCATCATGCAAGATATCTGTCGATGGATCTTGGGCGTGAACTGTCTTATTCCACCAGTCTGACCAGAGTCTCACGGCAGGGTATGCCATGTGTACTTTCATGCTTCGAACGTGAGCTCTGTATCATCAGGGATAATGCAAGCATTAGTGCTGACGGGAAGGAGCTCTGATCGCAGGTGTGAACTGAATTGGTGGCAACCGATTGTGACGATTAAATTACAGGGAGTTTTAATATGCCATGACGAAACTCTGCTCTCTTCATGCAGATCAGTCGACGCTGTATGTGCTCCGCTCGGGCGTACGTCCTTCTGCATTGACTTTGTTCCTTTGTGTGAGCGGGTGCGCGCAACTCTCCTTCAATGCCATTCTACTTACGGACTACGCGTTGCATCTTATCCAACAGCAATGTCGCAATGTTATTTTTCGGCGTCAGCGATACTTTTGGGGACGTTATTGACTATGAACTGCTCCAGGGCTCAGCCTCACGGAAGCCTCGCGAGTGCCACAGGATCGGTTGCCCCTCACGCTACTGATGTGTGATATTATCCACTCCACTAACGAGACTTGTCCAATTGCTATCCTGACCTACTCTCCAGGAGCGCAGGACAGTGTCTGTTTGCTTGTATTTTGAGAGGGATTGGTGTCTGCAGCGCAGCCTCCAGAATGTGTACGACGTATGAGTGCAAATACAGAACATGGCCATCATGGTGAGGACTGTGTTACTAGATTGTCGCTGGAGCATTTCCTCATCACATTCCAGATAAAGCACCACGAGTATAATCCACGTATCTATTGTGTAGGGGCAGAGCGTAAATGTACACACTGTCCATGATACAAACCTTGCATGCATTCGCTAAAGTACTAGGCTCATGCCCTCACAGATGGAATAGTTCCGAAGCCCGCCGTAGAACGAGTAACATCGTCAAAGATAACTGTCTGCAATGCTTTGTGAGTGCATTACAGGCCTTCGCCACAATTTTCATCAAACACCGTGGGAACTCTTCGTCACAGACATAACGCTCGTCTCTCCTTCCCTCTCCTTCCCTCTCCTTCCCTCTCCTTCCCTCACTCCTCCCTTCTCGCGCTCTCCCCTTCTCTCCCTCTTTGACACATTTCTCCTACCTCGCAAAAATGACTGCATCTGGATCGACTGATTTATTCATATTCCCCAGGTCATCAACGCACCGAGCACTCGTGGTCGCGGAGATCATGGTAAATATTTGCCTCTTTGTCCGAGAGGCAGACGTTAAATGGCTTGCGATACTCGCTCGGACATGTCGTGCGCTCCGCGCACCTGCTATTGAAATCCTATGAGGGCGCCTCAAAAACCTCATACCAATATTCAGGTTGTTGCCCTCCGACGCATGGACGTTCGATGTCGACACATGGACCTCAAGCCGTATCTATGTGCGTGCTCTGCTTCTGTCAGCCAATGAGTAATACTGACATAGCCCCTGTCCACCAGAAGCTGGAGCGTGACCTCGTTGCTGAGGACTTCAAAGTCATTGAAAGATATGCGCCGCTCGTGAAGATCATCGGCTTCAGGCGGGGCGGCAAAGGCAGTCCCCGCTACGAATCCGATGTCCTTCATACAGGACCTACGAAAATCATGACGCAATGTTCTCCTCAGCCTCTCCTATTCCCGGCTCTTCATACCTTGGACTGGCCACACACCCTATCTACTCGTTTTCAAGGCCCTCACGCTGGATACAAGGGCTTTTGGGCTTGTGCGGGTCTATACATCAGTCCTAAATTCAAGAAGATCGTCATAGACTTCTCCATCCTTCCTTCGCATGTCCCACAAAGTCTCAGAACTCTCCACTTTCGTGAGGAGGATTGGCGCAGAATGCCCGCAAATCACTGAGATGGATATCGATGTCACTACATGGGGAAATGACAGACCTCACCCTTCAACCATAGAATGGTCCTCCTCGCTGGCCTGCCGACTTGCACAGTTCCAGGTACTTCGTTGTGGCAACATTCCTCTGCACGGGACTGCACTGGCTCATTTAGGCTGTTCGTCCGCTCTGAAAGAACTATGCGTACTTCTGACTCGCGACACTGTCGACTCCTGGACATCAATGTCTCTCAAATCTAGAGGTCAAGCACGCTTCGTGACACTCCGAAAATTAGACATCCGGACACAAGACCTGACAGCGTTCAATGATCTAGCGAATGGCAAATTTATGTTTCCACAAGTGGAGACATTCAGCATTGACTGCTCCTCGTTCCCATCTGCATCTGAGGTCGATGCATTCATCAACGCTCTACAGGATCTGTTCTCGCCTTCGCGACTCCAGTGTCTATCTATGGAGACAAGTCCCTGGGAAGATCAATGGCGCAGCAACACTATCTCGTCTTGTGGTGGTACTCTGCGGCGCGACCACCTGCGCAAACTTCTTGCTTTCCGCAAAGTACAGACAATCATATTACAGGCACAGCTGGAGGTTGATCTCGACGACGACATAGCGGAGGAAATGTCAGCAGCGTGGCCACAGATAGAGACATTGAGCATCTCACCTCAATGCAAGCTTTGGAACAAAGACGAGATAACGGCGACCTTGCGTTCTTTGCAATCATTTACCACCAATTGTCCACGCCTGATTCATTTGGACATACCGTTTCGCGCAGACGGTGCCAATATCCACCTCCTGTCACCACGTACTCCACAGAATCGCGCTCTTGAACGTCTCGACCTGAAATGGGTACTCATCGACGAACATGTCTCCGAGGTCGCAACGCTGTTGGGAAAAATTCTTCCTAATCTTAAGATTGACATGAATATCTCCGGCAACTATGAGCAATTCAATCGGTGGCTTGCAGTCAAGAACGAGCTCAAGTCGACACTAAAAGGACCTACAGAAGACGAAGCGGATACTCCATCCGAAGCCTAGAGCTGGCTACGCTGAGCCATTGGACAAGGAATTGTTGGGTTTAGAGCGCTGATGGCAGGCGACCAGCGCCGCGCTGAACCAGAATTCCATTGACGCAAGTGTTGGCGGTATTCGTGGTGAAGTAATCGGTCGTCTGACGACGGCTATATTCAGCAGGCAAATCAGATCCATGGATGCGAACCCGCGCTCTTGAGCAGCCTCGCACAGTGGCCATCCGGACATAAGGATACATTCACACGTCGGAAATCATCTCCTCACTATGTCACAATCAGCCACATCGACCTTCCTCTCCTATTTGATCAGTCATTCAAGCTCGCCTGAACTTCTAGAGGAAAAGGACTGACAACGTCGTGAACTGCGCTCAGGACACGCGCCCCTTTCTCACCTAGGCAAAGCTGAGTCGGCGCTATGCTCTACATGCGACACTAGCAGAGAGGCAGTCCTACGCTATATTCTCGAGCACTCAACTGCGACGCGCCTTCCTCCATCGCACCTGCAAGCGCGATTGTTGCTTAGAGACCCCGAAGCCCTTTGTCGCCTTCTATACCTCAAGGGAGTCTCGCAATCTGGCGCTGTACCCTGCTCGGACATGTCCCGATCCCCAATGAAACCGGCTCTTTGGTCACCATGCCCGCTTGTTAAACGTGCTCATAAGCTCACCAAGGATCTCGCCTCCTCGGCCTGATGTCAATACCAAGCTCGCCCGTCCAGGACATTGCTATCACCAAAATCTCTGTACGGGTGCCCGGGAACTTCGCACTGCTGAGACCCCCGCAAAGGTCACTGTTGCTCACGTCCAGAAGAGCGCAAGTTTCTTAGCCCGTTCAGGCATATTCGGCAAACCGTTGAGCATCTCGTCATACTCGATCTCCGGGAAATGCTGGACGTCTACCATATTCATTGCGTAACAAGGATCACGATACATGAATAGATTGTGGGCCTCAGCTGCATCGATTGCTCATCTGGAGTTTCTGAGCACGCGGTGACGCATCTCACATAATTACTAGCCAACGTATGGCGGTAGAGGAAGGTCGAAGCGGCGTTCTGAGACATGGGTGATGAACAGAGAACGTGTCGCGAACTGAGGATTCGTGTGCAGCGTCTGAGTTGGGTTGGACCTACGGCCGACTGGCTGGTATGTAACGTTGATGTCCTCAAACGATTATAAGACTGGATAAACCAATGTTGATATGACTTGTTTGGACGAAGACCCGGGGTTTCAATGAGTCTCACCCAAGAGACGTCGCATGAGTGAGCCGCGTAACAGGTTATTTGACGAGATTCACAAAAGCCATGTGTCGACAAGAGAAGGAGAGAAGACGATGGCAAGTGCTGTGGCAAATACGGCTGGGACGGCCTTCCTACAGCGGTTGAGGAACCTGAAATGAGCGACTTAGGGCTCAGGTGCTTGGGCTTCCGCATCCGTGTCTCCATTGTGCCTTGTGGCCGACACCTGAACGAGCTCCACGACCCAACGTGTCCCCGACATCCTACCACCAGCCGCATGGGATTATATATATTGACTTCAATATCTGCTACGACACGATACTTGAACCTGCCTTGAAATGCTCCTCATAAATTGTGTGCTAGCACAAATGAATCAATATCAAATGATATTAATCTGGCCAAGTATGTCAGAGCATCCTCAGGGAACAGGGCTCATGAGCTTCCTAAAGCCATATTTACAATGCGATGAGATGCGCATAAGCGAAGGCGCGTGCGAGTGACGAGAGTGTCCAGCCGTCCAATCGGCCCAATGAGAACAAAGGCACATCGTGGCCTATTATGTCCACCTTGTTCGATCGTTAGGCAACGGTTCCAACCGCGTCTGCGATCAACGCCTCTCGCCATCAGCTTCGATGCTTACATTCTCTCTGAGGGTCCGGAACTCACATCGAAGAGCGGAAATGAACGATTGCACGTTGTACACTCCGGTGTCATTCAGGACTGGGTGTGAAGGTTTTCAGAACAAAGGACGGAGACTTCGCATGAGCGCCGAGGACGCACCGTAGTCTTCAATATAAATTGCATCCTGCCCGACTCCATCCCTCACTAACAACTCTCTCATCGCATCCCAACAAAGCCTGCGAGCTGTCGCTCCTGCTTAGGTGAGCTCTATCTCGACTAGCCCGCACCGAGCTCCGAGAGCTAACCACAAAGTTGACAGTATCACCAATTGTATCGCAACTTGTAGATCACGCTATGTCATCTCCATATTTCTACGCCCCGATGCCTGGCGACACAGCGACCAACTACTTATTGTTATCCAACGCGGAGACAGACAAAAGGATCTACCCGCACTTCGTCCTCGAGAACGTTGCGTATCGTCAGCAGGCAACCGGCAGTGCTTCATACAACGGTCATGGCCTTGCCAAGTCTATGGACAGCTTCGAGCCTGAGGTACGACAGAGATCTGTACACGAGGTGAGTTCATTGCATAAGCGTTGCCACTTAAAAACTGACGAGCACCTCCCAGGATCTCTCATCCAATGGCATTGCTCCTGTGGAGGCGGCGTGCGGATCACACTCTGTACAGACACCCCACAATATGCCAACGATAGAGATGTTTTCGTGGCCCGCCCACTCTCAGTCTTATGTAAAGACAAGCCCCACCATCAATGAGGGGGCTTGTACCACCTTGGGTCCTGATCCTTTCGCCCACATCGACCTATCCATCCTGGAGATGATAGCCTCGGGCTCTGGGATAAACGATTGCGATGAGGAACCCTCGCGCTTCACATCTACGGGTGTGTCAAGCGCACAGACCCCTGACCTACAGTATGTAGGGCAGGAAGTCTGCAACACTCAACACATCAACAGCAT
The DNA here is from genome assembly GCF_002117355.1 of Postia placenta MAD-698-R-SB12. Taxonomy (NCBI): domain Eukaryota; kingdom Fungi; phylum Basidiomycota; class Agaricomycetes; order Polyporales; family Adustoporiaceae; genus Rhodonia; species Rhodonia placenta. The sequence goes on along the minus strand of NW_020169836.1, from coordinate 337,370 downwards.
CAGCGAGGACGCCACAGAATCGGAGGGACACGTTGGGGTATCTCTCCTTGCCGAATCCACGGCCCCTGCTTACCGACTCGCGCAGCCACGCGCACCTGCGAGAGGAAGGAAGGCAAGGAAAACACCACGGCGGCCCCGAGCACCTGCCGTTAAGGCAACGCGGCCCCAAGCGACGTCGAAGGGGACGCTCCGATGCGAAATGTGCGATCGCGACAAAGACACAGGGTCGGAAGACTACGCACACCAAGCGTCCTTGAACCGGCACATACGGACATCACATCTCGACCGGTCACGATGGCAGTGCACCTTGTGTGACAAGTCAATGGTCAGGAGCGACGCACTGGGCCGGCATCTCAAAAGGCAGCACCACATGCCCGAGGCGGACGCGAAAGCGGTCGTCGCACATGTTGCTGCTAGCAAGTATCTCACCGACTGATCGCTCACTTTTCCCGGGTAGTCGTGCTCTCTCCCTCTCGCCTTGCCCTTCGCATATCCTGTCTTCATATTGACGTAGTACTCTCCTGGTCGTATTTGTGATTGCTTTGTATTTATGATTCGACGCCTATATAACTATGAGTGCATATGCGCTGTGATTTTGGATTTTTGGGTGAGATAATGTGAGTTGCATGCTTACCAACTACTCGTGTGCTCACAAACGACTATTGTCCGCTTATGACCAGTAATGATGAATCTTGATCAAGACACGATGCCGCATCGCATACGTGTGTGACAGGCCATCGTCATTCCTTGGATTGCTACTGGTAGGCGTGGCCCGATCGTCAAGAGGAAAGAGCTACATAGCATGGCATTGGTCCCAGTGATGACGGTGAAGAGTGGGATGAGTCACCGGCATTTGCCGTAATCTCAGACTGAGCTACATACACGGTACTAATACGCCGGGTTTTGATGCACAAACGGGTACTATAATTCCGCCAGCCCACTCGGTGCTACAGGATCCAAGTTATCAATCTATTGCGTCGTAAGGCCGGAGTCGTGGTTGTGGAGCGGCGAACGTACTAGTAGTTGTTTAGGGCTCCTGCTCTATTGGAAGTCTCGAGTAGGACTCGGTACCTTCTGAGCTGCTTCACCGCCTTCACAAAGCATTACACCTCCAGCAACTTGATTAATTAGATGATGCACGGAGATCGCGTCTTTGTATGTGTTGATATACGCTAAGTCGGATCGGCTGTCAGGACGCTGGTTGCGACGCGTCGTTCGACGCGATCACGTGACACGTGTCGACGCGTTGTTGAACGGTCACGCGTTACGCCCAAGTCGAAATACCAGACCCACTCTCTTTCATCTATCACTATTCAACGCCTGCATCTCCTAATTCTCCTAATTATTGCTACTTTAATCTTCCTATAGTCTCTTCGACATACAACATGGGTCCCGGCAGCGGGATCCGTAATAGAGCGCGCGGCAAGGGCAAGTCGGTTGCTCCGCTGGTCATTCAACTCCGTCGCCAGGCAGCCCATGGGGAATTGAGAATCGAGAGGCCGCGGGCTCAGAGGAAGGAGGCCGAGGATGAGCCACTGTATCCGTTCCTCGCACTGCGCGGGGCTGCGAAAGCGGCGGCTGCGGCCAGTGAGGCAGACGCTCTCCCTCCGCGGACACCTGCAGGGACACGGAGGTTGGAGGTCGAGGTCGTCCGGACACTGTCGACTATGAATGGGCGGCACAAGGCACTGCGGAGGAAGACGCGACACGAGATTGGAAGGCAAGAGGAGCACCAGTACGATGAACAGGCGTGGCGGAGGTGCGCCTGGGATGAGCAAGAGTCAGAGCAGACGGATGAACGCGAGGGAACGGGATCGGTGAGTCTGAGAGGGCCTTCTATGGTTCTTGCACACTGAAGAGCTCGACGACGGTAAAGGTGGTACCTGTGCAAGGATGCAGTGTCAAGGTCAAGCACTCTGCGTCTGGAGCTAGTCGCAGTCGGCGAGGATGGCGGAAGCTGCTCGGGCTGGTGGAGGGCGATATGAAGCGAGTGCCAAAGAGCTCTGTGACCAAGTTGAAGGGTGTTCGCGTGAAGCCCAAGTCTGCATCCAAGGCCATGCGGTCCGTCACAGCAGCAGAAGTCGAGCACCAGTCGATGGTTCCTCAGCACAACGAAGAGCGTGTCCCGGTGGACGTCGCCCCGGCCTTCCCTGCCGACGAGATTGAGCACCCCGTCGCACCGGTCGGTACATCACTTGAGCACTCCACCGCTGCTTCTGTGGTCGAGGTCGAACCTGTGCAAGCAGCGATGGCCGTAGAAGGGGAGCCGCACGAACGGGGCCTGCGATTGGAGGATTTTGCCTTTGACTTTGGCTCGTGTCCAGGGATGCCAGCTGAACTCGTCGCAGCTCTGAACATGCCTTCGCACGTCTTCACGGTGACAGAGGCGCAAGAGGTGCCTGCAACGGAAGGCCAGATTACAGAGGCTACAGTCATGGCCGTCGATGCGGAGATACTCTCACCAGAGCCGACTCGCGACACGTACGACACTTTCGTTGTGGATATGGATACTATCCACGCCGAGGCCTCGTCCAGCGCAGAGGAGGCGATGGAGGACGTGTACACCACTGACGACGTGCTGGTCGAGATGGCGTCTCCCGTTGTATGTTCTACAGACCCAGCTCCTGTTGACGAGGACAGCGATATGCTGCATGCAGAGGAAGAGGCTGTGGAGATGGAGATGGACGGCTTTGAGAGCGTGGCAGCTCCGCAGGCACTGCTTGCTCAGATCGAGATGGTATGTGACGCGAACGAGGTAAGGCGGTGACGCTTTTATGTGCAAGCAGGGTCTGACGACAGACTGTTTGCGTTCAAGTCTACTCAGATTGCGGCCAACCCATCTACCAATGCAGGGCCAGCTGGAGGCCCGGTCGCGTTGATCTCCGCAGCGATTGATATGGCGCAGCCTGAAGAAGACATCGAGATGGGGCACCAGGAGCAGCCTGTGATGGTGGAGGAAAACATCAAGATGGGTGTCCAGCTGGTGTCTGTGGACGCGGTCTTCGGTGCGGTCGCAGCAGCACTGATCGCAGCAGAAGATGGAGGCGGCAACATCGAGCAAGACATCGATGCAGTGCTAGACCACTTTGGGTTTGTGCAGGAGTGCACTGTCGCTCACCTCGACCAGGAGGACGCATCTGTGGGGGACATCACACTCGTTGGTGGCGCACTTGACGAAGACCACAACGCGACGTCTGATCAGGATTGGGACACGACGTTCGTGGAGGACGCTATTGCATCTTCGTCGCCGAAGACGGAGAAGCAGAGTAGGCTTCCTGCAATGCCACTCCCGGAGGTCGTGGTGTCTGGGTCGGATCTCGGCGAGCAGGTTGTCGTCGCTGGACTGGAGCACGTCTCCATCCCGCCCACCTCGTCCGCGCCTGTTATCAGCCTGCAGACCCTTTTGGATGTCATTGCTCCCCACCCCGAGCTGCCCGACCGTCTCCTCGAGGGCCCAGTTCAGACCGCTGGGCCGACGTTCGACATGCAATCGCTATACTCGACACTCCCTACGAACACCACTGAAGACGCAGAGAAGACGACGAACGCAGGTAATTCAGGACTGTTCAGTGCTTTTCAAGACGATTTCTCTGACGATGATTTCACTCCGAACATGGGTACGAGCGCAACCGGTTATGCTGTGTGATGTACGCCACTGACTATCGCATGCTTGATGGCAGGTTCATTCTCTAGAGCGACGAGAAGCGGCAAGGTGTATGGCGGCGGCATCAGCAAGGCCAAGAAGACTGTCGCCCAGCCGGCGCGCAAGTGCACGTCTAGTTTGTCGAGTGGGCTACTGGATAACGACGCGTTCAGGGCGGTGCGCAACAAGAGTGCGGCAGAGCAGAAGGCGCGGAAGGACACACGCAAGCGATACAAGAAGATATCGCGGAAGCTTGCACGACAGGACGCGGAGAGCGCGGAACCCAAGGGAGGCTGTGGACGATTCCGGCTATCAGCTGTGTACGTGTCGATATCGTGTGTTCACACTCTCGTGCTCACGCTGTGACGGACAGGAATCCAAAGACCGGACGGCGCGAGAAGATGACGCCGATCACCACGATCAAGGAGAGCACCGACGACGACCTCGACGTTGACGTGCTATGTCGCATGTCGTCGAGTCTGTCGTTGACGACGTCGCCCCATGGGCGCACCGGTACTCAAGAGGCGACGGATTGTGCGGACGACCTGCTGGGTGCGTTTGCATCGTTTGGGCTCTCGACGGACGCTCCCGTGGCATCGTCGACAGGCGGCTCGGCGCTAGACGATCTGTGCGACCTCTTCAATGCGCTGGTCTGAGACTGTTTTTGGCGTGAACTCCAGACACAATTTCTAGTGATCTACCTCAACATGAATCTACAATGCGTCAAGACTCGGATCCATCTACGCCTGTCTTGGTTTTCTCATTCTGGGCTCCGTTTCTCGTATTCTCGGCCTCAATCTTTCACAAGCGTCTTTTCTTGGCTCCCGCCATGGTCTTCTCTCTCGCCTGCACGAGTCTCGGATTCCTCTACTTTTATTTCCTCGAGCTTGGATCTTTCTATGGCTTGGAATCGTCTCGATAACTCATCCTGGGCTTCATCTCATATTCTCGACTCGGTCTCATGAACATCTCGGCATCGACATCGATTTGTCAGAATAGTCTTTTCTGGGTTTATGCCTTGGTCTTCTCGCGCACTGGCCGACCTTTTCTCACTACTGGATCGCTACACAACAATTTCGAAGACTACGAAACAACATGAGCTGGCGGCGACAAGAGGCGAATCGTATCTTAGGCTTAGTCTGACTCACTCTCTCTGGCTCACGAACATACACAAAACACAAAAAAAGAAGATAATGAAGAAACGCGACAAAAACAGAAGAAAAGACAAAATCCTGCAAATTGACTGTCTCGGTTTCTCGTCATCTCGTTTCGCTTCGTTTCTGGATTTGCCTCTATTGTCGTTGGATATGCACAAACTACCTTGGAGCGGCCGCATCCTCTGGCTCTAGTCACGATCTGGCTCACTCAAGCGTCGACATCGGCCTCGTCCGCTCGGTCGGTGCTGACATCGGTAGCGCCCGACTTCTTGGGTCGATCGAACATTCAAGTGTCGTTACGTCTGTTACTCGTCTCACACTGCTGGATCTCAAAGTCTATCCAGCTTGACGCGCACCACGCGTGTCCTCGCGAAGAACAGAAGTCACTGACCATCTTCCGTATTGGTCTAGGAACTGTCTCCGTTCGCATCCTCTGTGGCTGTCGCGTTATACAAGATGCCTGTCCATCCGTATCTCGGACGTAAACAGTCTCGTTCTGTCAGGGCCATTTCTCCCGTCGGTGAGTTGTCACTGTAAACTATCATCACGTCGTCTCATGGGTTCGATAGCATCGTGCAGACTTCTCGCGGCTTCCTACTTTCCGGCGACCGGTGTCACTACCAGCGTTCTAGCTCGTCACCGCCCGCTGACAAATCCGTCTTGTTTCCTCTCTGACGGCATCAGCTCCTCGTCAATACCCCTGGCCTTCGTCTGCTCACTCTGGACTGGTCATCGGATTTTCCTGGCGTACCGTTCTTCGTATGCCGCCGTATTCTCTAGTCCTTGGACATGAGTGCGAACAACCTCTCCTGGACTCGACGTGTAACTTCAGTCTGAAAACATTTCAATGGGCTGACTCTGACGATTCGTTCACGACAATAATGTTACAATTTCTGTGCGCTTTGGATCTCGGTCGCGCCGGTCGCGTCATCCATACCTCACGCGAAGATCACTCAAATTACACTACAGCCTCATGACTACTTGCCCTTCCTATGGCGTACTCCACTATCCTTTATCTGGGCGCAGTGCCACTTTCGCAGCTCCACGTTATTAGTCTGGCTATTGTTGCATACTGGGTGTTACCTTGTGGTCACGTCTTCCTCTCGGATACTTCCTCTCTATTCTCAGCTCATCATTGCCTTCTCGCCGCAACCTCAAAGCAGTTCTGCTCATTTGGTAGTTCCTCGCGACTGTTCACCACTAGTGCTATTCTAAGCTACTCTGTCGCGAGTTGTGGTTATACTCCCAAGCGTAAATGCGCCTCAAATTTCTCACCTCAGGACAAAGAATGTCTTCAAACTCTGAATCCGTCGCCATCTGGAGCTATCCGCGTCTTTGTTTCTGACCAAATATCGCCTTCTCGGTTCCGTCTTAATGCTCTCTCCTGCTCTCTTCGCCGACTGCTTGCTGTGATAATTGTTCTCTGCCTTTCATTCTCGCATCGTAACCATCCTTCCGGTCTTCAAAACTTCACACAGACTGAGGTCCTTCGCCCTTTCTACGCTCTACGATCCATCTCGCGGCCATTCTGTTGCTGTTCACACTCCTCCAACACACCCTATCCACTCTCGGCAACAATCTCCCCTTGCAATATTACTTCTGCTGCTCATACTAGGCTTCCATGCACTCGGACGTTTTCTGTCGTCGTACAGGGGATGCTGTGAGTGCTTTTGACCTGTTAGCTCATGGCCGTCGGGCTCACTGGGATCATTCTAGATATGCCTTCGATATCAACTCATTGTCTCGTCTGTGTCTCCCTCGGTTAGCGTCATTACTCACTAGCCACCCTCATGATTCGGTGTACTTCCACATATCTCCTACGCTAACATGACTATTCCGGCCTCTTACATTCCACTAATACTCGTTCGGACGACGCCTCGCCTGTTAGTCGCCAATGTCTGACGCAACATATGAATCCCCGCCTCACGTTCGGCCTCGCTATATCAGTGCTTGATCGCCACAAGACTTCTACTCCTCGACTGGAGCATGGCTATCCGGATTGTCGTCGCACTACAACTAGCGCATCCAACCGTCTATCTATCTGGACTGCGGCAACCCCGCCCGTCACAGTCTCACATTCGAGGCTCACTTCGTCGTCTCTCCTAGTCTTCGACATGGCCATACATTCTGTTCTATCACCCCAGTGCTTGTCACACCACTATCTGCTCCAGGATCTCCTACCCTTGCTCGGTTGCTCGACATCGCAGACATATGCACTACCTCAGTGCTCTATCTCCTTACGACTGCACAATCGCATCCTTCTTATCAAAGACAGTGCTTTATCTATTCATCGAGTCTACATCTATCCAACACTCTATCGTTCGCGGGCTAGGTTCGTTACTAGCGCGTGAACACATTCTGTGAGTGCTACCTCTGCGTCGCCCGACATTATTCTGACTCGTCGCGAACGACCCCAGCCTCTGGACATATCTCGAACGGGTTCCCTACATAACAAACTAGACTTCAAGTCGCACACCACAACTATCCCCATCGCTTTCTCATGGCTACTTGTGATACCGCAACGGTCGAAAGAACGTCACTACCCCGCTCGCCCGTACAGTGCTCTAGAATACTAGCTTCCGGCTGTCTTACTAATCTGACTAAGTGAGTATTCGCTCCGCTCGCCAGCATTTCTTATACTGACTCGACGCGGCTCAGTCATCAGAACTCATCGCTCTTCGATACGTATGAGCAGATTCTTCTATCAACATAGTACTATTGGAGAACACGCTCATCCCTTACACGCCTATTAAGCATCCTTTCGAAATGGCTCGCAGGACTACTCGATCGCAAACCATTATGCCGTCTCTTCGATCTATAATCTGGACCCACCGCCCTACAACCTGACCAGGCGGGAGTTCGCGACGCGTTACTGTCTCTATTCTCCAAGCGCCACAATCTGAGATACAATATAGCCCCGCTTGGTGCTAAGCCTCTATTTAATTTTGTCATTCGTACGCACAGAAATATACGAACTATACCAGTGTAAAGTAACTATCTCATTTAATACGAAGGCTTGATGAGTTTGACACTGTTTGCCCAGATGTGGGATTTCGTAACGCTTGGCGCCTTCTGATTGTCAATTATAAGTTGCTCCATGCCTTCTGTAGACGACCCCAGAATTTAGAGACTGAGTACAGCAAATACCGGGATCGGGGTGATTGAAGCGTTACAACCGGACCAGACTTTCCACCCGACTACGTACGATACATTACATGTGGTCTCGTCGTATTCACTGGAAGAAATATATGCATCGCTATCGCTATAAAGTTTGTATTCTGTCGCGTTTTACGAGTGCACATTTATATCTCCGAAATATAACCGGTTGGCGAAAGCGACCTCCGGGGGATGCCGAGACGCTACATCTAAGATTCCAAAGTTAGACGAGACAAAGGACAAAGGCTGCAACTCGAACCTCTATCCTCACCTTCAGTTGAACATGCCATTCTGTCGCTCGGGCATACACCGCGCCACTCGTTCAAATCTCTGTTGAATAGAAGGTCACCTCGCTGTCAATCAGTTCTTCCTGTTCCTCAGAGCAGAACGTCATCGCATCGCTGGTCCAAGCGTCTCTGTGTTCCGCTCATTCATGCCCCATTATCAGTCTCGGAAACTCGTGATTGGTTGCTGCGTCAGGCTATCGGAAAACGCGTGAGCACGCAGTCCACACTTGCTGAAGAGACACATCATATATTGTGGCATAGGCCACGAAGACAGAAGCTATAGACATAGGCACATGATGAGCAGGCACAATGGTCAAGGCAGTCGTACGTGAATGGAGGCAAGAATTTGCGAAAGAGAAAGGAAATCAGCAGAAAAAGTGGAGAGGAATAAAACGATGCGAGGCTAGTGGTCATCGGCCGGTGCAGGTGAGCCTTCGTTCTCACCCGCGTCCCTCTCCGACAGCCTTTCTTTGGCCCACTCTACTGCATCCGTGTACGACATTCCGTGCTGGCTGTGACAATGCCTCCCGCGCGAGTCGGTGCGTGAGTACATTTTGAGACAGATCGGGCATTGCCACTCCTGCTGCTTGCCCTTGGTGCAGCCTGTTGTCATGTGGCGGTCGCGCACACCGCTGCGCGAGAACCATGCATGGCAGTCGCTGCACTGATAATTCCGTGCAACGGGCGTCCAAGTCCTCGGCTTCCTGACGACGTGGGGTTGCCGGAACCTGGTGCGGGCCTTCTTGGAACGAGGATGACGTGTGTCCGGAGCGGGGGTAGCGGTGTAGCCGTAGCCGTTGTTGGTGTAATCAATGTAATCTGTGGTCTGCCCTACGTACGGTAGGCCAGACATGGGTGCGTTGGTTACGCCGTAAGGCGCAACGTGGGGCCCGTGAATGGCGAGACCGTGGTTGAATCCCATCGGATACCAATACATCGGCATGCTAGGAGCAATTGCCCCCTCGATGTAGGGGCGCTGGTAAACGTCAGGCACGCTGAAGTAGGGTGCGGCGGCGGGATACGTTGGCCATGGGTATTCGATGAATGACGTGGACTGGTATATGGGCTCTACAATGTGAGAGCTGCTCGCCGGGGATCTGGATGGGGTCCCCGTAGAACCGACCCCTGAAATCCCGCTTTCGAAGCTGGGAACGTCTAGAAGCTATGTCGGACGTCAGATGTGGTTTACAGAGTGGCGGGGATACAACATACCTCTTGCAAGTTAAGAGGTGGAAGGTCCCAATCGTTCTCCTGAATGATGGCTTGGAAATCAGGGACAACAGGCGAGTCCTTTGCGTTTAGAGGCTCGTCGACCTTTGCGACCTCCACTAGCGTTGGCGAGGAGAATGACCACCGGTCGGTACTCGTGGACGCCATTTCCTCGAGCTTGTCGCAGAATTCCAAGAACGGGTCGGAGGCCATTGCGGAGGGAACAGAGGCGATGTAGTGGGTGGGCTGTGGAAAACATAACTGAGGTCAGGGTGGAACTCACGATGTGGTTGTCTGACTCACGTAGAAATTGGTTGGTCTATGGAGCTGTAAGTCGCTGCTGAGTGCGAAGATGGTCTGAAGAGCAAGAAAGGAACCGCTTATATATGACTTCTGCGATGCCTCTGGTCCAGCTATAGATACGTCGAACACCGGGCATGTTCGCATTGTCCTTGCGAAGGTGAGCCTCCGGATCTTCCGAACAATGCACTTCTGAATGACGAAAGGCAGACCGGAGAAGCAGGACCAGTCGAAAGCATGCGAAATGAAATGCGATCGAGTGGCAAATGTAGCGACAGGCCTTTGTTCTCGGTGCGGCGATCAGAGGACGGTGACACTCCACAGTTCTCACACCAATGCAACGTTGTCCAGAGCGAACACACCTGTCTTCCGCCGTTCTCGAGCTCAGTAGATCCCACGGTCTGGCATCAGGTGCAAGAAGGCGTCGCAGGCCCGTTCATGGTGCGTGACCCTATGACCACGCGAGGAAACGAGTTTCCTGAACCGTCTTGCATTCAGCGTCTCTTCGAACGTGGAAAAGTACGACGGTCCTTAGGAAGGGTGAGATCGACTGTGACAAGGGTTCAGTTGCCACCTTCCCAGGATTACCTCTTCACTCCATTGTGCGCCACTCCTGCCTGAACACCTCATGCAGCGTGACAACCTTCTCTGGCCAACACGCGGCTCGAGCCTCTGTACGTACTTCGCGATGCAGATCTGTGGCTGAATGCTATCGTAATCTGCTCACACACTGGAGCTGTCAGGAGCACCAACGATTCGCGCCCTCAACGTCAGTGATAGAATTTGGGGATGGACAAACGGAACTCACCCTTGATGTGGTGCAAACTGCTGGTGTTTCGACGCGGGACCAGAGATATTACGGAGGGTAGACAGCTCTGCAGCATTGTAGGTCTCGCTGACAATCAGGTATAGGGTATTGGTCTCACATGCGCTTTGTTATATGCGAATTCGTGTTCGCATCGTCGGCGTGGGTTTTGAGCTGTGCCCGAAACTGGTGCAATTCACCGGAGAGGGGGTCCTCCATGTGCCGTTTGAATAGAGGTTTTCCCGCAAAATCTGCCTACGCCGTATCTTGGATATCTGAAGCCTACAGCATCCGTGAGTTGCTTGTGGCGGAGGAGGTAGAGCAGCAGGCGTTGTATCCCTGATTTTCCGGCCGCGGTATAGTGTCCCCATCATGGTCGTGAGCTCTTATTCGCACTGTGGGCTGACTCGGCTGGGTCCGTGAGTCGAGTCCAGGTCGGCGCCGGTCGTGAGGGTGGAGACCTGCCCCCAGGGGTCGCTCACTTTTGATCTCTCAGCCCGTGGTTTGCTTACGCTTCTTCTACCACAACTCCGGCATCTATTCCAGGTGTAAGTCACTGAATTATGTTCTTTATGCGTCGGGAACCCCAAATGGCATAACGCCACTCACCACAGGTTCGGGCGCCAGATATAACCGCGCGGCAGCGGGTCCCCACGATCTGCAGCAACTCCCCACAGAGAGGTTCTGCACGATGGCATCCATACCTAGTCCACGAGGGAGAACGAGTGTCGTGGGGCGCATTATGGTGCTTTCCCTAATGTCAGGATCTGCTCATTGTGGCTGGCATTTTGATCGGTGTCACTGCCATCGAGGCGGACATTCTTGAGATTTATGGGAAACGTCGCGCGGGCTAAGTTCTGGATCAACGCCGACCACTTAGACTGGAGATCTCGTTCTCCTCGAGCGCTTCCTTGTTGAAGTCGTCGTCAACATCCTCATCTGGCCAATCGAAGCCGGTGAATGTCTTCTCCCATCTTTGAGCTCCGATATAAAGGTCAGGATAGTATAACCCTGCCTCTGGCTCCTGGCCCCGCGTCATAGAAGGGGAGATTGTCGTCAGTATACAGAAGGAATGTCCTGTATCCCTCCGAGTATCGATTCTCGATATCCAGGCGCTTGGGGGCTCGACACTAGTCTCATCATGGTCGTGATCGTCGAAATAGTACTCCCACTGCGATGGCTGAGCAGGGCAGCATGGTACAGACTCGGCGCTGTCATTGAGATCGTCCTTCTGCAGTAAGAGGTGTCAGTGAGTCGAAGATTCTCATCAGACACGATAGAATTGGATAGGTAACTTCTTCCAGGGATTGTATCAAACCTGTGTAACAGTGAAGCTGAAGTGGATGTGATAGTGCAATGTCTGCTCTGGTCAGATAATGAGGCTTCTGGTCCGCCGCAGACCGTCTCACGTAGAGTGCATTGTGAAGGTGGAGCAACATCGTCACCTCTGGGTTTCGGACATCGTCCCGAGAGCTTATGGCTCAATGCACGATGTGTACGACAAGCTCTCCAAGAAGAGATATGGTGGAGCTTACCGTAGGCGATGTGGCTGTCCTCTCGCAGCGGGCGGAATGGTGGTAATTCATATCCACTGTTTTGTCTGCACTGTCTAATGGCTTAAGTGATGAGTGTCAGCGAAAGGTGAATCATGACTAACAGTGAAGATATCGTCGACATCCATGCGATTCGCCCTGTGCTTCTCTTCTGAGCAAGGTGGGTTATGAGTACCGCTAGGGATTTGTAGCACATACAGATGGGAAGCTCATGTTTTATATACTGCACACCCTGCATCGCCACTCATTGCGTCGAGTGGTCTGAGGCCAAGCATCGTTTACATTGTGTAAATGCTGAGGGGCGGCTCCAATGCGCCGCTCAGAGAGACAATGAAGGACATCGGGGCTCTGTGCTCCTGGATGACAAGCTGCTCTATATAAAACTGCCTCGCGCTAGTGGTGATAAACCAGGTGCATTCATTGTCAACAGTCATCGGCGACAGCATTGCGGTTAATTCCGGGTCGTTACTGTGGCGAAGCTCTTGCTCTGATGTCAGATCGTGCGCCAGTGGCAGAGTCTAGCTGAGATCCCTGTGTTTACTTAGCAGCGCATTTTTCTTTCCTAAGGAGGCTCTTGCTTGGTTGCTGCTCAAAGCGTTCACCTTTTTTATTCGGCTCCTGTAGTGACCTAGCATTGATCGATCGTCTGATGGTGCACGACCAGCGATTACGACTCGGACTCTGGTATGTCTTGGTAGATGTCGCAGCATACTGCGATCCCCGTTCGCAAGGAGAGGGGTGGCTAGGCTGCCCGAAAACTCAGCGTCTGTCCCATTGGCGTACCGTCCATTCTCCGCTCTTTGAGTTTGTCAGTCAGTCGCTGATTTTCTCACGCGTCTACGTCTGCATGATTCCATCATCTCAACGCGCACACACAGCTAACATCCTGCTCTGCCGGTTGCTGCCTGCTAGTATACCCCTATCCGTATTCGCTTGGAGGTCTATGCCTGTTCGTCAGCATCCCCCACAGCAAGTCAACGTTTGTGCAGCGTGAGACATATGCGGGAGCCGCGGCGAGGACACCAGGGAGGCCGTGATATTGGACAATCCCCACTGCGGCCAAGGCACTTGCTGTCTGTGGTGCTGGAAATACAGATTGAAGGTCGTCGCAATCGCGTAGAGTGTGTTTAGCGTTGCGGTAGCTACAAGCTTTTCATGTGTCCCTTGTGCCGCTTGCGGAGCCTCTGACGTGCCTTGATGGCGATTGCAATGATTGAACATCAATCCCCAATGCGGAAAGCTCGTCCATCGCTCATCGTCGTTCATTCTCCCAGATACCTACAGCACCCTCAATTCATCTTTGTATCATTCATTGACGACGCATAGAGCGAATGGTCGCGCGCCGTGAGTCAGTGCATGGTCGAAGCGCAGTTAAGACGTTTACAAAGTCTCCACTATATTTGGTATGTATGTGATGGCGGTATACCTACCTGTACAATGCGAAGGGCAGCAGTCTACTCACTGGCGGACAAGTACTAACCTCAGCTAAATACGGCAATCTGTGTAGGCGCCTTTCGGCAGTTGCCGGGTACCCAATTTGTTTTTCTCCTGCACCGAGCCGCGCCTGCACTCGCATATCCAGCTGGAATGGCCATAGCAAAACAAGAACCTCAAGAATCACTACTTCCTCCAGGCCCGAAATCAAAGCCTGCCAATGAGAAGGCCCGTAAAGATGCCTTGAAGTCCATTACCGCCACTCGTCGCGCATCCGCATGGCAGATCCACCGCTGGCCGCTCGACAAACGAGTACTGTTGTCGCGGACGCGCGTCCATCTTCCACGGACATACCTAGGACGAGACGGTGAAGATGTGCGGGTAGTGCGTGAAGGACAAGACCTGAACCAGTTCGTCCACCGACATTACTTCGAAGAACTCGACGAGGCGCGCAAATCGGAATGGATTAATTTCGTGACGCCTGACGGGGTTGTATCAAGAAGGTACGTGATGATCAGTTTTGGTCGAGGATATACTTGGGCGCCCCTTGTTCGGATGCGAGCGAAGAACATGAACGCAACGTAGGCACGAATACCTAGGCCCGGATCCTCGGGTTGCTGGATATCACTTGGACGTCGACGGGGAAGTGCACATCAAGTGGTGGGACGGGTTTCTGCAAGACCAGTGGATGGACAGGCAGAAATGGCGATTCGAGGTGAAAGTGGATGATGAAGGGAAATGGGTGGAGATTGATGACTGAAGGTGTCGTGAATTCGCTATGTGCGTAGGTCTGACACTGATCGAAAGTCCAGAACGAACATATCTCTCCTGTCGTACTCAGAAGGACTGTGTATACACCACCTGTACGTTTTTCGTGCTTAGTGTTTGTCTGTCCAATGCATGGCTGTCGCCCCCATGATCGAATATGAGCCCAACGTGAAGGACCTGCTTTGTGAAGTCCCGTGGGCTTTCCGTATATACCACATCTTGTAACCATTGATCACAGTAATTCTTGTCCTTAGCATACATCAGACTCGAAACTATCACCGGGGGCACCACACCTAACCTCAGATTAGGGGTATGTTTCGTCTCACAGTTCGGCAGTTTAAACATTCGCCGACGATGTGGCGCACGATGTGTAGACTCGCGTGATCGGCAGAGTCTTCCTTCCTGCTGCTACTGTTCCTGACGGACCGCTTGGACCGAAACTACAGACCTGCTGACATCGCACAGAAGGCGAATGCGGACGGGACGGAGAGCCTAAACATGCTATCGGCGTACGCGATAAATACCACTCTGATAATGCTTAGGGACATTGTCGATCTTCCCCATGGCATCACATCGTCTTTTAGAGGCTTTCCGAGCAACAAAACCAGCTTTCGGCGTGTGGATAACCCTTCCCGGCTCCCTCAATGCTCGAGTGGTGGCACAAGCCTCGCCCCACCTATCCTGGGTGATCATCGACTGCGAGCATGGCATGACGTCAATCCAGCCCGGAGCTGCAGAATCTATACAAGCCATCGCTGGTCTGGGCAGCTCGGCTCCTAGTGTGCTTGTCCGCATCCCCGCCACAGGCCCTTGTGCGGATGGGAGTGCAAGCTGGCAGATCAAGTATGTTCTGGATGCGGGTGCACGAGGTGTTCTGGTACCTATGGTGGGTCGCTGCACGAACTCTTTGTAAAGATGGACGCTGGTTCTCAACGTTGGCTGCAGGTGTCTACTGCAGCGCAGGCAGCGTCTGTAGTCGCAGCAGCTCGCTTCCCACCGAAGGGGATTCGCGGGTTCGGCAGTCCTTTCACTCAATCGGTTTGGGGCATCTCAGCCACCGAATATCTTGCCACCGCTAACGACAGTGTTGTTGTACTCATCCAAATCGAGACGCGTGACGGCCTTGTAAATCTCGATGAGATATTATCGGTTGATGGCCTAGGTATGCTCGATCGATTGTTGGAGGGCTTAACGAATATCGATATATGCTGACTATGCATAACAGATGGTGTCCTCATAGGGCCCTACGATCTCTCCCTTGCACATGGTTACCCCCCGCCGTCACCTGACCCTCACCCGGATGTTGAGGTGATGATCCAGGATATCTTACGCAGATCGCGTGTGAAAGGAAAGAAATGGTCAGTGGTGTTTTTCTCATTCACTATGCGGACTCCTGCGAGCGTTCAATGCTTTGAGCTTGAGTACCGAGCCCAGTGGGCTCGAAGCCCGGCCAGTGGCGTGATTTCTTCCGTAAGACGCGCTCACCCGTCTTGTCCCCTCAGTGCGATTTTCTGTACGTTAGGTTCACAATCATTCAAACGAGCACAGGAAGGCTTCGACATGGTGCGTATAGCCCTCATTTATATCGATGCGTTTATGCGGTATATTTGACACGCCGTATTCGTTTTGGGATTTCCACAGATCAACGTCACTTCCGACACCGGAGCCATGACACAGGCGCTGGCTCAGAGTCTCGCGGTTGCAGCAGGACAGGCCCCGGGTGACAAGGAATTCGGCTATTGAGCGTTTCCACTCCCTCAATCGCTTATAAGGCGGGGTTTTGGAGATATGCAATCGTAACACATACACATTCAAATCAGATAGTCCCTGATAATGATAATCAAACATGCATAGTTTGGACACCGGATAGTCCGGCAGATGTCGGTCTTTTGATATCTAAGTACGCCACCGGCATGACTGTCACCGAGGCCGAGCTTAGGCACGTAATGTTGGAATGACACGCTCAACGCACATACAGTGTCGTTGACTATCTGTGAAATTTAAGTACAGCATTGATATGTGTATAACGTGTTTGGGACCAACGATAGGTCAACTTTCAGAGCTGCGATACGTCGGAGGCGGTGGTCTCCCGGACGGTGGGCGAGTAACACGAGATCTCGTCGACGGCATATATGTCAAGGTGGGCTCGACCGATGGTGGAGGTTGCGTGATGGTAGCGTATGACAAAGGCTGTGTGGTGTCGACGCCGAGCAGATTGACATTCGAGTCCGTTTGTAAGAGCGGAGTTTGTGATGCTTTTCTGAGAGCTCTTTTGTTATCGAGTCCCCAATATCGCAAAGGTGGTGCTAAGCAGGGCATTTAATGACGGGAAATGTGGTCAGCGCGTGTGACATTGAACAGCCTATATATGGGCACGCACAAGAAGTTCCAGCGGGCACGATGAATGGCGATATTGTCGGAGTTAGGGACAAGCGAGCCCCATTCTCACCTGTTTGTAGCGCGGAGGACCGCCCCTGGACGGCGATCTGCAAAGCCGCGATCCGTTGCCTGCGATAAAGATATAACGCGCAGAGAATGATTGCTGTAAAACCCAGGATACCACCAACCACACCGCCGACTACCGTTGATGTGCTGGCTCTGCTGCTCGTAACAGTGGATGAAGCGCTGCTTGAAGACCCATCGGGGCTCCCGGTTGTTGACTGAACGGGTGTAGGCGATGACAAAGTGGACGATAATGTTGGAATAGATGCGGTAGAAGTTGACGATGATGCTGTAGTAGACGCGCTAGAGCTTGGACAATGGGTGAATGTGTCATTGTTCTCAGATACCTGATCCTGTCCTGCAGCTTCTCTTGTGTATGTACTGCAAAGCCCTTAACGCAATTTCAAAAAAGGAAGCAGGCTCACTCACTAGAACCTGCACCAACATAAATCTTAGAATGGGAACATGAAGCTGCGAAATAGACTTACCAGGCGCCGGTGTTCCAAAACAAATTGTAGAGGAAGTTGTCAAGTTTGATCCCTTCATTACAGACTGCCGTCTGTATTGCCACAGGAAGACTACAAACATGATGAGCTTTGCACAAACACAGGTCATAGATCTGGATTCTGCTTACGATTCATTTGTGCCAGAACCGCAGCCGTCAAGATACTTGTAGTATGCACCATTGCCTGGTTCATACATATGGCCATTTACTAACAGAACTCGGATGGATGCGCGCAGTCACATACCCGCGTCGATTCCGTTGACATTACCCCCGTTGGTGTCTTGCTGACAGCTATATATAAATGTTCAGCTCGATACAATATCCACCGAGTTAAATGTTTCCATACTTCATACATAGCATGCTCAGCGAGAATGCGATAGAGTTACAGCAGCATGCAGCTGCAGGAACACGTAAGTACACAACGGAAGCAGATAAATTCCAGATGCTTACTTAGCTGATCATTGCACTTGTCTCCAGGTGCCGTGTTGCTGAATGTCGGAACTTGATCTTGAACGTAATATCGCATTGTTGGTGAATAGCACTCAGAGGCACCAAGAATAGACGTACATTCGCTATTGCATATTTGTCGCAGCCTTTGGTATGTGATGCCTATTCCCGTGACTTTTTATTAGCGATGAGGTATTCCGAAAGAATATATTTACCGACATGGCGTCTCTCCGACGGCATCGCTGTACCAATCCAGTGCATTCCCTGCGCAAGTTGTGTTCTCAGCCTCCGCAAGACTGCCTACCAAGATTGCAATCAGGCCTGTGAATCGCAAGGCGGACGCCAGCATCTTGAGCTGATTCGGGAGTTCGCGCAGGAGGGACGCAGCGGCGCGCATGTATACAGGTTTTTATACCAGTGTATCGCGACCATCAGACAGAACTTAATCAAAATATGCATGGGGACATATCAGTGCTATTTAGAATGGAAACAGCAATGAATGACCGCATCTTGACGCAAAGCCAGAAAAAAGTTTAGCAGAGACGCACAGACCTTGATCCTGTACCGTACAGTATTGAGATGGGATCATTCATGATTGTAACGATGTTCATTGCCATCAAACTGTGGGAAATATCATACTCGAGCCGTCCCACAAGCGGCCTCTCCGTGTTGACTCTTTGCAGCTCATCTCCCGCGATTCTCGCATGCAACATATCTTACCAAAATGCACGATGGAAGACGTTGATGAATAACCACGAGAGAAGGCGTTTATGGAATCGAGTCGCTTACATGAGTGGTCGGTTTGAACTCCGACTCGGACAATGCCGAATTGCCAAGTCTTCTCCCCGGAGTAAACGGAATGCCAGACTAAATCTCGAGTATTGGGCTCAGCTTAAGCGAGGCACTGTAAGGGTTTCCAAATCTCACGAAGGCTTTAGCTAATGTTGACTTCTCGAGATGCCTAGAGCTGACCCGCATGAGCTTCCTCGATGTCCTCAACGACGATGTCGTCGCAATCATCCTTACACTTCTATCTCCCCCAGACGCGTCGCGGCTTGCGGTAGTTTCTCGTAAGGCCTACACGTACGCCATGCCCCGTGTCCTCTCCGAAGTCGACTTGGGCTCTGTTGGTACCATTGCCGCGCGGCTTCGGCAAGAGCTGCCTGTCGGAGCTGCGCAAATGTTCTCATTCTGTAGCTTCATGCTTTCCGATGCACCGCGTCGCCTGCCCTACCTCAAAAGTCTCACGATCCGGCGCTGTGCATTCCTCGGATATGTCCCGATCCCCAATGAGTCCGACTCTTTGGTCACCATGCTCGTCGACATCTTAAACGGCGCCACCAATTTGGCAAAGCTGCTTGTCGAGGGTGCTCACAAGCTCGCCAAGGAGCCCCGTCTCCTCGACCTTATGTCAATACCAAGCTCGCCCATCCAAGACATCACTATCACCGAGATTCCAGCACGGGCGCTCGGAAACTTCACACTGCTGAGACCCCGGAAGGTCACCATTCGCAATATTCATCCTGACGAAGAGCGCGAGCTTCTCAGCCCGTTCAGCCATATTCCGCAGACTGTAGAACACCTCGTCATACTCGATCCCCAGGGCATCCTAGACGTCTATGGCTTCGGGGCTAGTTGGCCTTCCGTACAAATCTTGAACATCATGTCGACCATCCGAGCGTCTGTCCTTCCCGCCGCCTTCCCGAATCTTCGCTCTCTTCAGCTGCGCTCTTCCGTGTTTCTCCCAGAGCAAGACTGCATTTTGTCGGATAACACATGGCAATCGCTGGACTACGTCAACACAGATTCCACATTCGCCATCCCATGTCACACCCGCTGGCTGGCGTTGGACAGCCACTATTCTTGGCAAAGAAATGACCTCCTACCTCTCCTTGCGATGTCGTCCCCGGTCATCCTATCCTTCTGGCTCGACACCCCTCACATCACCATTTCCCTGAAACCGTTACTCCACAACCTGAAGTATCTCCACGTAGGATGGGAGAGCGATAACTTCTACGGCATGTCCCTGGCAGTCAGTGAGCAGAGAACTGGTGCTGCCTCATGGCTGGTATGTTCTACATGACATAACCCCGTGCTATATTGACATTACTGTCAGACATCCCGGCTGCAGCCCTTCAACGGACTGTCCATTCTTGGTGTGTCGGTCTACGTAAGCGTACTTCTAGGTGCGGACGCCCAAGACGCCGTGTTCTCATTAGCAAGCGCCGTCTCTGCATGCTTCTCAAGCGTGCAGTATGTCGGCGTGCTGGTCGATCGCTATACGTGGTGCCCTTCCGGTCCATCGATGGCACCTGAGTTCAACTCTGCTGACGTAGAGCTGCCATATGTCTGGTTCCGTGTCGTTCCCTGCCTGGAAGACGGGCGCTCTCGACTAGAGCGGCTCACTGCGGTGGAAGGCAGGAAGGCGCACCGTCACCTCATAGCCCAACCTTTGGAATCGTAGCCATTCACCAGGTGCACCTTTAATAATTATCGCGTCATTGCTATTCTCACCGAAATTCCTCTGCTACTAGATCCGTCACATACCCGATTGGTATAACCGTGGGTAACGAAATTCCTTCTTAGCGATCTGAATGAAGCGAGAGAACAATATATCCAATCATGTACCGAACACAAGGCCCATACTCTATGTTTATAAGTATCTCAATTCCCGGAAGGCCCTCCTGAGCTGCCTCGCATCTGCTGGGTCATTCAGCCATTCCTCCTTAGAACGACGGGATCGCGGCGCGGCACATTTTGTCACAAAAAGGTATAGTACGAGCACAGGATATCTCCACGAGCAGATGCGTAGCACGTTAAACTGCTGACGCAGCCTATGGCTCTGGCGTTCTCTACGGTTCTTCACCCATCAATGGGCGAATTAGCTGCCCATTCCCGTAAATTCTGGGTCGTGTAAACTGGCGTTGCGTATCTACGACGAGTATGTAGCGTCTAGGTCATGTGGAACTCCCTCCCAGTCGATATGCCGCTGATGCATCTGCTGTTGTTGAAAAAGACTTGATAGGCCGCAAAGTCCTCACTCAAAGCAATGCAGCTCAGAAGCTCAGTGCTGAGGGTTGTTATTTCGTGGAAGACGCGATTGTACAGTCTGCGCAGCATCGCCGTTGCTCCTCGTCGTTGCTCCTCGTTCTTATGAGTCCCGTTGATCTACTCATATTATTGTTGTCTTTCGCGCTATAGCCGGGCGAAATAAACCTCTACTCCGGTGAACTTTCCAGAGGGCATGTGATGTCCTGGTTAGGCATAAATATCTCAATCGGTATCAGAGCAGGCAGAACTTGGTGCTGAGGAGCGGCCTCCATACTTCCTATGACATGAGGGCAAGCTTTATGAAACACCGCAAGCACAATGTCGACGAATCACACTAGGCGGGATTCTTATTCACAATGTGACAATGCTGGCCAATGACCACTAAGGAAGTCGGGCAAGAACACGCCATGCCTCGCAACACCTCTAAGAGAGCATCGCCGCCGGACGCAGCGCGCGTCCAGGAGCCAAAGAACTTACGAAAGCTGCGTCTCACTTCGCGTTGTCGACCTCTACAGTACGTGCATTCAAAATTGCCGCTTCAAGAAATATCGCTGGATAAGAAGCGACTTTTCCGAGCTGGTTTTGAGCGCCCAAATGTGGCTGAAGGTCGCTGAAAGCGTCACAGATGACTAAGCGTAATGCAGACGTGACCTAATCACGCGCTTGGCTCGCGAAGGGCTGACCAGCCAATCAGGTTGGCGAATCAAGCAAGCGTGACATGCCGTAAGCCAAGTCTGCGAGCGCTAGACGAGCAGTCGCTTTTTTGTCGGAGGGGATGTGAGATTCCGCTGGCAGGGATTGGTAGTCTCCTGTGAGCAGAACAAAATACACTTCCTACGCAGGCTCCGGATATCCATGTATAACTAGGTTTCGGCTGCTTACATCTCGCTTCTTTGCCAGCGACATTTAAGCAGCAATTTTGAATGGACTTGGTCACAGCTAATGATCCAGACGAAGTTGATGCTGCTAAGTCTTTGTGTTCGCCATATTACTTACCCTCGAAAGCAACGGACCGTCGAATGCAGGCCCGTCCTAGCAGAATGTAATCATAGTGCCATACAGGAGAACAACCATCCTACACCTATTCGAATTCACAATAAATAGCAGAGCGAGAACTAACAGTAATTAATAACAAAGGTGCATCCGCAAGCTGTCTAAGTCTAAGACTACAATTAGGCTAAATTACGTGTCGCCGTAGAGAGCCGCAAATACACATGTATAACCAATGGGAGGAGCATAGTGAACTAAACAAGACATGTCTCCCGCACGTCATCTGTCGTATCTGTTCAGTCCCTGCAATAGCCGTTCGACGCGTTGGCATTCGTTGACAGGAAACTTGTGAGAGCGTCCGCCCTGAGAGGTAGCGACGAACCACTCCGTGGGTGAACCTCCCTCCGCGAGGTCTATAGGGCCACTTGTGTTGATGCCTACGTACGCGAGGGAAGAAATAGAAGTCGCGACGCGCGTGGCGACCTTGCCAGTGGTTGGCGGTTCTGCACGTGCAACGATAGGGACGACGACTGGGGTGAGCGAATCGACGTCTGGGAGTTCAGCAAATACAGGTCTTGGGGAGGAAGGTGGCGAGGCGGCCGGAGAAGAGAAGGGCGAGGGGAACGAAGTAGGTGTGCTGCTCGATAGGGATAGCCCGATCAATGGAAGCGTCGCAAGCAGCGGCCCGACACGCATCTACATCGGAACAACGGGCGAACATCGGTCACAGTTAGACTCTATATTATGAAGGGACCACGCACCATCCACGCGGTGACAGACGCCAGGGACTCGCACCCGTGCAGAGCAATATCGAGGTAGCGCACGCTGCACGCGACCTCCGGGATTCGCGCGACAAACTCTTCGTCGGCCACCGATACGTCCACGACACATGACAGCACAATCGGCTCGGTGCGGCGGATGTACTCCAGTGCGTTTTCAAGCGTCTCGACGTCGGGCGTGAGCGGACTGCGCAGGTCGACGCGCCGGATAGAGCACGCGAAGTCGAGAATGGGGTGCCCGGAGTCGACGTGATCGAGGCGTGGCCAGGCGTGATCGGGGGTGGCGTTATCCTTCGCGAACGAGTCCGGTCCGGAAACATCTGCGCCTCCAACGAAGTGCAGGAAGCGCACAGTCGGGAACGC
The DNA here is from genome assembly GCF_002117355.1 of Postia placenta MAD-698-R-SB12. Lineage (NCBI taxonomy): Eukaryota > Fungi > Basidiomycota > Agaricomycetes > Polyporales > Adustoporiaceae > Rhodonia > Rhodonia placenta. Next base: position 314,481 of record NW_020169836.1, on the reverse strand, counting down.
CTGAGCGAGGGTAGAAAGAGGTGGGACGTCCCCTCCCAAGGTTACGCGGTTCAGCTGCTTGCAGCTCGCCAACGCACGCACGATGGGCGGGTACGCCGTTACAAGCGCGCTGAGACCCCAGATTGTTGCGGCGTGCAGGTGCACAGCATCTGCGATAACCTGTGTTAGAAGACGTACGGACTGCTTGTCCACTGTCCAAATTCCATCCACGCGGACGCGGACGGCGTCCCGTCGAACATCTAGACTGTGTAGGTGCAGCAATCGTTGCTTGGGGTCCTCGAGCATCCAGGAGCAGAATCGACGTAGTTGAAGATTGGCGGGGCTACTGGCGGGTTTGTGAAAGGCGCCACCGAGCGAGACGTGCGCAATGACACGAGGCATGGCGACAGCGTAGGCACGGCGAGAAGTGATAGCGAGCTGACTAGCGTCGTGTGGAGTGATGAGCAGCAAGACGAGTGACAAAATGTCATGGTTAAGATCGAGTAGGTTTATCGTCGTCATGGTCGCCTGAGGTGACCTGTTTTCAAAAGATACGAAAAAGGGGAATGAGAAATGCCTGGTCAGCACAAAAGCGACTGCCCTCTATAAGTCTATCGGAAGTCTGGAGAGACGGTGGTCGTCGTAAGATTAGTCTATGGTAGGGCCGAGTCAGGTCGGAATGAGCACATATGTTGGAAAAACCTAACCCTAATCCGGGGCCCCGTGGGGCCATGCTCCTTCCGGATACACCCGATCCCCGCCTGCGCTTGGCAAAAATTCGCGTCGCGAGTCGCGACGAGGTCAGCCACCAACTCCTGTCGATAATCAAAGGTCCTCCTGGAGCATATCGTCCGATACTTACCGCAATATACAAGCTTTGCTTTGTTGTGGTATAGAGCCATCGTATGTTTGCGGTCAATGATCTCGGTCGCTTCCGTTTACTCCCGAGCCTGCTGGCAACATACTTACTCATCCTGTGCTGACCTATCGCAATCCTGAGGTTCGAGAGGTGATCTCGGCTGCATCAACGAGCTGATATTAACGTTTCAGTCCGAGTCCATCCTTCACAGAACCTGTATTATCGGATTGGCTGCATATGCGGACTCTGAAGCTGACCGGAAGACGAGCACACGAGGCAGTCCTCCGACAGTTCCAGTTCCACGGATGATTGGTCCGGTTCTGCGTCGATCGTCGCAAGAAAGCAGAGTGGTTGGCTGAGTGGTGGGGGCATAACCTAGAGGCGGCAGTCGTCCGTATTAAAAGGCGGCGCGGATCCAGGCATGCAAGTTCGGGTAATTGGTCATAGGACCAATTACAGAACCCCCAAAACGTAAATGACCGCAAGGTGTCGCGAAAGCAGCCCCGATATGCACATCTAGGAAAAGACACTTCCCATGCTTGCATTCTCCGTCGAACGCAGGCACCGGCCAACAAGCACCGGCTCGCAACGTTCTTTTATGATGTGTGAGCAGAGGTCATACTTCATGCAGATCTTCAATTACTGACAGTTTTAGGGGCTAGACTAATACATTCATAGCTGAAAACACGCCGTTGCTTCATACTCTGAGAAATTATGATACAGTCCGACTATGGGCGAGAGGCACTGGTGAATACTTGTGCTAATGCCCGGCCGGAGTAGCCTCTTACAAGGCTGTGTAATACGATCGAGGACATCGAAGACATGCTAAATGCAAATTGGGGAGGGGATCTGATTGAGAATGCGCTTATAGAAACCGATATCGCGAGAAGCGTGTTCTGCTCGAGCCGCAGAGGGAATTGGTGAGTGCGTCAGATTGCATGTAATAATCGATGATTAACAGTGGTACGGTTCGAGGGAATTAGCCCGCGAGGAAGCCCATGAAAGGGATGTCCACCAACGTGGCAGTCGCTGAGTTGAAGGTGTCCTTAGAACCTGATCGTGATGGTGCTGGAGTAAGCTTCGACTTAGTATCTCGGATACATACTGATGAGTCTCGAATAGTAACCTTGTGGTAGAGGCGCGTTCAGCACGGCCTGAGGCGGCGACAACAATCGGATCTTTAAGAAAAATGCGGTTTCCGCCGGGTTGGCTTCCACATGTGGCAGATGATCGTCACGACAATCCAGATGACGTTCTTCAGGGGCCCCGTCACACTTGTTCTGCTTCAGTGTGAGATCTGGTATGATTTGCGTGCTTGCGCAGCGGAACAGAGGACTTAAGCCAAAGCAGCGAACGTACAAGGAAAGACATACTCGCAATCGTTGTTCGGTATCTCAGAGATACAGAATCGCCCGCTGCACTTACAGCTGGGGTTGAAGAGAATCAGGTGTGTGCCGGACACATGTAACGACAGTGTAACACACCAGAGTACCGAGTCGTCCGCAGAATTTGAGTTATCCTCGTGGCATCGAGGGCATATTTTCTTCCCCCGGTCAGCGATGGGCACCCTCTGTTCGAAAATGATGCCCATCGCCAGCTCTGAGCCAATCTTCACAGCCGTCGCCCACTTATGGGGGGTGATAGTTTCCTCTCTGCCATTCGGCAACGTGCGGGTCACCTCATATGCTCCGCGCGCGACATATCTGCTGCCCATGAGCTCATGGCCATTGCAGCCGGAGCCGAACATGACCTTGACCGTCGCATCAAATTGCTACTTCGGCCAGCTGTAAATGTGTTTCAGAATCATATCACGCTATGTAACGTACCTGCCATTCCATGCAGAGCATCATTGGGAGGATCATCCGCCTCCCGAGGACGTCGGTGAACATGATTCCATTCTGACTGCTGAAGCCCACTGCGGGGGTAATGTTCTGAAGGAATACCCATACTTCGTTTAATTTGGCTTGCACAGCCGTTCGTTCTTCTCTGGCCTCATCCCTGCCCTCCCTCGTCTCATCCTGACCTTGCTGCACAGTGACTCTGTAAAAGATGGGGCTCAATCAGCTTCTGAATCAAAGGAAGCCGGCGAGGTGCTCTCACAACACAAGTGATATCAGATGCGTGGCAACGGTGAGGCGGTAACGGTCCAACGTCTTCCTGAACTCAATTGCTTCGTCCTTCCTGCGCAGACGCCAGTCAAGCTTCCGCGCCGCCCGCAGCGCCCAGCCGCGTGGCACGGATCTTGGTCCTAGCGCACGCCCGAACGGCGCGATGCGCTCCTGGAAATCGTCTATGATGTCCTGACATGACGCGATATCCTTCGATATGGTGTTTGCGAAATCCTTGGGCACATCGGCGTGCTGGATAACAGATTGAACCTGCGACAGATCTCTGGACAAGCGCCGAATCTCGGAGGAGACATCCTGAAAGTCTGCTGACGATCCCCGGCTGTCATTGAGGGCTTGGTAAATTCCAAGGGCCAATTGGACTACGGTTACGATGTCTCCAACAGCGTTGCAGGTGATAGGAAATGGCATGTTCGTGGGAGGTGGACAGTGCGTAAAGGGGGAAAGAGAAGGATGTACGGTCGCGCAGTGGTACTAAATACCTCGTCGGGTGGTATCGGCTGTGTGCATCAGACGGCGCGCAGCTGTTGACTCAAGGCGCTGCGCTGCCAATAAGAGGCTCCTTTTTCGGTTGTGAGGGCGGCCACACTGACGACAGGACATATAGTGCCCTGCGCATGGCATGATTAGAACAGTCACCCGTGGACGCGGACGCAGGTAGACCGGTTCGAACTGTCGAGCTTCCTTCGATATGAGATGGCAGTCATAATGCAAACTGCGCTTTCCCCTTCGTACCGTGAAGTCCCTCGTCAGAGCCTAGACGTAGAGACGCCTACGGGTCTCTGTTTGAGCGGGTATCGTGTTGAGATCATTTCACATTGTGGCAGTGTCAGTGAGACATGGCCACTAACTGTTGGACTTAAACTTGCCAAGAATACTCTTCTACCAAATGTCTGTGCAAGAACGTCATCATCTCATGTAGTACCTTTCAGAAGATGCTCACCTAGTGTACTGCAAACAGTGCCACTGGTCAAAACAACCCCGAAAGCCGACTATCGTAGGCGGTCCCGACTACTGTATGAGGCCATACGCGAGTATTGCGCAGCAATATAGACAGGTATTGAATAATATTAGCCAGCAATGGATTCGCACCTCACGCTGAGCTCATACTCGATCATGGCCAGCCATGCATTAGACAGGCCAACACTGACCACCGCTAATAGCGCATAGGTTGTGTACCCACAATCCTCTGAGTGCGACATGATACAAAATTGTTCGTTCTGGACTTCCTATCAATGTGAGACATATGAACATAGCGAGTTCACGACACCTTCAATCATTCATCTCCAACCAATTCCCTTCATCATCCACTTTCACCTCGAATCGCCATTTCTGCCTGTCCATCCCCTGGTCCTGCAGAAGTCCGTTCCACCACTTGATGTGTACCTCCACGTCGACGTCCAAGTGGTATCCAGCAACCCGAGGATCCGGGCCTAGGTATTCGTGCCTACGTTGCATTCGTGTTCTTCGCTCGCATCCGAACAATTAGCGTCTCCTAAGTTCGGTTCAGGCCCCAGGGACCTCTTGCGGCGTGCCCTAAAGGCTTGAACCGAACGTTCCTACCTCCAGTATTGACCGGGCTGAACCTTGGACTGAGCATATCAGGACTTGTATTGTGGCGAATAGATTCGAATGTGCGGTTGTCGAGATATTTGGGTTCTATATTCGAAGTACTTAAATTAATAAGTCGATGCTAACTTGTCGCTCAAAAGTCGCTGGAAAGAGGTGAGAATCAAGCGACCAAAATAGGCGATCAGGATCTCATCTCCCCTCCCCGGCGCCCGCTCATCTCCCCAGATCTCCCCTCCTTGCTCATCTCCCTTGCTTGCTTATCTCTTCTCCTCGCTCATCTCCCCTCCTAGAACAGCGACAAATCAGCGACTGCTTGTCGCAAGGGCTCGCAGATTCTGGCATGTCACGCTTGCATAATTCGCCAGCCTGATTGCTTGCCAGCGGTCCTTCGCGACCCGAAACCGTATTGAGTCACAGTCACATCACGCTTAGTCATAAGCGACCGTTTCTGCGACCTTCAGCCACATCTGAGCGCTTCAAAGCAGCAAAAAGTCGCTTTTTTTTCAGCGACATCTAAGCAGGGACCTTGAATCGACCTACTAACGTGGCGCGATTTTTTTGCCGAATGGGCAGGATGACTGCTAACAGTAATATGTCACGCGGATTTATGGCAATGAACGTCGTTACAATGATGGATGATCCCATCTTAAAACTATATGGTATGGGATTAAGATTTGTTTGTCTGTGCTATATCATTCTCTGGCTTTGCGTCAAGATGCGGTCATTTATTTCTGTTTCCATTATAAATAGCACTGATATGTCCCCATGTATATTTTGATTAAGTTCTGTCTGATGGTCGCGATACACTGGTATAAAAACCTGTATACATGCGCGCTGCTGCGTCCCTCCTGCGCGAACTTCCAGATCAGCTCAAGATGCTGGCGTCCGCCTTGCTCTTTACAGGCCTGATTGCAATCTTGTTATGCAGTCTTGCGGAGGCTGAGAACACAACTTGCGCAGGGAATGCATTGAATTGGTACAGCGATGCCGTCGGAGAGACGCCATGTCGGTAAATATATTCTTCCAGGATACCTCATCGCTAATACAAAGTCACGGGAATAGGCATCACATACCAAAGGCTGCGACTGATATGCAATAGCGAATGTACGTTTATTCTTGGCACCTCTGAGTGCTATTCACCGACAATACGATATTTCCAGATCAAGTTCCGACATTCAGCAACACAGCACCCGGAGATAAGTGCAATGATGAGCTAAGTAAGCATCTGGAACTCTTCTGCTTCCGTTGGTTTACTTACGTGTTCCTGCAGCTGACTGCTGCTGTAATTCTATCGCGTTCGCGCTGAGCATGCTATGTATGAAGTATGGAAACATTTAACTCGGTGGATGTTGTATCGAGCTGAAAATTTATATATAGCTGTCAGCAATATACCAACGGGGGTAATGTCAACGGAATCGACGCGGGTATGTGACTATGCGCGTTTATCCGAGTTCTGTTAGTAAATGGCCATATGTATGAACCAGGCAGTGGTGCATACTACAAGTATCGTGACGACTGCGGTTCTAGCACAAATCAATCGTAAGCAGAATTCAGATCTATGACCTGTGTTTGTACAAAGCTCATCATGTTTGTAGTCTTCCTGTGGCAATACAGACGGCAGTCTGTAATGAAGGGATCAAACTTGACAACTTCCTCTACAATTTGTTTTGGAACACCGGCGCCTGGTAAGTCGATTTTGCAGCTTATTTTTTTCATTCTAAGATTTATGTTGGTGCAGGTTCTAGTGAGTGAGTTTGCTTCACGTTTTGGAAATTGCACTAAGGATTTCGCAGTACATACACAAGGGAGTCTGCACAAGAGGATCAGGCATCTGAGAAGAACAACACATTCACCCATTGTCCAAGCTCTAGCGCGTCTACTACAGCATCATCGTCAACTTCTACCGCATCTATTCCAACATTATCGTCCACTTTGTCATCGCCTACACCCGTTCAGTCAACAACCGGGAGCCCCGACGGGTCTTCAAGCAGCGCTTCATCCACTGTTACGAGCAGCAGAGCCAGCACATCAACGGTAGTCGGCGGTGTGGTTGGTGGTATCCTGGGTTTTACAGCAATCATTCTCTGCGCGTTGTATCTTTATCGCAGAAAACTGATCGCGGCTTTGAAGATCGCCGTCCAAGGGCGGTCGTCCGCGCCACAAACAGGTGAGAATGGGGCTCGCTTGTCCCTAACTCCGACAATATCGCCATTCATCGTGCCCGCTGAAACTTCTTGTGCGTGCCCATATGTAGAGCGGTCAACTATACGCGCGCTGACCGCATTTCCCGTTATACGATTACCTTCTTACAAGCGGACTCGAATGACAATCCGCTCGATGTCGACACCGCAGAGCTTGTGCCATACGTTACTGTCACACAAAGTGCACTACAGATCGGCGACGGACCCACCTTGACACATCTACCTTCGACGAGGTCTCGTGTTACTTGCCCACCGTCCAGAGGAGCGCCTCCGACGTACTACAGCTCTGAACCATCTGGGAGAGCGCCTCCGACGTATCACAGCCACGAAAGCTAATGCATCATCCCGTCCCGAACACTTCCTATATATGTTCCTGATAATCAAACACGTGTAGTTCGGACACCGAATCTGATATGAATGTGTATGTGTCACAATTGCATATCTCAAGACTACACCTTTGATCTTATTTTATATTTTTAAATTCAGTTTGGTATCCGCTCGAGGAAGACTACGCCTTACAAGCGACCGAGAGAGTGGAATTGTTCAATAACCAAATCTCTTGTCACTCGGGGCCTGTCCTGCTGCAACCGCGAGACTCTGAGCTAGCGCCTGTGTCATGGCTCCGCTATCGGAAGTGACGTAGATCTGTGGATATCCTAAAATCAATCAGAGGAAGTATACCGAATAAGCGCGTTGACATGATTGGGGACTATACGCACCGTGTCGAATCCTTCCTGTGCTCGCCTGAACGATTGTGAAGCCGACGTACAGTATATCGCAATATGAAGCAAAATGTATGAGCGTACTGGCTGGGCTTCGAGCCCAGTAGCTCGATACCTAAGTCCAAGGCATCTGAACACTTGCAGGAATGCACATAGCATCAGCAAGAAAAAGACCACCGAACTTTTTTTTCCTTCTGCGCGCGCTTTGCGTAAGATATCCTGGATCATGACCTCAACATCGGGGTGAGGATCAGGTAACGGCGGGGGGTACCCATAAGCAAGGGAGAGATCATAGGACCCTATGAAGACACCGTCTGCAAATGTTATGCATAGTCAACATATATCGACTCCCCTCGTTGCTCTTGTGGCACGGACAACGAAACTGTGCTCCACTACCTCCTCCGATGCCCAAACTGGAAACGCGCTCGCGCTCCGCTCCGACGCGCCTTCCCTCCTTCGAACTTACAACTACGCACACTGCTCAACGACCCCGACGCTCTCCCGCTCCTCTTCGAATACATCAAGGCGACCGGCTGCTTCGCGGCCGGCGGAAACGATCGCACCCCCCCCCCAGATGATGTTACACTGAGGCACGAACACCACTCGACGGTTATGATTCCACACAGCTCCCCCTTTCCCCCTTTCTTACTCTCTTCCTTCTTTCATGCTCTCCTTGAATTTTCTCTCGTAATTTTTACCCTTCCCTTTCCATACGACGCGGCCCGACTGACCCACCACCCTCCGCCCCTGCACGCGCTCACTCTCCCCCATGCTACCGGACAGCCAACGACCTCGTTTACTTCTACTCGCATAGCACGCGCATGTATTATCCGGCATCGGGCAACGCCCTCAAGCGGATACAAAACTGGATTTAAAAATAAATAAAAAACATATATCGATATTCATTGAGTCCTCCACATACCTAGGCCCTCGACCGATAATATCTCATCAAGATTCACAAGGCCATCACGAATTTCGATTTGTCGGTGGCTGATATGCCCCAAACCGACTGAGTGAAAGTACTGCCGAACCCACGAATCCGCTTCTGTGGGAAGCGAGCTGCTGCGACTACAGACGCTGCCTGCGCTGCAGTACAGACCTGTAGCCAACGCTGAGAACCAGCGTCCATCATGACACAAAGAGCTCGTGCAGCACTAACCAGAGGTACTAGAACGCCTCGTGCACCCGCATCCAGAACATACTTGATCTGCCAGCTTGCACTCCCATCCGCACAAGGACCTGTGGCGGGGATGCGGACAAGCACACTAGGTGCCGAGCTGCCCAGACCAGCGATGGCTTGTATCGATTCAGCAGCTCCGGGCTGGATCGATGTCATGCCATGCTCGCAGTCGATGATCACCCAGGATAGGTGGGGCGAGGCTTGTGCCACCACTCGAGCATTGAGAAAGCCGGGAAGGGTTAATCACACGCCGAAAGCTGGCTTTGCTGAACGGAAAGCCTCCAGAAGACGGTGCGACGCCATGGGGAAGATCGACAATGTGCCAAGGCCGCAAAGAGTGGCATTTATCGCGTACGATGATAAGATGTGCGTTCGCCTTCGGTGCGATGTCAGCAGGTCTGTAGTTTCGGTCCAAGAGGTCCGTCAGGGACAGTAGCAGGAAGAAGGTCTATCGGTCACGCGAATGGACATATCGTCACATCGTCGGTGAACTGTCGCGCTCTGAGACGAAACATACCCCTAATGTCAGGTTAGGTGTAGTCCTCGCGGTGATAGGCTGAGTCTAATGTTTGCTAAGGGGAAGAATCACTGTGATCAAATATGGATAATACGCGGTATAATCGAAAGCACATCCAACCTCACCAAGCGGGAGGCCCTTCACGCTTGGCGCATATTCGATCATGAGAGCAATAGCCATGCATTGGAAGGCGAATAATAAGTCCCAATAGCATCCATTTTTTGCATATACACAGTGCTTGTGAGTACAACGTGACAGAAGAATATCTATTCTAGATTTTCTATCAGTGTCAGACCTACCCACATAGCGAAGTCACGACACCTTCAGTCATCAATCTCCACCCATTTCCCTTCATCATCCACTTTCACCTCGAATCGCCATTTCTGCCTGTCCATCCACTGGTCTTGCAGAAACCCGTCCCACCACTTGATGTGCACCTCTCCGTCGACGTCCAAGTGATATCCAGCAACCCGAGGATCCGGGCCTAGATATTCGTGCCTACGTTGCATTCGTGTTCTTCGCTCGCATCCGAACAAGGGGCGCCCAAGTATATCCTCGACCAAAACTGATCATCACGTACCTTCTTGATACAACCCCGTCAGGCGTCACGAAATTGATCCATTCCGTTTGACGCGCTTCGTCGAGTTCCTCGAAGTAATGTCGATGCACGAACTGGTTCAGGTCTTGTCCTTCACGCATTACCCGCACGTCTTCACCATCTCGTCCCAGATACGTCCGTGGAAGATGGACACGTGTGCGCGACGACAGTACCCGTTTGTCGAGTGGCCAGCGGTGAATCTGCCATGCGGATGCACGACGAGTGGCGGTAATGGACTTCAAAGCATCGTTGCGAGCCTTCTCATTGGCAGGCTTTGATTTTTGGGCCGGAGGCAGTATTGGTTCTTGTGGTTCCTGTTTTGCTATGGCCATTCCAGCTGGGAAGTGCGAGTGCTGCCGCGGCTCAGGAAGAAAATAAATTGGCTCTCCGGCAACTGCCGTCAGGCGCCTACATTGATCCAATGTGGCAGCTCAGATGCCGTGTTTGGCTGCGGAAAGTGTGGCTAGTGTCCGCGAGTGAGTACAGTGCTGGCCTTTGCATGATACAGGTAGGTATGAATCCATAATGCGGAGACTTTGTAAACGTCTTACTGCGCGTCGACCATACACTGACTCATGGCGCGCGATCATCTGCTCGGTGCGTAACCAACGACCAATACAAAGACAAATGGAAGGGAGTGTACAGAGTACGTATCCGGAAGAATGAGCAACTATGGGCGATGTACAAACTCGTCGCATTGGGGATTGATGTTGCCAACTTGCTATCGTCATCAAGGCCCGTCAGAGACTCTGCTAGTGGTGCGGGGGGGAGCACAAAGACCTGTCAGCCAACGCGAGGATGTTCACACTCCATGGGATAACAACGGTCTGTACGCCGTGACGAGGGATGTCAAGTTCTTTGGCCGCAGTAGGGGTCCACGAATGTCACGGCCTCCCCAGTATTCTTAGGCTCCCCCTGAGATATAAGTGCTAACTCGCTGTGGTTGATGTAGATAGAAATTCCAGAAAGTGAGCACATATACGGACATAGTACTAGCAGGAAGCAACCGGCGGAACAAGATATCGCAGCAGTGGGTTTGCGTCGAGATGGTGAAAATCGCGCAGACGGCAGTGACTCGACGCGTGGGAAGAAGTGAAGTAAAGCCAATCACACAGCCGCTGGCGCTGAGCTTCCAGGCAGACTAGCCATCCTTCTTTCTCTGGACGAAGATCGCAGTATGCTGGAACATCCACTCAGACATATCAGAGCGAGGAGGGGCCGAGTTGTAATTGCTGGTCGTGCACCATCAGATGATCGATCAATGCTCGATCATTACAGGAGCCGAATAAGAAAGGTGGACGCTTTGAACAGCAACCAAGCGTGAGCCTCACTAGGAACTGAGGTGTGCGCTGCTGATACACGTAATGTCCCTCAACTCAATTATGCTACTGAAACACGATTCGACATCAGAACAAGGAGGTTCGTCTTGGTGACAAATCGACCATGCTGTCACCGATGACTGTCGTTGACAATGAATGCAATTTCTTTATCACCACTAACGCGAGGCCGTTGCAGATAGGTTATCATGTCATTCAGGAGCACAAAGTCTCCATGACCTTCATTGTCATTCTGAGCAGCGCCCTGAAGCCACTCCTCAGTACACAATGCAAACAATGCACGACCACCAGGTGCAATAAGTGGCGATGCAAGATGTGCAGAATATAAACATAAGATTTCCATCTGGATGGACCACAAATTCTTTCGCAGTGCTCACAACCCACCTCTCTTTTTTCAGACGAGAAGCACAGGGCGAATCGCATACTACATGTATGTTCCTCCACTCTTCCGACCTTCCGTTCTTCCACCAACTTGAGATTTGTTTGACTTTGCGCTATAGACAATTTCTACATATTCGGGAACTGCAATTCTCTTCAGGAAACTGCCTCCTATGCGATGTCTTCGCATAGATAATCGGCCACAGAGCCTCCGCCACCGCTGGTACCGTCCCTGTCCACCAAGCCACTCTCCCCAATCTGCATCTACGTGCCTAAGCAAGTCTTGAACCCACTCTCTACGACTTCTGGGACGTCCCTGTGCACTCCTAGTCGTGGCTCATCCCCCGGGGCTGTAGTTCATTCACCCAGTTGGCCATTGACCGGCAAACTTTGCCCTAGTGAAGCAGGTGGGACTACACCCAGATCCAGAAGTGCCACAGTATCCGGTGCTCATGAGGCTGGATCAAGTATTTGCTGCGGAGAGACAGAGAGACAGACCACATAGTCATTAACACTGTGTGCGTCCCCACCAAGTCCGAGGTCTTTCCTCGATTACCAGGTGTTGGCATGAGTCTAATGAGGAAACCTTCCTGCGGATCTTTACTTTGGAATAGCGGTGAGCTCTCCGTCATCCACGAGAGAGACAAGACTGGCCACCCTACAGACAAGTTTGGGCTAGGTGGTTCCAAAATCGTCGAGGATATGGGCACGAGCGCCAGCTATCGCGTCAAGTGGGACGACAGCGACTGCAACGTCTCCGCAATCAAAGGATATGGAGACGATGTGGTGTTTGTCAAACACGTGCACAAATGCAAGAACGATGTCATCCAAGTCGACTTGGCTTTGCTACTGAAGCTGCTCAAGCGCTATGTCGACCTCGACAAAGCTCTTGCCACCTGCGAGCCGCGCAGTGTCCAAGACGCTAACACCAAATTTTTTGAGTAGCTGAGACTGGCCGTGAGGAAGCTCTATGCGGCGGTGGGAGATATCCACTCCACGGAGGGATATGACTCATCGCTGGAGTACTCGGATTTGTCGCCGATCCCCTAGAGCCGTTTCACGTCAACATGGAGTCCGTCGATGACCTGGTAGACCTGCGAGACATGGACTATCAACTGATGATGCTGGCAATGTCGCATTTCCGTTCACCGATGGACACCGTGGACATGGAACAGGAGCACCGCAGGCCAGGACTCTCATCGCAGGACATCTTTGGGCTACTACGGCGGGTCAAACCACGCATCAAAAATACTGTCGACTTAGTCAGCAAGCGGAGAAATAGATCGCAAGCCTCCTGTGCGAAGGACAAGCTCACGCATCTGCAGGAACCGCCTAAGGGGACAATGATCTAGCGGTGACAATGACGACAGATATACCGTAGGGACATGAGGAGAAAACGGCAAGGATGAGAAGAGGCATACGACGCTCTACTCGCGAGCAGGTCTGCCGACCTTCACCAAGGCACGTGCAACGTCTCTTGGGATGCTCCCTGACCTCTCTTCAAGTCCTGCCAACGTTTTGGGTATATGCGGAGGAAGACAAAGATGCATGTCCCAACACATTCTAGACTGGCCACACTTAGATACGTTTACACGCCACTGCGATCACGAGGATGCATATACTGAAGCTACAGAGACAACTGTGCATATGTATTGACCCAGGGCGTTCAGAGCGGCTGTCAGTGACATTTCTCCACGAATCAGCCTCGCGGGATGAGGACGAGTTTCCACATAAGGCCATGAAGAACTTTGTTATCATGATCCCTGAGAGCTGTCCTCGACTCAACGAGAGTAGCGGTCATGATTCACAATTTTCCCGGCTTCGTCATATGGCATTGAATGGATCTTTCCGCTCGTGTTCCGCCTAGCAAGGCTGAGAACACTATGCTGACCGGAGGCCTGCTGTCCCATCTCAGCTTTTCCTCGGCACTTGGCATGCTGAGGACAAGTGCTGCAGATGTTGGAACAATGGTGCGAACAGCGACGGGGCGCGTTTGTCCACGGGCGTAGCGATGCCCGTAAGGGACAATCGCGTGCGGTACGTACATCGCGCGGGGTCGTTATATACTACGATAGGGGCTACTCGCGCGCCCGAGCTTGCGAGCTCGTTCCTGAACGCGTGCTTCAACAGCAGAGACGTGGAGAAAAATGGCTCATTACTTCCTCGCGGTTCGTTAGCTCAAGACCCACGCCAAAGACGCGAGAGTGTACCTCCAACTCGTACAGCACAACAAAGGGAACACGTAAATACCCTCCGCTCTGCAGTAAATTCAACAGTGCTTCCCTGTTTCAAACCATCTTCTGCTAGCGCGTCGGATGCTATGATGCTCTAGCCTAATGGAAACAAGAGGACACGCTCGCGCTTGAGTACATCCTCCATATGTCGTACCTGTACACACCATCCTCATCAAAAAGCTCCTGTGTCCATTGCATGCACACCTTGATGGCGGTATGCTGTGCACAGTGGTTAGAGCCCTACGATTTCAATCAATTCTGACAGCGGTAACGTATTCGGCACTGCCTCATCCTCGGGATGAAGTAAACGTAGGAATTAGCAGGAATCAAAGCAGTGATGAGCGACCTCGCCCTGAAATGGGTTTCTACGAGCAATAGTACGCTCAGCTACGCTGATCTTCATAGATAGTCCGGGCAACATAACGAGCGAGCGGAGAGAGCTCACCAGTAATGCCCCGAGACAAATTAACTCGAAGGGTCTTGTATATTGTACAGGGAGAAGGTTCGCATACAACAATCATGTATGGAAACCAGCATCCTTTACCTGGTTGTTAGCGAGAACCACAATGCGTACGGGCTACTCACCTTCAACGATATATCTGGTCCCACATCGAGACGACAGTCCTTTGAGCCACGTCAGGGGTGAGTGCTCATCCGCAAAGTCTGTCGCTGACGTCTAGGGCGCGAATAATTGTTACTCCTGACCGCCTCAGAGTGTAAGCAGGTTACAATGGAATTCAGCCACAGATCTGCATTGCTGCCTAAGTCCAGGGCATCGAGTCGTGGATTGCCCAGAGAGAGCTGTCACATAGCACGCTGCACGAAGTCTTCAGCGCGAGTGGCACACAATGGTGTGAAGAGGTAACCCTGGGAAGGTGACAATTGCACCCTTGTCAATACAACATACACTAACGCAACTCTTCCTAAGGACCGTCGTGCCTTTCCGCTTTCGAAGAGACGCTGAATGCAAGACGGTTCAGGAAACCCGTTTCCTCGCGTGGTCATATGGGCCTGCGATGCCTTCTCGCACCTGATACCAGACCGTGGGACCTACAGCGGCTCGCATGGCCTCGAGAATTAAGCAAGTCAGCTTTGTTTCTACTTGACAACACGTTGCATCAGTGCAAGAACCGGGGAGTGTCACCGTCCTCTGATCGCCCCCACCAAGAACAAAGGCATGTCGCTACAGTTGCCACTCGATCGCATTTCATCTCGCATGCTTTCGACTGGCCCTGCTTCTCCGGTCTGTCATTCGTTATCAAGAACCGTATCTTCTGGAAGATCCGGAGGCTCACCTTGGCAAGGACAATACCTCATGTTCGATGTATCTATAGCTGGACCAGATGCATTGCAGAAGTCATATATAAGCTGCTTTTCCCTTACTCTTCAGACCATTCTCGCATGAGCGCCAACTCATTCCAGCTGCACAGACCAACCGACTTCTTGATACAACGGTCTATACTCCTATATCGATGCCTGACTCGTAGATGACGAGCGAGGGCTTATGGACAGTGCGTCGTCCTGAAGATTGAGCGAGGAAGTCGAGAATGACCACTACCCCAAGTGAAGAGAAGCAGAGACTTGAATGAATAACCAGGTCGAACTTAGGGTTCGACCGACTAATGGTACAACTACTTATACAAGTACCGACTGCGCACGGACCATCGTGTCTATGTGGTCGTGTTAGTGAAGAAAGAAACGTAGTGGTACGATACCAGGAACGAAGTGCGCACGGACCCCATTATGTAAGCTACATAATGTTCAACCTGCGGGTGAGCGCTAAGACAGGCGCCAGTATGGGCGCTAGTAGTACAAGGAATAGAACGGAAAGACAAATGTTTCATTACCCCCCTACCAGAGTCGAAGTCCCATTCGACTACTTACTGCTCACCATCTCCATACAACTCCCAATCTACGCCGTCGTCCTCCTCTTCGTCGAACCACTCCTTGCGCGCGTTCCTCCCTACG
>NW_020169836.1:296158-298790 GCF_002117355.1 Postia placenta MAD-698-R-SB12 | reverse complement strand
TATATCGATGCCTGACTCGTAGATGACGAGCGAGGGCTTATGGACAGTGCGTCGTCCTGAAGATTGAGCGAGGAAGTCGAGAATGACCACTACCCCAAGTGAAGAGAAGCAGAGACTTGAATGAATAACCAGGTCGAACTTAGGGTTCGACCGACTAATGGTACAACTACTTATACAAGTACCGACTGCGCACGGACCATCGTGTCTATGTGGTCGTGTTAGTGAAGAAAGAAACGTAGTGGTACGATACCAGGAACGAAGTGCGCACGGACCCCATTATGTAAGCTACATAATGTTCAACCTGCGGGTGAGCGCTAAGACAGGCGCCAGTATGGGCGCTAGTAGTACAAGGAATAGAACGGAAAGACAAATGTTTCATTACCCCCCTACCAGAGTCGAAGTCCCATTCGACTACTTACTGCTCACCATCTCCATACAACTCCCAATCTACGCCGTCGTCCTCCTCTTCGTCGAACCACTCCTTGCGCGCGTTCCTCCCTACGTTCATCCATTCTTCGCCAGAGAGGTGCTTCTGATGCGGCCAGGAGCTGTCCCACGTCCATTGAGTGGTGTCCGGTGTCCAGTCGGGATCGACTTTGCGAAAGACGACGGGTGTATCGGGGCGGGGGCGCGAAGGTCCTGCGACGGGACTGGTCGGGGGTTCGGGGTTAGCGCTGCGCGGTGGAGGAATAGGTACCGCTTTCGTCTGCCTTTCTTTCTCCTTCTTCTCCTTCGCCTCGTTGATGATTTCCTCGAGGAACACGTTGTCGACGACCACCCCCACGCGTCGCGCAGGTTCTTCAGGTGGTGCGGATACGTGTCGCTTCATCGGCTTGGTTCCGCACTCTCGCTCCAGGTGTCCAGGGGCTTCTTTTCCGCAGCCTGCGCATCGTACGTCCGGACAGTCCCGTACCCAGTGTCGAGACGATCCGCATCGCCTGCAGCTTCCCTTCGGGGTCCAACCAGGGTTGGGTTGCCAGTCAGCCGGGATGGTAGTGCTCCGCGGTGTTGCTTGGAGGAAAGGGGATGGGATCGGGGGTCGTCTGAAGGCAGACGTCGGTAGGGGTGCGGGTAGGGGTAAGTACGCGTTGGGGATGGCGCGTGGGATGAATTTGTTGTGTCGCGCCCGGATGTTGCGTGGTAGGAGCGGTTGAAAGCGATGGGCAACCTTCAGATTGTCGAGCCGGATGAGCTCAGTGAGGACGCGGTCGTCCTGTTGGCGTAGGAGCCGCTTGTGGTGGTCTATGGCCTCGTCGGCTGCCTTGACAGCCTCGTCGTATTCGCGGCGGGCGGAGAGATACGCTTCTAGTGCAGCGCGGTCGGTGGCATTGGTTGCCTCGGGGTTGTGGGCTTTGAGCTTGTTGAAAACGTCGGTGGGGTTACTGAGAAGGAGCGTCAGCAAGGTGCTGTTGCCGACGTGGGTGTGCTTAGGGGTGTAGATTGAGAGCCTTTTCCCGCCTTCGGTTGAGGGGGCGTTGAACTGGTCGAGGAACGAGAGGGTGGAAGACATTCTGGTGCGAGTGGGGATGTAGCGACTGGGTAGAGCTGCTATCGATTCAGCTCAAGTCCTTCCTGTTCTTATACTCTGCCAACACTTCGTCAGCCGTCCCAGTCAGGTTCGCTTCGGGCTCCCATGAGTCATCAGCAGTTGAGTAACCCTTCCACCTGACGCGATATTCGCGGCGCCGCATCCTCTTGTTCTCTCGGTGTCCGATAATGGCTTCGACTTCGTAGTTATCTTCGCCCTCGATAAGGTCAGGAGGTGGCCTCGTGTAGTTCGGACCATGGATCTCCGTTTCTGAATAAGGGGATAGAAGCCATTCGTGGAAGACGGGGTGGACTCGCCAGGTGCTAGGGAGGTCTAGCTTGTACGCGACCGTTCCAATCTTGTCTAGGACTTTAAACGGTCCTTCCCGCCTCGGGGCTAGTTTCCTGGATGGGTACGGCAGCTTCAAGTTCCGGGAATCTAGCCATACCAGCTGACCTTTACGGAAGGAACCCCCCTTCCTTTTTACTCTCTTGGCCAGGACGTTCTGGGCCATCTCCATTGCCGCATGTGCTTCTTCGCAGATGTTTTGCAAGTCCTTGAGGCGATAAGCTGCTTGGGGCGTGTTTGATCCGGGGTGCGCGGTGGGTATTCCACGAGGTTCGTATCCCATCATGAGTTTGAACGGGGATGCCTTCGTCGTGGAGTGCTCGCGGGAGTTGTGAGCAAATTGCGCAGTGTGAAGATGGTCAGCCCACTTATCCGGGTCATTGGCAGTGAAGCAGCGGAGGTAGATCTCCAGCTCTTGGTTTACTCGTTCTGTCTCGCCGTCGGTTTGCGGATGGAATGCTGTACTCATGGCTGATTGAACCCCAGTCATTTTGCAAAGTTCTTGGAAGACTTTGGACGCAAATTGCGGTCCTCGGTCACTGATGATCTTGTCTGGGAGTCCAAACCACTTGTAGACCTCTCGGTACATTGCGTCTGCCGTCCCAAGAGCATCAATTGTTTTGTTGCATGGGATGAAAATTACCCCCTTCGTAAGGTCGTGGTCCACTACGACCAGAATTGAATCGAAGCCGTTGGACGGTGGCAAGTCGGTGATGTAATCGCACGAGAATGTGCTGAAGGGCTTGGCATTTGCGC